>NW_015386254.1:284071-348847 GCF_001527695.2 Protobothrops mucrosquamatus | reverse complement strand
AACCCCCCCCCCCCCCTCTTTCTATCATCAACTGGCGTGGCTCCCGCATACGATTCTTCGATTCAGAAGACGTTTCCCTTAGGCCTAGGCTACCTTTTTAAAAAAATAAATAAATTGTAATGCTCGGCCGAGCCTAGAAGTGGAAGCCAGGGCGCCTTTTTTTTTTATTTAATGTAACAGGCGTGACGAGTTTGACTTCAAGGTTTGTAGACTTGACTACGCCACGGGCGGAGGAATCTCTCTTGGCCCTGATTCTGACGCCTCTGGGTTGCGGGAGAGGTGACGCAACTTGTTTATGAGCAGCCGTGCCTGCTGTGCTCTCTCTCCCTCTCTCCCTCTCTCTCTCTCTCTGGCAAAATGTGATTGCGCTTTAATTGACTTATTAGGGTTGCCAGGTGTCCACTATTTGAGTGGACAGTCCACTTTTTTCACATTATGTTCTCTATTTTTTTTTCCACAAAATAGTGGACATTTTTTTATTCCAGTGGTTCTCAACCTGTGGGTCGGGACCCCATTTGGGGTCGATCGACCATTTCACGGGGGTCGCCAAGCAAGGCTGTCCGCCATTTTTTTTGTTTGCCATTTTTTTTGTCCGCCATTTTGTTTCCCCTTTTCCGGCGGGTGCCTTACCTCCCTTGGGCTGGGCCAGCTGGTGGTCGGCCTGCTCCGTCTCTGCCGCTTGCCAGCTACGCCTCGGCCGGCGCAGGGGGCGGAACCACGCATGCGCGGCGCTCCCGGGCAAGGAAAGTCCTCGACTTACCACCAGTTGGGTAGTCCTCGACTTACGACCGGTTTAGTCCTCGACTTACGACCGGTTGGGGTCGCGGGATTAAAAAGGTTGAGAACCACTGTTTTATTCAAAAGCTTTATGATGAAATGGTATGTAATCTAAAGCTGTACAGTCTACTTTTTTTACTACTTAACGGGGGGGGGGGCGAACAGGCGATAAAAAACCTTCGTCTGGACCGTTGGGATAACTGAAACATGAGAGGGGGGTATAAGATACTTATACCTGAAGGCGTGACACGACAATTTGCTCACACAAACTAAGATCATTTTCCGTAAACTATTTTACCAAACCAATGCCTACAACTTAACGTACACTCTCCCGTCGTTCAACCCTAAGACTGTTGTAAATAACCATGCTGCATGAGAGGTTAACTCTGGCCTCTGCTGCCTTCTTAAAATTGAAGGGATTTCGGTAGCCTTCCCTGAAGCTTGCTGTATAACTGAAATGATATACTCACAAAAAATAAAGGGAACGCAAACCCCTTCAGTTCCATGGTAAAATGTTCCCTTTATTTTTGTGAGCAGTATAATTCAGTCCTAGAGAAATGGGATCAGAGTGAGTGGATGGTATTTTCTTTAAAAAATACTGTGTAATTTTTTTTGCAAGGTACATTTACCAATATTTATCCAAATAATTGATTCCTATCCTTAATTAAGAATCTGGAATGGTTAAACATGCTCAGTTAGCAAAAGAGTTCTTTGTTGTAGTGATCTAGCTATCTTGATTTGGAGGTAGTTTTTGGGTCCTGTTGCTGCTGTATGATATATAGAAAATTTGATGATTTGATCTTAAATGCCAGTTTCACAGAAGTATCAGCACTTCATATTGTATAACCACTTGGGCAGTCTAATTGTCTAGTAATAAGCAACATCTCCACAGAGGTAAGGGAGTTAGATTGCATCAGAAGTAATACAAGTTCTGCCTTTTTTCCCACCTCTGTGTGACATTGCCTGCCCCAAAGGGGTGAAATTTATGTCATATGTCCTATGGATTCTGCTAACAGTTGGTTGTCTTAGGAAAATACAAACTGATGGATTAAGCATGAATAAATGACTGTCCTAATGCAAGGATTTTGATTTTCAGTCTTATTATTTTGACCGTGATGATGTGGCCCTGAAGAACTTTGCCAAGTACTTCTTGCACCAGTCTCGCGAGGAGCGTGAACATGCAGAGAAACTCATGAAGCTGCAGAACAAGAGAGGTGGCCGCATCTTCTTACATGATATCAAGGTAGGTTGTACCAGCGGAGATGAGATGGCAGGATTGTGATAGGTGAAATATTGCTGCTTTCTGTTTGGAGCTCTATAGAGAAATTGAGAATGATGTCTCTTGAATCTAAGTTTGACTACAAGAAACCACATAATTAACAGATATGACTTAAATTAGTTCAGGAGGATATGTGAGCAAAATGTTTCATTTTGTGATCAAAACAGATGTGGAAAAAGTGGCAAGAACTATATTGCTTTACCTAGAATGCTTTTGGTGTGCAAGAAGCTCTTATTAGAAACTCTGAATTTGTTCTCTGCTAAAAATGCTAATCTAAAGTGGCTCCTGTATACTTACTGAATGTGGCTACTGTGGCTATCTTGTCTTGATCACCATGGTTTTGAGAACACACACACGCACACACACACACACACAATAGGGTATTAGCACACCTCCCTGACAAATGACAAAAAAGCTTACCCCCATGGCTTATCTCTATCCATGATCAGATTTCATAGATCAAGAGTCTGTATGAGCTATATACTGGCTGTGATATGTCCCCATAGCCTTTAGACCTTGCAGGGGACTTGATATGCTGATGTGCACAGAGTTTCTTTTTTTTATATATATGAGAATTTTTATTAAAAATTCTCCAAGAATCTCTTTTTTTTACATAAACATAAATCTTTTCTTTTAACAGAACAGTGTTGTACATTTTAACCATTATTTACATCTTATTTACATTTTATTTACATCAATAGTTATATCTTTTTCTTTCTCTGTTCTAGCCAATTATAACATTTATTCCAAATTTCATAAAATTCTGTTGTCTCCTTGCCTTTTAATTCTAACGTGAGTTTATTCATTTCTGCGTATTCCAAGATTTTGTACATAATCATGTCATTTGTGGGTGTATTTTCACTCTTCCAACATTGCGCGTGTGCTATACGAGCTGCAGTCAATATGTGTATAATGATGTGTTGGAGTTGTTTTTCAATCTTTAAATTTATTATGCCCAAAAGAAATAATTCCGGTTTAAAGTCAATTTGTACCTCAGTTATCTCCTGTATCCAATCTCTTATTCATTCCCAATAGTTTTTTGCTTTAGGACACAGCCACCACATATGATAAAATGTTCCTTCTCTGATTTTACATTTCCAACACTTCGGGTCTATGTTTTTATACATTTTGGCCAATCTCGCCGGTGTTAAATGCCATCTGTAAATCATTTTATATTGGTTCTCCCCTGTATGTAGTTGATAGTGTCAGTTTACAGTTTATGTTCCATAATCTTTCCCACTCCTCCAAATTTATATTTCGGCCCACATTTCGGTGCACAGAATTTCTTCTAGATAGTAAACTTGAAGATCTCTGGGAAGAGCGTGGACATATATGTTTGTCTCCTGTGTACTGATAACGAGGCTAAAATGTACAAGAATGTATTTAAACTTCTTTTGTTTTAGCTGATTCTGTAGTCCTTGCACAGGACAAATAATCTATTTAATAAATCTATAAAGTGTTTGAAGTTAGATTGCCTGTGTCCTAAAAGGCAAAAAAAAAAAATCCCTATCATGTTTGTGGGCAACCGGTGAAGCTGAAGGAGCTATTTTATTAAAAGGAACCTAACTCTAGTGAAAATATCTTCAAACAAGGGGAAGATAATCCTGCTATTGAATTGTAGTCCAGTTGGTGTGCCAACAAAGATTGCTAGAAATTGTAACAGCAATATTTGGAAGTCTGCAGTTTGTCTACATCAAACTTGCATCTTCTGATCTTTCAGACACTACTAAGCCAGTTGATCTCCTCTTTGATCTCCAAGTTGTTAGGTTCTGAGGTGGAGGAGTGGAAAGATTGCAGCAGTTGGTGGTAGCACAAGCTCATGGAGGCTTGTTTTGTAAAGTTATTTCAATCAATGATGCTGTTTCATTCCAGATTCAGCAGCTGGAAAAATAGTGATATTAAAACATTTGGTCTTGCAACTTGGAAAACAAGTGATAAAGCTAAAAGATGCTGGCTTGAGTAGCCCTTCTTTCGCTATATCAACTAGTGGTTGTGAAATACCATTATGGTGTTATAATCATTCTGATTCCAGTGGTTCAGCTTCAAAAATATTATTTTTGTAGAAACCGGATCGTGATGACTGGGAGAATGGACTGACAGCCATGGAGTGTGCTTTGCACTTGGAAAAGAATGTAAATCAGTCACTACTGGATCTACACAAGCTAGCAACTGACAAAAATGACCCTCACGTAAGTCATACTTGCTCTATATAATGTCTTTGGCTGGTGTTAAAAACAATGTATCTTTGACTTTTTTGTAAACTATAGGTAGTCCTTGACCAATTGACTTACCACCACAATTGACTTCCAAATTTCCATTGCTAAGCAAGATACGTAAATGAGTTTTGCTCCATTTTATGACCTTTCTTGCCATAGTTATGTGAATCATTGCAGTTGTTAATTTAGTAACAATTTATTAAGTGAAGTTGGCTTCCCCATTGACTTTGCTTGTTGTAAAAGGTGATCACATAACCCTGTAACTGTCATAAAATACATGCCAGTTACCAAATGTCCAAATTTTGGTTACGTGATTGCAGTGATTGTAAGTATGAAAAATGCTCATAAGTCACTTTTTCATTGCTGTAAATCTGAATAGTCACTAAACAAATGGATATAAGTCAAGGACTATCTGTATTTCTTTAAATTTGCAAGTGGAAAAGTATTGATTTAAATTTCACTAAAGAATTAGAATATCGAACGAATGGGTCTTCACTGTGTCCTGAGGTAATATAAATAAGAGACTTAGTGTTTGCTTTCATACTTGAAAGGATCAAGTTCTACTATTTTGCTGCCCATGCATCTAGGTATATGTTTTCTAGGCAAATTGGCTTTCTTTGGGATGATGGAGATGGAAATTTTAAATAGCATTGGTTGAGTTTAGTAATTTGTTTTTTTTAATTTGTGTTTTTCTTATTTGTAAAAACCTTGTACTCCTCTAGGAAGAGAGAATAGGTTTGTAATACTGCTTTTGTCTTCTAGTTATGTGACTTCATTGAAACTCACTATTTGGATGAACAAGTTAAATCCATCAAAGAGCTGGGTGACCACGTGACCAACTTGCGCAAGATGGGAGCACCAAAATCTGGAATGGCAGAATATCTTTTTGACAAGCACACTCTGGGAGAAAGTGACAATGAGAACTAAAAACCACCCATGAATGTTGCAAAGAGACTCTTACCCTCAACACTTGTGCATGCTTCTTTGATTTATCTCTTAATATTTCCATAATTGTAAAAATTTGCTTCTGTTCTTAATGTTATAACTCACACCCAATAAAATGATTAGGTCTACTTATTTCCAGTTGTGCTGCAGTATGTTTTGAGAAAAAAAAATTAACAAAATACACAAAGCAAGCAGAGTTCCCTTATAAATAAAACGATGGCTCTGATCTCAATCCAAAGGTGAAAATGTGCTTCAGAGTGGGTGTGGATATGGTTTCTTTAAGGAGGCATTAACAATGCGCCAAATGCGAAACACCTTTTTGGTTGTGGATCCAAAGGGTAGCTCATTTCTATTAATTTTCACACACTCAGCCCATGTTTGGATTCCCGGTTACAATGCTACCCATCTTTTGAGCTTCTGATTAATGTTAAGCTTGTTCTGTCAACTGTTTCAGTGGTATGGGCTGCAACTTTATAAAAGTCCCTGTTTTTATACCAAAAAATATGCAGCACAGCTTGTGCTATTATATTTACTTAGGAGTAAACATTAAAATTGATGTGGATAAGTAGATGTGGATAAGAAAGTGTTAATGTCACATCCAGGTAGCTAGCTCTGTGTTTGACCTGTAGAATCTGTATAATCCTGAGTAAGAAGTCGTTTCCATATAAAGAGCACAAACCCACCTTCAATGGAAATTAAGTTATACCATGTGGCATACATTCTCAAATTTGGTCTACATTTTGGGTCAATGAATTTCCCAGTGCTTTGCATCACTGGAAAACTAACTAAACTTGCTGTTAGAGCAAGTTTAAGTTAAAATAAAGATGCTTACTTTAAAAGCAAATTATCTTGGGGTGTTGTACTGTTTGTAGATTTTTATATGCAGAAAAGTTTAAAACCTGTTGCCTGGATGCCCTGCAAGATTTAATAGCTTATTAAAATGTATAATGTATTAAATAGGGCACCGTTTGGGGTGTTGAGGGGGATTAGGTTTTTAAGTGAAGCTGCCTGTCGGTGTCTTTTATGGTGGCACCATATTGAAAGTCATTTGAATACTGACCAAGTAGTCTACATGTCACACTCATTCTTCACTGGGTTACTAGCCATAATAAAGGAACGGGAAACTCTGAAAAAAATGCTGTAGAGCAGGGGTGTCAAACTGCTGGCCCATGGGCCGGTTTCATCATACTGAAGCCATGCCCACCCCATTGCCTGCAATGCAAAAAGAATTGCGATACGTCACAACTGTTTTTGAGAGGTCTGCAAGGGTGGGGCAGTTATGCAAAGCAAATCAGCCAATATTAGGCATATTTGGGTGCAGCCAGGGTTTTTTATTGTGCTTGAAGATTTTGTTTTTGTTTTGTAACCAAACCTGTTTAACAAACAGAAGTCTTGTACTCCGCATCAACATAATAAACTGTACTATGTTTTCTGTTAAAGAGGCCTTTGAATAGCGAGCTAAACACGACATGACATGAAGCCTCACATTGCTTATCTCTCTAGATCAAACATAAAAGCTAAAGTTAAGAATGGAAAATTACAACCTTGGCCAACCCACATTCTGACAAGTGTCATTTGATTCTGAAACAAATTGGCTTGATTTTATAATAGCAGTAGAGACTCTCTGCCATAAAATTATTCTTTTCTCTCCAGCATTTTTTAAAATCAAATGATTCACTTGAGATTGTCCTGTTTTACTCTATATGTCATATGCCAAGTATGTTTGCAGAATATTTTTGGATATAGACTTCTAAGACATTGCAAAATAGGATAAGATCTCTTCACTATAGACTGTTCTGTTACCACAGTAGTCTGAATATTGGGATCTCTAACTGATGCAACTCTACCTACTTATTGCCCCCATTTGAGGTTTCTCCTATTTTCCTCAGAAAAGAAATTCAATGATCTTCAAGTTCTATTGATAGCATTGCTTTTGTGACATGTGATGTCCCTACCTCAAGAACATCTGAAGCCTCTTAATTCTATTCTCAGTCAATGCATTCTTTAGAATGTGGCCTATCACATGATGAAATACCATGCAATTGGCATGCTTTGGATTGTGCTATTTACGATGTTTAAGATGTTGTATTAAAAAACTGAAGACCAAGATCGAGGCTCACCCTTCACCATATTTTTAGCAGCTAATTTTAGGCCAGTCGTTTATCTAACCTCCAGGACTGTACTATGAGGATGAAATAAAGGGACAGCCCCATTCTATAAGCTTCCCTTGAGATCTTGGAGACGGGTAAAATAGAAATCTGAAGAGCAAAGAAATTGTTTACAGAACAGACTTGTTCTATAGAAAAGACAATTCTCCTTTGGGCTTCATTAAACAAGGACAATGAAAGTCCTCAAGTCTGAGATGTGTTTGTTTTATTCCATAACCTGTTAGGCCAGCTTTCCACTATCGTCTCGAATGTTCGACCATAGTTCCTATCGTCCCTAGCCAGCATAGGCAGGGGAAACAAAATATATCACATCGGAAGAGCACAAAGTTAAAGGAGATTGTATTAGACCAGACATGTCAAACACAAGGCCCGGGGGCCGGATGTGGCCCACGAAGCCATCCTGGAAACAGTGAGGGAACGGCCCCCACTGCCTTGGCCCTGGCCCAGGCCGGCCGGGAGCCAATGTACAATTTTGTGGTGGCCATCTATGCTGAAACGCATTCAGTCTTAGCTCCACAAGGTCGTCTAGAAACAGCGAGGAACCAGCCCCTGCTGCATCAGCCCCGCCCCCTGGGTGCATGCTGGGGAGGTGTCACCCTTTGTGAAGAAATGGACCATGCCTTGGCGCTTGCCCCAGTCCCACCCCCTTCTGCCAGAGACCCTCAGATCTGTCCCACTCCTGCCCAGGCCCCCATAGGCACCCTTGATGCGAATGATGTAGAACTGGCCATGCCCACCCAGTAGGCCACACCCACTCCATGCCCACCCAGTAGGCCGCACCCACCCTGGCCACACCCACCTGGCCCCTCGAGGGCAACCGCAATGCTGATGCGGCCCTCAATGAAATTGAGATTGACACCCCTGTATTAGACCAAAAAGAAGGATAAGCAAAGATTTGAATGTTGGAAACTTTTTCACTTGGTCTGTAGAGAATTAGAAAGCCCCTTTCAAGGTTTCTAACATGGCAAATGCAGCCACTGGTGTAATGGTTAAGGCAGCCCACTAGAAACCAGGAGACATGAGACACAAAACCAGTCGGATGAAGGTGGGCTGGTGATTGTCTCAGCCCTAAAAAAGACACACACACACACGCAGGTTATATGTATTAATGGCACAATCAGATTGATCCTATTGTCTGCTTTCAATCTGGGCAGTTTATGTTAGGAGGAACTGAAACCTTTTCTTCAGTTAGTTTCGGTTGTTACTGTCACCTGCTTTTTACCGATAGATTATAAACAATTGTGCATGAAAAACATTTAAAAACGATTTTTTTCTTGCTAATCCTTTGCCCCCCCCCCCAAAATAGTACAATGTAATATCTATTTGATATATTTAGGAGCCGTGGTGGCGCAGTGGTTATACCGCATTGCAGGCTAATTCAGCTCACTGCCAGGAGTTCAATCTTCAAGGTTGACTCGGCCTTTCATCTTTCCGAGGTTGGTAAAATGAGGACCCAGATTGTTGGGGAAAATATGCTGACTCTGTAAACCCCTTAGACAGGGCTGTAAAGCACTGTGAAGCAGTATATGTCTAAATGCTAAGTATCTAAAGTGAACAAGCTGTGCCAGACAACCCCGCTATTTTGCTTTCTACCATTGATCTAGACAGCCCAATGTAAACCATTTAAACTTTACCAGAGAAGAAACTTCCAGTTGTCTACTTATCCATTTATTTTCAAGTTCTCTTATACAAGTAGAACAACATTCCTCAAACTGTTGAAACACTGACCTTTTTTTAACGTTTTGAAACTAGCAATGCATCTCCTTCTACGTATTTTCCAATTGGCCTGCAATAGGCATTTTATTTGCTAGAGTGACCTAATAATATTGTACTCTGATATCTCAATTTCTTTTTTACTCAATCAGTCAGGGTAGAATTGGACTGTAAGGCGACAGGAACAAGATTTGCATCCTTTCCTGCATATCTGAAGCATAGGACATGCCATCAAGGCCTTTAATACCAAGGCCATATTAACATCTATAAAAAAATGGGGTGTAGGTTGGAAAGTTTGGTGCTGTAAACTGACTGGATGAGTTGGATCATACTGGTGTTGCCCAATTTGAACGGAATATACCATCATGCCACTATCCAATCTTAATCTGTAATTATTGTCAATTATTCTCCATACCCTAGATCTTTGTAATGAAATCCCTCTAGGATCGAATAAACATAGTTTACTAAGTGGGCTGGTAATATTCACAAGAAAAAATATCCCCTTTGTAAGTATGATAATTGGAGGATGGGGAAAAGAAGTCATTGCGTCCTTGGGCAATGACCATACAACTGGGTATATGTTTTATCCCAGTTAAATTGTCTCTCCTTGGAGTGGGATGTGCATTTGCAACACTGGCTGCAAGGTCCCATTCTTTGGTACTTTCAGATAAAATAGCAAACAAAAGATTAAATGTGGAACCAAAGTAACTCGGCTGAAATTAGAATTATTTTCTTAGTTGTGTGATGCGGAAATTCCATGAGTGGCCCTTAACCTCCTTGTTAGTGACAGCACATATGCATTTATGGAAGGAGCTGTCCAGCCTAACATTGATTTCCACTTGTTTTGTAGTCTGTAGTGTGGGCTTTCGCTACCATTAAAAAGTTGAATAATAATGTTAAAAAATAATAAAAGAATCCCTCCCACCGCATCGACATGAAAAGACTCTGAGCCTACTTAATTGAACTGTCCCTTCTCTCCCTTCCCTTCATCACTTGTGTTCTCACTTATTTCCATGATCACTTCCATTAATCCCACAAAGTCTCTTTCTGCTAGAGAGATGCCAGAGTCATTAGGTGAAGAGCTGGTGGTCTTTCTCTGTTCCTCAGTGTAATAAATACTTCCTGAGTTGTTTGCAGCTTCAGAAACAGCTGAGCTGTCTTGCTTTGTAACTCCAGGAGAAGCTTCTGAACCAGGGACAACAGCAGCATTTCCTTTGCTCCAGTGAGATGGCTCGAGCCCTGGGGGAGTCAAAGAAGTGAAGGGAAAGAAAGTAGCAGGACCATTGCTATTAGGAGTCTTGATATTATGAGTATAAAGGAAACTGGAATGGTCTGGAGACGCACTATCTGGAAGTTGCTGGTGGGTTTTCAGGTTATTCAAGCTTTTTACACTGGTTTGTATCTCAGGGCCCATGCACTCCACAAAGGGGAACTTGGTACTTACAGAGTCCCCTGAGGACAGAGGTTCTTCCGGGCTTCCGAGAGGAGATGTTTCTTTTGACCAACTTATATTTTTTGTGTCTTCTTTAACTGACATCATTAATGAATCTGAAACATGGCTTTTTTCAGCTGGCCACGGAAAAGACTCCTTTGATTTTGAGCCAACCAAGTTCTCACTTCTATCCAGATCACTGGCTTTGCAAGGAGACTGGCTGGTAGTATTATCCTTCAGAAAAGTGGGACAAGCAGCAATATTGGAGAGAGCAGGAGGTTTTTTTCGGTTTTGACGGTGGGATGGCAAGATCATTGGGACTGAGCTGATGGGTGTCTGAGGAGCACTGTAGAATCCAGGTCTTTCATAGAAAGGGCTTGATGTGAAAGCATCAAATTCTCTCAGTTTACTGGCAGCAGTGTCCCACTGATCTTGAGAACTGATGCCTAATGGGGAGCTGTCTCCCCTTAGCTGGTTAATACTTTGGAGGTTCCCAGGCTTAACTCCATCCATATAAGCATAACAAGGAGAAGGAGAGACATTTTCATTCCTCCGACGTATCAGGCTCATTCTTGGTGATCTGGTAAAACTGGGGGGTTGTGCATTCAGGAAGCGGCTTATGTGCCCCAACAATGGTGTTGAGTGGTTTGCTTCCTCATTCTCTTTGATCTTTTCCAGGGGTTGGAATTCCATCTCTTCTTTCTGCATGCTGGAGAAAGAAAACAGCTAGTAGAATGATGTGTTGAAAAAGAGAGCTGAAATCAAAGGTTTGCAGTGGAGACTTTGGGAAGGAGAAGGGTGCAGCTGGGATACTGAACTTGATATGACAGACATAACAACACTTTTCATTCAAGGCAGGGGAAGTGACAAGTGCAAGCATAAATCCCAAGAATCATTCCAATACTTCAGATTTCTCCATACACTTCCGTTTACTGAACCATTGACTCCAATGATCAAATAGAAAGAAGGAAAGAAAATAATATTGACAAAAATACACAGGAATGGGAAGGGAATGTTATATGAACATTCTATTCCCAACCTTCTTAAAATCCTTCAAAGGCCATCTCTAGGTTCAGTGATCCACCTGTCCTTCAGCATTGGCCATGTAGCTTAAAAAGTCCACCTCTTTCTCAAGGCTGTTGTTTTACTTACCCCTCCCTATTATTGTTCCTTGTTGCTTACCCCTCCCTATTATTACTCCTTGTTGTTTATTATACTGAGAGCCAATGAGGAAAACTAGCAGAATGCAGCTCCTCCTTCTCCTCTTCTTCTTCCTATTTCTCCTCCTCCTGTTCCCTTTACATCTTCCTCTTAGAGAGGAGAATGACAGGGGAGAAAATAGGGGAATAAGTGGGGACCAATACTCAGAAGGAGGAAGAGGACGAAGCAGGCCCAAGAAGCTCACAAATGTGCCTATCCATGTCAACTCCTCAGGCCAATTCTGTCTGTGTGCTTGTTGATGTTAATATGCCAACATTCATCATTCTTGATTGCCTAAGACATTTTGGCAGAGCAACAAGGTGCTCTCAAATGTAAGAGTGTGTATATGTGCATCACTGTGTATTTATGTGACCCCTACATTTTTATTACTAAGAAATTCTAAGGGTTTTCCAGTTGTAAAATCCATGCAGTATAAAACTAACTCCATCAAATGCATACAACAATACTGTACATTTTATAAAAGTGTAAAAAAAAAGAGTCAAATGACAAATGTCTATGGAGATTCTCCATCATCCAAATCATGGTTGTCCCAAAGGTGCTTTTTTTCCCCCCTGAAAAGGCAACTGGAGTTTCTTGGGTTTTTTTTCTTTGAAAATGTTTCACTTCTCATTCAAGAAGCTTCTTCAGACCTGAAGAATGAGATGCAGAACACTTTTTAAAAAAAAAACCCAAGAAAGTCTAGTTGCCCTTTGGGGGGAAAAAAGCACCTTTGGGACAGTCAAATGACAAATGAGCATGTTTAGTGTGCATGGAATTATTTCTGACTATTGAGGTTAGGGAAGGAGAAGAAGCAGTAATATCCAAGCTTGGCATGACTCGTTGAAGCCCTAAACAGGCCCAATCCAAACTGCAGAGCTGTGTGTAAGTCCTCTTACAACACTAGAGAGGCAAGTACATTTATTGAGTCATGATGTTCCACAGGCAAAAGCCCACTGCAGATGTATATTCTATGACACGAAAGGGATCCCTGTGGTTATTTTCTGTAGCTTCACTTGCCTGATATCGAAAGTCGATCCAAGGAATGATGTCCTCTTATATTCTGCTGTTGCTGCAGTATAAGGTGGCTGGGGGTCTGATTCATTCCAATATGGATCCTTCTGCAGTGTTGGTAAGTCCTGGTGCATTTCATCCACAGCCATAAGAGAGACCTGCCAAGATATGGTACACTGTCTCAGCCACAGTAGGTGAAGGTGTTCTTTATTTCTCCATTTCTGAAAAAGCAGCCGTCTCTAATAATTTAGGGACAGCTGCAATCTAAGGAACAATTATGGACTTGCTTTCTGCCATTTAGTAACTGGATAGCTTATGATAATGGTGTTCCGCACGAAGATAAGAATGAATCATGACTTGATAAGGCCTCAAGCCACAAACTGGCACAAAACTAAGAGGCTTTTTAAACCTCCAAAGTTCAGTTCATGGCTAGTTGTTTTATAAACTGTGCAGCTCTTTCTAACAGTTAGACGGTTGGAATTAGTCCTTTTGCATGCAGAAAAAAATATGACTTCATGAATGACAAGAATGAGTAACAGGTAAGAAAGCATGAATGAAGATTGGACAAGCATTTGTCTGAAATGGTATGAAATGGTATAGGATCTCCTGCTTGAGCAGGGGGTTGGACTAGAAGATCTTCAAGGTTCCTTCCAACTTTGTTATTCTGTTAATGCTTGGTCAGAACTCTGTATGAGAGTTTTTGTGTTTAAATTTCAAGTTTTCAGAAATCACCCACTCACAGAAAGCAAGTAAAAGAATATATGTTGAAAATTACTATATGTAAAAGATGAAAATACAGGTTTTTAGTAGCTGATTTTAGGCCAGTCAATAACAGACTAATACTAAACCTGACAAGTAATATGCTCAAAGGAGAGGAATTTAACATAAAACTTTTCAAAGCCACATTTCCTTTGAATATTAGACATCTATTGCATCGCTGAGAAAGCAGATAACTTAACTTCTCTTTTGTGCTATAATTTCTTCATCTAAAGTTGCATTTCATGAACTACAGAAATTTTTTGAGACATCTCAAAGAGGACATATTCTAAGCCCTTCACCTCACCTGCAGATTCCTATCAATAAGCCAGTTGGTTTCAAAATCATCATCATCCTCCCCAAATGGATTGATGAGCTGTTCTGCTACCTGTGAAATGGGAATAAGGAAAATATCAGAAAAATATCAGTGGTGGTCCAGCAAAATACATTTATATACTCTTACATTTAAAGTGTCATTACATGTTAGTGGAAAAAGGAGTAAGATTAGTAGAGTAGAGTGAACTAAGACTCTTAGAAAAGGAAGCAACAATATATTTGTATTTATTAAAGAAGACCTTGCAGATTTCCTGTCTTCATCATTTTTTTTATCAGTCTCACTTCTGAGTTTAGGAACTGCCTGGAAAAAACACTACTGGAGCTAAGGATTGCTGGGGTAAAAGAAGAGTAGATGAGGAGATTATATCACCCTCCTTCCACCATCTACTTCATAGGATATAAAAAGGAATACCTGTACCACCATTACATGTTATTTGAATCTCATTAGAATTTTGAATTGGTTCTGCCTAATGCAGAACATATTTTTGGCACTTGAAATTCAAGAATCAGCTCCAGAATATTATCCCAAGAAACTGAAATTCCCTGGGGGAGGACAATCTCAGGTTAAACTGACCTTTAGCCAGCCAGCATAGAAGAAAAACTGCAAGAATGTGAAAATGGGCACATAGAGGTCCATTTCATGGCCAGGGTACTCCTTGGCTGGATCCAGGAACTGCCGACCAATTAAACATGCAAGGAAAAAGCTGTAAACAGCTACCGTGACAACCTTGGAGAAAGAAACATTGTTAAGATCTCTTGAAGCACCTTGATTTATTAGGATAGGTTTCTCCGGAGGAACAATATTGAACTAGAACTCTTTCCAAATTATGCTTCTATGGGAGCAGAAATACTATTATCTATACTAGGGGTGGGCAATTAAGCTCCCTGTCTGGCTCAAGAATTCTGGGAGTTGAAGTCCACAGGTCATAAAGAGACCATAGTTGTCCATCCCTGATCTACCGTCAAGTCACTAGTCACAACCATTCAATAGTCTCAACAAGCACAGCTTCTCACATCTCTTTTGTTGTTTGTGCTTTTACAAAAGTCCTAACACATCTGAGTCACAGATGTCTAAAGGTGTGTTGCAAGCCACATGACATAGGTCTCATTTTTGCTTATATAAACCATGTTCATTTAAACTCAGTTCAATGAAACATTTTCCCAATATAAGCTTTGCCTACTTTCTGCAGTATCTTAGGGTATATTTCATTCCATTTACAAGCTTAAATTTATACCTGTATTTGCCTAGTTCACTCCCTTTCTTGATGGGGAAATAGCTTTCTTGGTACAGCTAGGACTACTAAAGTAATAAAATGAAATAGAATTATTCTCTGGAGGAAAATATTCTTTGGAAAGCAATAAAGATTTTCAAGAGCTACATCCCATTTCGTGGGGAAGTTTTCTTCTTAATCCAGACTTTAAAAAACACTACAGTTTNTTTGTACACTACTCTTTCTATATTTTCACATTCCAGATGGCACATTCCTAGGGCTATCATTGTTAATATTCCATATAAATTCTACATCATAGACAATCTGTTTTGGTTTTTAAAGCCAGTTTGGTCTAGTGATTAAAGCACTAGATTAGAGACCATGAGTTCAAATCCCACCTTAGCCAAGAGTCTACCTTATCCATGAAAGCCAGCTGGTAACCCACCTCACAGGGTTGTTTTTGTGAAGAAAATGGGAGGAAGAAGGTATGTTGGATATGTTTTCTGACTTGCGTTATTTGTAAAAATAATATAGATCAGGATCAAGAAACATGCATGGAGTTCCAAACTACCCACTGCGGTACTAGGTCCCTAGAATAGAATAGAGCTGGAAGGGACCTTGGAGGTCTTCTAGTCGTTGTGTGAAGACTGATGCCAAAAATGAGTTAAGCAGCTCTGCTTTCTTCTTTCTGCCTGTTATTTCCTTGCCATCTTTTCTCTTTAGTGGACTTACAGCTTCCTTGACTTTTTTTTTGTTATTAGTATATTGAAAGAAACTTTTTTTTTATTATCCTTGATTTCTGTTGCAAGTCTTTGTTCATTCTAAGCCTTTACTTTCCTGACTTCATCTTTGCATGTTCTGGCTGTCTGCTGATAATCAGCCTTAGTTATTTGGCCCTCTTTCCATTTTTTGTACTTGTCCTTTTTGTCATTCAGTTTGTCAGAGAGATCTCTGTGCAGTCATGCTGGTTTCTTCTTGAATTTCTTGTTTTTCTTTTTCAGTGATATTGTGCTGGACTGGGCTTTTATGATCGCATTGTTCAGAGTTTCCCATGCTTCTTGAGTTGTTTTCCCCTTTAGGATTTTCATCCATGGAATCTTTCCTAGGTTCTCTCTGAGTTTGTTAAAATAAGCTCTTTTGAAGTTTAAGACACTGGTTGGATTATTTTCTATTGCTTGTGTTTGCATTGAATTCCAGTATCATGTGGTAACTTTCACCCAAGGTTCTGGCAACTTCAACTCCCTCTGTCACTTATTTTCTATTAGTAAGAATTAGGTCCAGTATAGCTTTACTTCTAGTTCCTTCCTCCACCTTTTGGATGACAAAGTTGTCGGCAGGTTGGTTAGGAATCTGTTGCAGAGTTTGTTTCCCAGTTGATATCTGGATAGTTGAAGTCTCCCATTACTACTGTGGTATGCTTCCTACATACATTTGTTAACTGGTTGGCAATTGTTTACATTTCTTAACACAAAGATACATTTGAACTTCTAGAAGATAATATATGGGTTGAACTGTGGAGTCTTTGATTGTTTGCTTGCAGACGTTTTATTACCCATTCTGTTGCAGTCCAGAAGATCTCCACAATTTGAACCTTGACTAGAAGCTGCATGTGCACAACTATGTGCAATCTCTTTTATAAAAAAAATTGTAGCAACTTAAACTCAAATGCCATCCTGAAATAAGATATTATTTGTGGACCACTAGAAACAAAACCATTATTTGGAGTTTGTGCTAGTAAAATGTGCCAAAACTTATTGTTGTTCTATATTGCACTTAAAGACTTGTTAACTAAGGCTGCCTTGTTGCCTGTTGTCTGTTTCTTTAAGCAGATAGCTTAAAGCAGCAGTTTCTACTGTTTTACTTTTTATTCTGCCTGAAAAAGAAAACAGGATTCCAGGGGCATAGACCCCAGTCAGTGAGAAAAAGGTATAAACAAAGGGATAGAGGTGAAATGGGCAGAAGAAGCAAGTGCTTGTATTCAAATGAATATGAATGTAAAGCTGTCATGCAAGACAGCTCTCATGCAAGACAGCTATCCTCTCTACTCAATTCTGTTCTAGCAACAAAGACTCTCTAGATGTGGTGTGGCTTCCATAAACGCTGTGACTTGCTGTGACAAAATTTCTAAATTCCCATGGACATCAGAGCTTGGTTTCATCTACTTTGGATTTGATCTGCAGGAGACCTAGCTGTGCTGAGTTTGAATTTTCCACTATACATATTGGTCCACAAGGAATGGATTCTGCTTCCAACACATAGCAGAGTCTAACGAAGTTCATTTATCTAACAGTAGGCTGGGATTTGGGTGGAGGTGAACAACTCATCTGCCTGGTGCCTGAAGAAGATAAAAGCATGCTCTGCATGCAGGCTGTTATCATTAAAGGCCATAGAATGTTTGCCAATAGCTGAGAAACGGCTCCTAAGACTCCAAAAAAGTATGACCTGTTGGAAAGTCATGCAAAGCTCCCTGTTTTTCCTAGGGAAGACATAGATACAGAAAAAAGCGTGCTTGCTTTGTGAAGTTGGTGCATAGCACACATGTAACCATGTTGACCTAAATACATAGTGGTCATTTTCCATTTGCTCTTCACTGTGGCACAAACATGCTTTAACAATACAGTTTATTTTTCTGCTCAAACCTCCTGATCTTTATCCCATCCCCAACCCATAACTGAAGCTGCCTTAGGGATATCCTTAGTGTTAAAAGTAGTTCTTATTCCATCACCATTCAAGCATATTTCAAAATGTTAGGCTTTATATCCTTTCCCTTGAAAGATAGTCAGCTGAGTAGCAGTGATCAGAAACAGAGGCAAATAAAAGCAATGGGAACAAGCCATGGGATCTGTAATGGGAACAGAACATTTCATATGAAACTTGTATGCTGCCCGACTCTCAATAATTCTGAGTGGCTGGGTTAAGAAACAAGTCTTCAAGGCCTTTCTAAACAACAGCAGAATGGAGACCATCTGGATCTGGGGGGGTGGACCTTATCCTAGAAGGCAGGTGCTACTACAGATGACATTGTTTAATTGAAAGTATCTGGAACACACCAACCCTATTAGATAGCAGTTCAACTAAGCTGTAAGAAAGGCTTAATACGAAGCACCTACGAGATCTATTTCCTTACCACATAAATGGGATGCAATTCTGGCTGCAGTCAGACAAAAATATAAGTTGAAGTACAATTCTCACCTGTGTGTAGACCAAGGGAATACTAATCCAATCATATCCATAAAGACGCCCACACTGGGTACGCAATGTGTTCATTTCCTGTTGGAAGGAAAGAAAAGTACCATTAGAGGAAGTAAAGTTTCACCATAGGACTTTCAGTTCAGGTTTTCAGTGTGTATTTTGTTGTCCATGTCTCTGTCATCAATCTTTGAAAAGTTACTAAAGTGTTTTTATTTAGACCAGGGTGTTTTGGTGCTAGGAGAGTATATAACAGTGAGCACAATCAACAGACTTGTTCCACAAGTAGTAGAATTGTAAGAACTTGAAAACTTCTCTACATTAATCCTCCACCTTCCTTTGCACTAAAGACCTCTCTGATTCTAGATTTCCTGTTATGCTACCCATTCTGGATTGTGTACAACAGTTTCTCAACCTCAGCAGCTTTAAGGTGTGTGGTCTTAACTCCCAGAATTTCCTAGCCAGCATCAGTTATACTGCCTGAGGAATTCTGGGAATTGAAGTTCACACATTTTAAAGTTGTTGAGATCTTGACTGAAGTTGAGAAACACTGATCTACCATGATCAGTGATCTACCATGATCTACCTTTTCCACCATGGTGTTATCAAGATATTAGCTCTTCCCCAGCCTATAGTTAGCAGGCCCAATAGCTGAAATGGTGAATATTGCAATATGAGAGAGATCTAGAGAGAGATCTAGATTTAATGGAGATTCAGAACTTTTCCTTAAACCAAATATGTCTTTTCCCAGGAGTGAATTGCAATTTCTGCAAACCCAGAAAAAGATGCAGTTTTTTTAAGGAATCACTGGCAATTGCTCTGTCAGTGCCCACAAATGAACCAAATTACCTTTTCCCTTCAAAATCTAAATTGCCATACAGCCCTATCTGGAATAGGCCTCTAGCATGGACAAAGCTGAACTATAACAGCTGTTTTTCTAGAGCTTCTCCTCTGCTAAGAGACTAAAATGTTAGCTAATGAATTCAAAGCACGACACATGCAATATATATCTAACTCACATTCAAAATGCCTTGGAGGAGTACACTGTCACGGATTCGCCCATCATTACGTGCCTTCACTGCCAAGTTTGAGAACCAGACACATGGGATCCAAAACTTGTTATGGGCTGAATTTAAACTCTCAAACTTCTTGTGCTCTTCTGGTGTCATCAGGCCTACACAGATGGAAAGAGGTGATAGAAATTTACTGTAGGAAATACATGGAGGACATTTATTTCCTACAAGCTTAATTCCAACTAACTATATCTTTTCAAGTGAGAATCAAGAGAGCAATTATGCTTGAGAAACAGTCAGGAAGACGTTTGAAAGCTCACGAATGAAGTGCAGTAAGAGCTAAAGAAGGAACACAGAGGAAATTCTAAACTATCTATTTATACCCCAATGCATCTAAGTGGGTGGTAGATTTTGAGGTACTGAGAGTTAGTACAACTAAAGTCATACTTGCAATATCCCTTCCAAGCTCTTGTATTAATCTACTACTCCCATCATCTCTCAAAGCGGTCTGAGTCAATCTCTGAACAAAAGCTTAATAAATTCATCTGCCATCATCTCTGCCAATGGGTGGTATTTCAGATCCACAAATCCCCTTTCTTGTGTGTTGCACGTGTGCCTTTGTGCTTTGTCCTGGATTTATTTATGTTCATTATGAATACATTCCTTATTGTGTTCAGACAACACTGTTGGCTTTGGTTCATCTACTCCATAGCCCATTAATAATGTATGTAGCCGCACAGTTTCTTATCACACTTGTGTAGCTGCTTTTGTGGAAAACAGATCATCCGCTGACTGCTTTCGGCTTGGCCAACAAATTGGCCTCTTTCCACTGAGGAGCAATTGTCCAGTTATAAACTCACAGTCTGCTCTGCCTCTTGTTCTCTTTGCATCCATGTAGTCTATTAGTTGGCTCAGCTGGTAAGCTGGGTATGCTGTGTCCTTGGGTACCTGCTGTTGAAGTTATAAAGAGCTGCTTCACTAGAACCTTGCTCAGATCAAGTTCACATTCACCAGGAAGATACAGATCATTTCTTCCAGCAAAAATTGATACTACAATCTAGACAGATGCAGAACATTTTCTTGACAATGAATATAGAGAGCAGAATTCTCTATCTTCTACTGATTTCTGTTCTTATATCAACAAGTTGTTCACAATTTGAGCCTTAATTTTTTTGTATTGTACTTTTTTGTATTGTACTTTTTTGTATTGTACTTGTACTTGGCATTTAATTGATTTTATGATTGTTCACCACCCAGAGTAATTTGTTTGAGACGGGGGGGGGAGGGTATAGAAATTGAATAAATAAATGTGTATGAAACAGAGAACATTGACAATTCAATGCTTAGTTAAACTATGACCTTTCATTTTGAAAAAGGTTGCTGACATCATTCTAAGATGTTTTAGGTATCTTTGAAAATTCTAATGGTATGTTTATATGTTGATTTTATTGTTGTAGGGTAATGAGACTGGGTGATTTGTTTTTCTCTTCATTCATCTGTCAACTATAGTTAATCATATTTCCTGATCTTACAAAGTCTCATGGGAGGAGTTTTCTAATGTTAACTTTCTTTGGGATATAATTGAAGACATCAATCTACTAGATAGGTGATAATCAGTGAAAAACAAAATATTTGTACACATCCCTTGTACATCTTTTAAGCACAGCAATCTCACTCTAGGATAATTTCACTGAATTTTTTCCTTTTTTGTAATAAAAAATTGTAAATGCTTTTTCCAATCTAAAATCAAAATAAATGTTCACCAAACCCCCACTAGATTAGCTTTGTAATCTAATTGCAAGATTGTAATTAGACTATTAGTTTGATAATTTGATTCATTCTATTATACCACAATAAGATCTGTTTGTTTTGGCTTAGCAAGATATATGAATCCAGCTACTACAGCTTGTAAATTAATAGTTTATGATTTAGTATTATATATGAACCAGATCACTATACATTGTTCAACAATCTCTAGTTAAAACAAATAGCTAAGCTCTGTTGTTTGAAGCTGCACGGTTTTGAATGGCTCACGACCTGCTAGTGGACAGTGGCCTGGGGACACCAGTATCATGCACTTGTGCACTGTTGGAAAATTAATTATTTTTTAAAAATAAATATTTCTAAGCCAAAGAATGGGGGATCACAGCAAGGGAAAATAAAAGGCAGAAGTAGAGTGAAGAATGGCCACTAGATAGTGCCCCAGTACTACAAATTGTATTGGAGAAAGACACAAATATAGAGAGAATTAATTTCTTTTGGTTGTTAATCTGATGCTCATGTATCCATCTTTATTGGGGCTGTGCTGATCTTTCCACAAATGCTTCACTTCATTGGAATTCATGAGACCAGAAAGTTCAACTAAATTCCCATTCTGACAATGAAGCAGAGAAGTAGATTTGTTTCCCGGCTTCTAAAGTGTTTATGAAGTTAAGCAGCCAACTGAAACAGGTTATACCTCCTGAGGCAGAACAACTCGCTTTGTGAGTTATAGCTCTTCTGAAAGACCTATCATACATAGGTCTCATGCCTAGGGGGGGACTACAAAACTGTTCTGTGGTGGATCTGCTTATTATTAAAATTGTATAGCAACGTTCTTTATTTGAAGACATTTCTGAGTGTTGGGTGCAACTTTTAGGTTTAGCTGGGAAGTCAGTCTATATAGTTAAGTATGTTTGCAGGGGACTCAACAACTAAGGTTATTCGATTTTTTAAAGACAACTTCAAATTTATGAAGAAAGAAAAGTTACTGTTCTGTGGGGAGGAATTAAAAAGATGGAGACAGAAAGACAAAGATAGTGGTGCCATCAAGCAAAGATTTGGGGACTGAAAGCCAAAGCACCTTTCTGCAGAGTAACTGGGAGAGGCTCAAACCAGCAGGGCCTGCCAAACAGAAAATAAAAAGTCAATTGAAGAAACCCCCTCCAGAAATCATTAGGTCTGCTCAGACTAAGGCCAGTTCTAGATAGTTCTGAGAGACTGCTAGTTTCCCAAGGAGGCAGGCAATAAGCTTTCAGCTGAGAAATAAAAGCAAGAAGGGCCATGGCAAGGCACCAGCTTTATGGAACTATGGTGAAAATGGAGCAATCTACAGTATTAATTGGAATGGAAGCTGCATTGGAGAGCCAACCCCTCTAGGACACGTCAGGGATAGGTCAAAGCACAATACTTGAACTGAATTCATAGGGTGTGATTTTTCCATATCTTCCAGCTATGCAAATAATCACTTCTGGGGGAGGGGGGAGGGGGAGAACATTTTTCAATATATGAATTGGATATGAGTCCAAGAGATTTTTCCCCATGGACAATGCAGAGCTTAAGATGAGAAGTTTTAGGTTACGCCTCAACGCCCATTTACACAAAACTTATATAGTTGGAAGGAGGGATTTAGGCCATCAGGTCCAACTAACTATTCTTATTCAGAATTAGCTATAGAGAATTTAATTTGATTAATCTCCCAGAATAGAAATATTGGACTGCAGTGGTAGCATTTCTTTGATTGATTTATTAATAACGTTTTCATAAAGCTCTTCAGTGCAAACTTTTACAGTCACTCTTAGAACAATAAAAACACACAGTAACAGAATGAGGAAAAAAAATGTAAATATTAGAACAACAGACAAAGCCAACAGATAGTTTGCTGGTGTTATTTCACTGGCCCTGTTAGCCACATAGACTGCCAGTAAGGGTTTGGTTTGGTTATCATAGAAAGCTGCTGCTGGTTTTCCACCCCGTGGTGATTGGTTGCAGACATTCCTGACATAAAATGTTCTCTTGGCTGGAAAAAGCTGTCTTTAGATACCCCAGAATAGCCTCC
This sequence comes from Protobothrops mucrosquamatus, assembly GCF_001527695.2. NCBI lineage: Eukaryota > Metazoa > Chordata > Lepidosauria > Squamata > Viperidae > Protobothrops > Protobothrops mucrosquamatus. The sequence continues at coordinate 325,784 of NW_015386254.1, read as the reverse complement.
ATGATATCCATCAGCCTTTGAGCTGATAAGGCTAATCCTTTGGTCAGTGCATGGCTTTGCTGCTTAAACAACCTCTCAAAACACTCTCCAACTTTCACACTTGCCTGTAGATCTAGGGATGAAGCAATACATCCACCTAATTATGTGTTACTGGATTACAAGATTCCTTGTTCGAAGGTTGTCTGAAGTTATCTGAAGATTGTATCATTGCAGCTGGACTAATTTTTAGTTTCAGAGACATTTCACTGCCCATTCAGGCAGCTTCTTCAGTCAGAGCAAAGCAGAGAGTTAGGCAGAGACTTGTTGGAATATACCAACTCCTGCCACACCAACCTCAGGGGATTCTTCTCCAAAATGTGTTGCAAAATGTTGATGAAGATTCTCAGTCATCCAGGCAGAGTTGTCTGAAAGTTGAATCATTGCAGCTGGACTAATTTTTAGTTTCAGAGAGGTTTGAATACCCTGAGGTTGGTGTGGTAGGAGTTGGTATGTTCCAACGAATCTGCCTAACTCTCTGCCTTGCGCTGACTGAGGAAGCTGCCTGGATGTGCAGAGAAACATCTCTGGAACTAAAAATTAGTTCAGCGCAATGATTCAACCTTCAGACAATCTTTAGACATCTCTGCCTGGATGATTGAGAATCTTCATTGAGAAAAATTCCTTGTTAAATCTAGAATCTGATTTCACAACTGAATGAATCTTATTCTAATTACTTCGGTTGTTTTTTAAAATAGTAATGTAGGACAGAAACAGTCAAGCCTGTAAAGAGATTATCATGGAAAAGACTGTTTACCAAATAATTATACAGAGCCAGTTTGTGTAGTGGCTAACGCATTAATTTAGAAAGTGGGAGACCCTGGCTTCTAGTTTCACCTTAGGCACACAGCTGATGGGTAACCTTGGGCTCTAGGAAGGAGGCAATGGCAAACCACTTATGAAAAACCTTGCCCAAAAAATTGTAGGGACTTGTCCAGGCAATCTCTGACAATCAGACACAATTGGACGGAAGAAAATAAATAAATAAAATAACGTAAAGGAAGCCAAAAGGGCTGGAGTCTTAATGATCTGGGAAAACTGCTGAAGCTGCTTGGCGTAATCCTTCTGAAAAGAATGCCTTTACACAATTGGTGATCATTCAAGTCTGCATAGCCCTCCTCAATTGACTGAGTATATCACTCAGTACTGCAGTAAGATTAATCCCCCCCATAGGATTATCTATGTGGGGATGTGGCTAGAACCTTGGTTTTGACAAAGGAATTTTAAGCACTTGGATTTTTAAATGATAGTATTCAATAGGGGATGACTGTTATAAATCTCACAGGAACTCGGTAATATTCTCCCAAAGAAAATCAAACCCAGTTACTTATGACCTGAGATTCGCTGTAAGCAACAGCTGCAACGGTCCCAAGTGACTGAACCCACCAATTGCATAGATTGAATGAGATACTGAGAGGCAGTGGTAGGAAGGGGCTATCAGGAAAAGATTGTTTTAGATTGTCGGTCCTATAACTCATTGAGTGGCCTTATTTGGCAAGCATTATCTTTCTTTCTTCCTAAGCTATTTTGTAGAATGAAATTGATAAAGAGAGAAAACTATATACTGTATGATGCTGTGAATCCTTTGGTGAAAAGGCAAGTAGGACAGAACTATAATTAATAAACATTATTTATTCTTACTGTATGCATCTTGGTAAGCCATTTTCCTCTAACCTTGTATCCCCAGAGGTATTGGAATATAACTTCCATCATCTCCTCCTAGAAGGTCTGGCATGAATTAGTCTATTTATCTGAAGGACTTACTATTGGAAATAGTTCAATCAACTTTAGAGCTCCCAGAAGTATCATTATAAGGTGTACCAACTTCCATGGCATTTTATTCTAGCTAGTTAGCCCCTGCTGAGTTGTCTTGGCAATGCCTACCTGCTGTCACTACATGTTCCATGCTGGGAAATCGTTTGAAGACTGCAGTGCTGACTGAACGCAAGATCAGCACACTCAGTAGATTAATGTAGCGCATCAGTGTGCGCCGCAGAAGACGCCCATACTCGTCATTCCCATCCACGCCACTTGAAACCAGATTCATAATGCGGTCAGGCCATGGGATATTCTCGTATTGTCCCCACCAGCGAGATACCACTAAAGTTACATAAAAGCCTAGAAAGGAACAAGGACAGCAAGGCACAGCTCAAAATCAGCCAGTTATCTGTGGACACAATCCAATTTTTTTGTATCTAATTGTCCAGAAAATATATGCTTTTCTAACAAAACGGAGGCTTTGATGATAACCCCAACTTGATTTTCAAAATATATAATAGTGATCAAAATTATCATCCTAAATCATTTGTGTTGGGAGAAATAATTGCCTGAATGGCAGAATTGAGTCAGTAATGCTTCGATTAAACTCTTGCTGAGAACCACCCTTGATTTTTCAACCTTTTGATCACCTGGAAATAAAAATACTGGTCATAAATAAAGAGGCACTGCAAAATTGTCTTGCAGTAACATTCTGCAATAGGGAATGGTTTGTAAATCATTACACATACTGGTACTATAAATCTAAAATAGCCATAATAGTATAATTCATCTTTCCCCGACATTCCCTAGTTCTTGTGATCTTTTTAAAAAGAGCAGTAAAACCAAGGAGCTACATTATATTTTTGGGGGGAAAGCAAAAAAAAAATTGGAAAAAGAAAACAGTAACCTGCTTCCATAATGTTACCAATATAAAAATGAAGAATCTGTCCTTGATGTCACCAGAAAGAGAACTCAACAGGAATGACTTTATCTGTTAATCTCTATTTTGCCTCTGATGAGAATGAAGTGAATTATACCCACTGGAGAGAATGGACAATAAATAAGGTTAGAGACAGCCAGTTCAACTGGACTTTGGTTTAATGGGTTTCATTAAACACCAATTAATTAATACTTCATTTCTAAAATATCACATAGAAAATCAGAAACACCATTTGGATTTTCTGCCCTAAACATTATGATTAGAGCTAGCACTTGTTGTAGACAAATCAGTTAACTATAGGGAGACTTCACCATTCACAGCATTTGTCTCACATTTTTGCAACCTTACCTAACACAAAAGACACAGGAATCAATTCAGCATAGCTATTGCAGTAGAGAGCTAATTTTTCAAACATCAGCCTTTGACTTTCATTCAGAATTAACCTGCAATCAAGCACATTGTGATATGTTTCAAAACAACAAAAACATTTCTTATTGGTGAGAACAAACACAATTTTAATTGCTCTACAAATATAGACTCAGCTGATTCCTGTGCATACTGGGGATTATTTATTGTTATTGAGGTTTTGCAAAATGACAATCTTTTTATTTGTTCCACACAGGCACATGTACTAATGCAGCGCTTCTACTATAGGAAAATACCATTTTTTAACAAATCAAAAGATTATTCTTTAAACCGGGGGATATGTAATTTTTACTGCAGATAGCAATTCCTTTGTTGTTTATTATAGGAATGTTGGCAGTTATGGTCCACTATTGATCAGATATTTTGTGTCAGATCAGATATCCTGTTTTATCATTCATCAACTAGCTATTTTGATTGTTTTTTTAAAAAAAGTAGCATGTGGGAATGTATGCCTGTATGGTAACAATGAATAGCAACTGCCACAATAAGCTATTAGAGAGTAGCCTTCTTTAATCTGGGCAGTATCAGTTCCCAGAATGCACAGCAATGGCCACACACTATGCGAATTTTGGGAACTGAGGTTGACACATCTAAAGGGTGCCCAGCTGGGGAAGGCTATTACAGAGAAATATTGATTGTGTATTTTTAAACAAGTGCCTGCTGCTTTTAGGCTCAGATGGTCAGAGAAAGGGGTGGATGGGTATTTATTGATTTTTACATGCTGCTGGGGGAGGGGGGAGAGAACGAATTTTCAATCTAGGAACATTAATTTACCATTATTATTTTGCAATTATATTGTTTCAAGTTCTTAAACTCCATTACAGCCTATCTTAAACATTTTTATGGAAAAAAAAGACTAAAGAAGCAGTGGGAAAGCAGAAACAAGGAATGGGAGATAACATTGCATGAATTGCCCCTCAGAAGGAAAATCTTTTTAATGAAATGTTCTCCTGGAAGCAAGTACTGTTCTCTAAGATTAGACCACACAGTTTATCTGTTAAGAAGTGTGTGGAGAGCAGAAAGGAGAGTGGAGAACAATTTTTTTAAAGGCGTTGGCTCACTATACGTCTTCAGAAGATACAGAAGTAAAAACCAGACTAAGAAGGACAAAACTACCCTGCTGATCTCCTCTCTTTCACACACACACATACAATCACACACATACACACACACCTGTCCAGGTTTAGGGAACTGGAAATACTCACCTGTAGATGAGGCTGATGCCGAAGTAAAGTGATACGAAGATTAATAACTCACAATAGAGGAGCTTGTAAATGCTGCCTTTCCATTGTAGCAGAAGCTGTGAGAAGGTGCCCAGGCGGGCATCAGCTACACGGTATGTGTAGGTCACTGTCATCACAGGGCCTGCTAGAAACAAACAGCAGCATGGCAAAAATTAGAAAAGAGGGAAGACGCATAGAAAAACTACCACCAACCCAAAAAATTCACAGTGAACTCAAGAATAAAATAAACAGAGTCCATCATACATAAATATATCTTTAAGTACACTATTTCAATTAATGGTCAATGCAAACTTTGGGCTAAGTCAAACTCAATTTTTCCTGATATATCATTCATTGTAGAAATCTTATATCCAGCATGGGCACCCTTAATCCTGTTCTAACTGCATATAGCTCCCAATTTACTTCCAAAAGTCATCTGCAAGTGATCAAGCAAGGGTTCTGGTCAGAGTAAACCAGGAAACCTCTGGACAAAATGAGGGGGAAAGAGAAGGTGGGGAGGGGGAGAGGAAGACTAGCTCTATACCTCCTTATATTATAAAGTACATTCCAGAAAATGAAAGAAAAACTGATGATAAAGATACATAAACAGTATTTTAAAGTAATTACAAACCAATTAGCCTATGCATCAGCCCATGGTGTTTTTATGCTGTTTCAGAAACCAAAAATGGTGTTCAGAATTTCACAGAGAGAAAGGCAGACAAACATGAAAACTGCCAAAAAATTTCTTTGCAAACAAAGAAAGAACTTAAAAATTAATTCTGAGGTAGTAATTTTGCAGTAAATAATAAAAAAGAGGTAACGCTATAGAGAAGCTTCTCCAAATTGGGGCATAATTGAAGCACAGAAATAAAAAAAAAGGTAATGCAGAAAAAGTCATTTATTAGGCAGTACCATGACTCTGGTTGGAACTGCTGCCCAGGAAAAAGTTTACAGATTTAAAAGGAAGATTAAAGCATGTTGATCCCTCAAAGGGCCTTTTCCACATTGCCCCAAGCAATCAGCAACACTGCTTTGAAGTACTGTTTTTGGCTAACAATGACTGGAATGGGTGATTCTGTCCACTCTGTGTCGCAGAGTGCAAAAATAAAATATGAGATGGGAGAGAATTTCTACACTGTGTCCTTGTCTCAATACTTGACCTCATTTTTTCCCTTGGTTATGCAAGTGTCATAATTTTCCTTTGAAACAGTTCTCCTGGCTCAGTTGCATCATGCCTGGAGTTTCTCAACATGATGGATTACATGCTTTTCATAAAGTTCTAATGTTTATACTGTGCTTCATCCTAAAGTTTGCTGAAGGTATATGATGAACCCCACCCCCCCGAAATATTGAATGATATATTACCCTATATATAAATGGGGAAAAATTGGAGCAAGTAAATGAATCTGTATGCCTTGGTAAAATGTTTACTAAAGATGGGAGTGTTTGTTTGTTTGTTTATTTATTTACCGCAAAGTTCTTAACTGCTTACCTTCCCTTATATATAACATTTATATATTGCTTGAAATTCAAAAGGCTCTTGGATAGAACATTTTAAGAAGTGCTAGGGGTTAATATGTGATCTGCTATTGTAAAGAATACATGTTTGTCAAAAGTGAAATGGGTTGTGTATCAAAGTGCTTTTGAAAGTGTATATTGTTATCTGGAAGCAAAAGCTGGATATGTCAGGAGAATATATAAATTAATTGAATGCTGCAGGAATGGGTTATGTACAATGTGTGTATGTGATAAAAGAAGAAGGAATAGTGTCAAGAATGAATGGATGCTGAACAGAAAAATGAGTTGTTTGTGCCTATATGAAGAAGGAACAAGAATCAAATTTCAAAACAAATATATTAAAGAAGAATGAAAGGGTGAAGAGAAAGGAAAAGACTTATTAAAACAACTTACTTACTAAGTTGTTAGATGGAGTTAATGAGCTCCTGAAAAAAGAAGCCCAAATTTAAAAGAGAGGCAATGTACAAATCAGTATATGAGCATGGTTAAGAAAGAATGGCAATAAAATGATAAGAAGTATAACGAAAGTTTTTTTTTTTAAAAAAAAATTAAATATTTCACATAAGTAAAAAATAAATAGGAAATTATTTAGAATGAAATTAAGAAAGAAAAAGAGAGAAAAGAAGTAGAAAAAATCTTACAGGTACCGGCAAAAAAAAGGAAAGATTTATAGATAGGTACTATATAGTATATACTGTATACAGTATAGGAAGCAGCTTCCAGTTTTCTTTACAACAGTTGCAAACAACTTCATTATCTTTCCTCCCTCTTTAAAGTTACAACATGGTCTCTTTATCCCATATTCAATTCTTTTTAATCAGCAAATCCCTACATCACCAGTTCAATGTTTTTCAATTTCAGCCAAAAGTCCTTAAGAGGTTTCTAAGAAGAAGTATAATCAATGATTTGATGCAAGCCAAATTTATTTGTATTTTCTTCTGTTTCTTATCTCATACTTTAATCTCTTCAGCTTACTATTTCTTGTCAAGCTATTTTCCAAGGCACCTAAGGGCAGGACAAGAAGCAATGGATGGAAGCTAATCAAGGAGAGAAGCAACCTAGAACTAAGGAGAAACTTCCTGAGAGTTAGAACAATTAACCAGTGGAACAACCTGCCTCCAGAAGTGGTGAATGCTCCAACACTGGAAGTTTTTAAGAAGAGACTGGACAGCCATTTGTCTGAAATGGTATAGGGTTTCCTGCCTGAGCAGGGGGTTGGACTAGATGACCTCCAAGGTCCCTTCCAACATTATTATTATTATTATTATTATTATTATTATTATTATTATTATTATTATTATTATTATTATTATTATTATTATTATTGCTTACCCTGAAAGGGAATAACGTTTGGGGTATCTATGTTACAATAGAAATGCATTGTTAGACTCTTTCAGGCATACAGATTACGCAGTTCTTAAATGTTGGAAGGTTGTCTCCTTATCATATAACAGGTAGCTTGGCATCATACAAATTGTGTAGCATTGGACACTTTGTATGCACACACTCTCTTTGTCTTCCCAGCATTATTTAGTGGATGAGCTCTTTTGTACAGTTCTTTACATTTTTGCTGCCTTTCTGTATCTGAGGGGAATATATCAGCGTTATTTCAGTCATCACTGCATGCATTGAATCTTACTACAGGAATCTTAATGTAGGGGTATAAATAATAGAGTAATGATAAAAAATAATGATTTTCATACAGACTTGACAATCATCTCCAAATATTACTGATTTGTGTAGTTGTTTTATTATTTATTTTGTTTTTCCACTGCATCCAGGTAGATTTGCTGCCATGAAACTCACACACAGAATTCTTATTTTTTACCAAACATGGAAAACTTCAAATCTTGTCTGTGAAAATAACGCCCATGAATTTTTGCCAGATGATATTTCTTGGAACAGAGCAGAGAGCACAGATTCAAAAGCTACACTGCCTCCTGTATGCAATACAACAGAGCTACAATATATCTTTCAGCTGCTAAGAAGGAGGGATAATAGTCCACTAGCAAGTAGGATATCTTTTAACTGCATTTTGCAGAGCTGAGAAGGAGAGATAAAAAATACTATGGGATAAAGTTTTTGTTGTTCAGTAGTCCCATTTCATTCACAGAATTTTATAACCAGAAAGGCAAACCTCATTTTCCATTGAACACCCTGCTGTTTCACCCACTATTTCCTTCTTCTTTGGAACAAAAATATCTGTTATGAAAGGAAAGACTACATTCCCACTTTTTGATAGTAAAAATCCACCACTGGAAGCACTCTTTGATCACCAATGCATACCTTTTCCGTGGACGGGTTCTATAGCCCCAAATCTCCTCCTCCTCCCAACAGATAGACATTGGGAGAGAGAGAGAGACAGCTGATGGGAGAATGATCATGGTATTATCTAAAGGTAAAAAGGCAGGCTGCTCAGCTGATTGGTAGACAGATCAATCTTAGACCACATGCTTGTAGTGATTTCTTTTGGAAGATTCCCTGCTGGCAAATTCCCCATAAATATAAGGAGTGACCAATTCTATGACCAACAACCCTATAAATTCTCTTATCAAGGCAGATAATTTGATATATATCTTCAAAAATGAAGCATTCGGCTTCAAAAATTATACAACACAAATCCATCTTCTTTTAAAACTTTCCTTTTTTTTTCTTATAAGGGTACAGTCTACATTGACATTCCTAAATACAGCCGATATGGTAAAAACAGATTTTTCTACTGATTCCATGTATGGATTCTCCACATGGAATGGTGACTGCAATCCATAAAGTATAATTTTTTATATATATACTGATAGGATATTTTTCCCCCCCAAATTTGGCAGTCTGTAACAAAGAACCGCGATCTCAACAGAAGCTGTTAGAGTCAAGTGTTTTATAGATCTTATAGAACCAAGCTAATTGTAACTTTAAAATGATTATTTAGGTGCAGAAGGCAACAGCTCCAAAAAGTTCAAAAGAATTCTTAATTTAATTAATTCAATATAGATGTTTAATAAGAATATTTATATTCTGGAGAACACTAATAAAAATGGAAAATGCCAATGATTCATCAAACACAATAAAACAACACAAACTCTAGATTCTCAGCAGGGTGACCAGGTACTCCAAAACGATCCACTTTATACAAGGTTGCAGGATGAATATGAGTGTGACAGCTGCAGTTTTACTAATGTGAGCAGGACAGTTTGCTTTACTGAAGCTCCCATCCCTTTTATGCATCATGAAAAAATGCAGAATCTGCTCTGCCCCTTTCCCCCTATCTTCATTTCAAATTATTTATTTTTCAAATCATGCATCTCATAATAATGAGCTGATTAACGCAGAGTTCCTACTCCTCTCCTCTGTCGCAGATACATTTGTCCAAGTTAAAAAAACACAGAAACTTCAAATAAGTTCTCCATAAAGAATAACAACAGAGGAGCTACTTACAATAACTTCTGTCCCCGCCCTTCAAAGCTGAGAAGATGGGCTTGGTGTGGATTCCAGTAAGGTTCTTTTGCAACACACTTAACACTCCACCTCTTCCCACCTCTGTGGCGTGTGGCTGATTGAACCTGACAGTGACCTGGTGCACTAAGAAGCCTGAAACCCACTTGGGAGCCACAGCTGGTCACCTGGTGTCTTAATCCCACTCCCATTACAAAAGGCACTCTGTGGTCTTTTGCTGTGCTCTTTCCTAATCTTCTGAGTAAGCCGTATGTGTTTACAGAGGCAGCAGCCTGGGAGAGGGGAAACAGGGGGTGGCCCTTCAGCTGGGGCTGCTCCTGTTGGCTGACTCCTGGCACAGCCGTGGCCTCCACAAGAAGAAAGGCATTTATTAATTCTTTCCTGTTTGGATCTTTCTGAAATGTCATGATTTTTAAGAAACCCCAGGGATTAAGTGGGGCTGGAATTTTCCACAATGTTTATAGTGGGTTTGTCATATTGGATGCAGCTCAACTCTCATGGGCGCAGACTGTGTCTTGCTGTGAGCTAGGATATTGCGGCCTCCAAGATCTTGAACCCAGGTGTAGGCTTATCTTGATGTGCTGTCACTTGGTCAGTATTTGCCAGGAGGATTCTACCCAATCATAGAATTGTAGCATTGGAAAGGGCCTGAGAAGTCATCTAGCCAAAATCTGCTGTTCAAAGAGGGTTCTAACTCTACAGCTATTCATAAACTCTTTCTTCATTACCTCGTGCAAAGAAGAGTATACCTTGGCAGCTTGTTCAACTATCAAACCCCTTACAGTGCTTTTTGGAAGTTTCTCTTTATATCTGTACAATTTACAGCCATTTCTACCCAGTAGAGAGTAAATCTTCTTCCTCTTGTGTTTGAGAAGATGTGATAGAAGTCCTTTTGAGGAACTGGTTCTGAGAAATCTATTTTGCAAATGGAAGAATCTACGTGTGTCTGTCTTTGTGATTATAGTATCAAAGAGAATATATGACATGCAGTCCAATCTTCTTGATGCTCTTTCCCCTTAATAAATGTATTCTTTATACTGCCTAAAGAATCACCATAACTTCTGGGTGCTGCAGCATACAACGAGTTTCAAAGTTGCATATTATCCGTTTAGTTGTGGACATAGCACTGACATAAAGAAATAGGTAATTTTCTATCAGTATCTTGAAATTAAGTCATTATAAAATTGACTGGACTGGGTTTTCAGATCAGATTAAATTGAGAAAGCCAATAGAAATTGCAAAGAGGGGAAAGGATAATTTGTGCTTCTTCTAAAGGATTTCTGAGTAGGAAAAGAGGTGTCCCCCCCCAATATCAGATGCACACAAATTAAGGAACTATGTTTTGGACTGTTCATATTTGTCCAAAGAAGCTTGAGTGAAAACAAGCACATAAATAACTGGAACCTGTAACTCCAAACAAGTGGCTTTATGCAACCCTGTTTTTCTTACATTTATGAAGTTTGTGCCTAGTGTTTTCTCTAATCCATGAATGCAACCAAATTTGCTGATAGTCCTTATTTCTCAATTAATCAGTGGAATGGCTTGCCTCCAGAAGTTGTGGATGCTCTATCACTTAAGGTTTTTAAGAAGAGATTGGACAACGATTTGTCTGGAATGGTAGATGGTCTCCTGTTTGAGCAGAGGTTTGTACTAGAAGACTCTAAGGTCCCTTCCAACTCTGTTATTCTGTATTTTGGGTACACAAAAATCATCTACTAGCATCTCCATGTACTTACAAGAGGGAGTGCTAATTATATTAGTATTCCATCTCAGAACTAAATTTTAATCTAAGTATATTAGGCATAAAGATAATGATCATTAAAAATATTCTGTGTATAAGTTGAATTTGATTTAAACAGAGACAAGGACACTGAATTCATAGAACCATCTGACCATGATCTGGAGCAGATGAAAACCAAAACTGTCACAATAATATGAACTGTTAGTAGAATCTGCAAAAATAGAGCTCATCCTTTGTCTTTCTGCTTAGTTTAAATTTAATTTTAACACAACTATCCTTTCATAATGAGCTATCTTTGTGCTGTTCATTAGAACCACACACAAATTATCTGGGAATTCTTATCCAACTTTTGTGGACAAAGGTGTGATCAGAACACAAGACTATAAATTTATAGGGCAGTTTGGGCTTTTCCACTGTCGTCTATAATATACAGTATTGCATATTTCACTGAAGAATCAACACCTATTAATGCTAGCAGTCACATTTCTGGAAGCAGCCCAAGGATATACTGAAAAACAGCCAGAGGGGAAAAAATTGGTCCTAATTCAGATTTGAACGAGTGAGTGAGGTACATTCTAGGTACACAACTCAGTTCCATCTTGGGGAGATTTGTGGAACTGCTTTTGTCAGCAACATGAATACAAATAACTGTACACACAGAAATTCTCTGTTCTATGAACCTGTGTTAATAGAAAGGTTGCGCTGATCCAATATAAAAATTTTGATATATTTTCCCCTAGATTAGGAAAGATGATTTCCATTCTGATTTTTGAGATTTTTGAGCAATTAGAAAGAAAAAGAAATATTAGAGGCATTTTTGTTTCAAAGAAGATGCCTGGAAATTTAATAATCAAAAATACATGCAAATGTAATGGGCATCCCCCACTCCAGTGGTGGGATTCAGCCGGCAGAACTGGTGGCAAATTTTTTGTTGCCCAGGCCAGAAAGGACTTCCAGAAGTGGCATCCACACAGAGAACTGGTTATTCACATATTTGAATCCCACCACTGCCCCACCCCCACATTGCCTCATCAATTTGGTGGTGGTGGAGGACATTTGAAGACAACTATTAAAAACTGGGAATTGAATCAGGAAGAAATAGTTTGAAGAATGTATTTGTCCATTTTGGCAACCTTAATCTTAGCTGAATTTCTTCAGTTCCTATATGTTTGTACCTTTCCCATTTACTGTTGGCTTGCCACTTTGTGTAGACAACTGTTTGAGAAGCAGGATATTCATGTGTTGAGTAAATCAATAATACAATATCATTATTTAGAAACATATGTGTAGAAAATGGTTTACACATTAACTCAGGCATGTCAAACTCGCGACGTCACATGGATTGTCAGTTTGAAAAGCATTTAAAAAAAATTGAGAGTAAATGTGGCTGACAATCTCCAGATAAAATGTAATCTACATGAGAGCTGTTATACCCAGAAATAATATTTCTTGCTATTCTTTACTATATTTTTAATCACTCATAATTCCAGCAGTCATACATCTTTAATTATAAAGAACAGTTCTTTCTTAGAGAAGCTATCATTCAGATGTATTTAATTTACTTATTTTCTTTGTTTTGCTTTTGAATTTTCCTTTGTGAAGCAAAGTTATAAACATAAACAATTATTTTTATCCATATGAACTCTTTCAGAGTTATCCTTTTTCAGCTTTGTCCTTTATTTTTTCCAAGAAAATATGATCACTGTACTCATAACAGAACGGGAAATGGGATGCCCAGTGCCATAAAGTATTCAAAATATTTATAGCTCTCCTTTGCAGTTAGAAATTCAAGCCACTTAAAGCACCTAACATTAAAAGGCAAACAATCCAGGCACAAGAAACATGCTATCAATCTGAACAAACAATGAGCTGAACAAACAGCAAATAAACAGAGTACTGTGAATAAAAAAAAATATTCACCAAATTGCTACTCAAATTAGTAACTAACATACAAGCAATGACCAATATTATCCAAGAAGTAACAAATCTCCTGTGGGAGTGAACATACCAAGGAACCTGAGGGACGGAGACCTTGCTGGAAACGTGTGAACTGATTAAAACCTTCAAGGTTTCCAGAGTCCTTAAAGTGACAGACCTATTATCCTTATTATTTTAATACACATTTTCCTCTGTACCTTCCTGTTTTGTTGCTGCCTTTGTTCAAACAATTTTCCAGTTCATAATTCAAAATATGCCTCAGGTAAACAAAAATGGCCTTCAGGAATGAATGTATGTCCAATACTAATGTATAGCAGTGGCCAAAATTGTGGAAACCTTTTGGGAAAAGTGTACAGTAGAAATGCCACCTTTGGTTAAGTTTCCACCATTTTTTCTTCTAATTTCTTTATAACTGTAGCCTTGTTCACTTAATAATACTATTTTACATCGCTTTCTGGGCAACCAGTCAACTCTTTGCACCATTACTTTAATTTTATTACGTTTTACAAGCTCACTAAATGAAACAACACAAAAAAACCCCAACCAACTTGACAGCAATCACATAACACACTGACAAATGTCCTCTCAGCTTCAATACATGACATCAATAACCGAATCCTACTGTGATCTGATTGACTCATTGCCAAAACAAGATGACACCTGATTGGCTCGCTCATTGGCTACAATCAGATGAAGGAAAGCTACCTGATATCAACCTAAGCAAGTTGTGCTTCCTTTTTCTGGTTATTTGGCTATAACCTTTCATAGAATACAGTACAGGTCATTGAACAAACTTTGTTGCATTACATTCTTGATTAAATTATCTTTCCATTGATATATAATTTTATGGTACTACTCCCCCCCAAAAGTGGTGTTATTAGCTATCAAACCTCAAAAATACACTTTTCCCAAAAGGTTCCCACAATTTTGGCCACTACTGTAAGGGTTGCAAAGCCTGATGTTGTGATATTGTCATGCAAATGTTGAGATAGACTCCTAATCAACAGAGCAGATTCACAGAAACATGCTGACTCTCACAATGCATCTGAAATGGTTTAGATTTTTTTAAAAAAATACTCGGTAACTGAAATGCACATATTTGCCTGTTTCTTGGCTCAAAATCTGCTTCTTTTCATACATTTTTTAAATTTGGTAACTGGGGACTGAATTACCTAAATCAGTGTTTTTCAAACCTGGCATCTTTAAAATGTGTGGGCTTCAACTCTCAGAATTCCCCACATCTTAAAGTTACCAAGCTTGATAGACACTTGACAAATGATGGTGGTGCTAGTGAAGACTGGGAAATCCTCTGCTCAAAGATGGCTGAAAATAGCCCTCGACCGTTGGTTGCCAGTTGGTGCGCCACTAAGCAAAAGGTTATTGCTCAAGAATACAAAATCACCAAACTTTCTTCAGGGAATTCCTTCTTTCCTGTCTATTTTAGCTTTACCACAAGGGGGCTCCAAAGACAGTTCATAGACAGCTTCAGGGAGAAAAAAAAAGGATTATTGGGGGAGAGCAAAGGGTACTTGTGTACTGGTTTAACCCAACCTAGATTAGCAGAGGCTGAGACTAGCCTATGATTTGCAGTTTGTTCAGAAAAAGCGCTATTGTGATTACCACCAACTCAGATGGTTTTAAGAAGTTTTCAAATTCTATAGATTAGTAGAGGAACAAGGGTGGGAGGGTGCTGTTGCTCTCCATTTGCTAGAAGAAGCATGCAACCCTTTTGGCTGATTCAGTAGAATCCTTCTTGGGTGCCTCCTGCGCCCAGAGACCAGCATACGTTTTAGCCTAATTAACGAGTGTGAAGATGAAAGAGGAGATATTCCATTATAGCTGCAGGTTTTTGGTCTTTGGCAGATGCAGAGATGTAAAGAAGATAACCATGCTCCTTGCATTTTCTTCTTGCCTTCTTGAACTTTTATCTCTAAAAAGATTTACTCTTCATAAGAGGCCTTTCCAAATAAGAAATAAGTAAGTAAGTAGAGTACTATTATCAGGCAAGAATGCCTGATAATCTTCTTTCTTTCCCTTGTGGACTATTTTTGAATATGTAAAACTGTCTGCTATGTTTGGCCCCATTTGTGAAACCTTGCATGGTTCAGGCAATCTGGTGATGCTAAGAGAGCATGCCAAATAGTGGGTTTAATGTGCAATTGTAAATAAAAAGGTTTGAGTATAAGTCAAACTCAATCCCTGCTGTTGTTTTCTTGGCAATAACAGAGAAGTGACTTGCCTTTGCTTTCTTCCAGGATAATTTTTCAATTTCCAAGAGTAGTCTCATTCTCAGCCAACCTTTGGAGCCAAGGTTGGCTCAAGAAAGACTTTTGATTTATTTTAAATACCTCACAAACAGCTGTACATACTTTAATACAGTACATGTCACCCAGACTCCTAACCATATTGTTCAACTCACACACAGAACAAAGCAATATTATTGTCTCGAGTTTCATGGATTTCTTGAGAAAAAGCCCCATTTCTGCCTTGCATAGGGGACTAGGACCAAGGACTAGATGACAAGAACTAGGCTGATGAGATTTCACCTAATCAGTTCTTGTTCAAACATGAAACTAATCTCATCTCACTTACAGCTTCCATGCAACTTTTTCCTACTCTTCCATTCCTTCTTCAGTTTACCTAAACCAGTGCAGTGAAATGCATTTGAAGATTTGAACAAGATTGATGTTTAAATGGTTCCCATTAATTCTGGGGACCTTGGCCAGCCATACTTTGCCAGTTTACTTCAAAGGGATGTCATGGAGATAAAACGGGAGAGAAAGAACCATGCTTTGACATGCTTGCCCCTTCCTTCGCATTTGGAGGACAGGGAGTTTTGGGAGGGCCATGTCTAGAAACCTTTGCTGAGCATGTCTCCAAGAAGCATCTGATGTCCTCTGGCTCTAATCTTAAAAACAGGCTGAGTTAGGACTGTGCAAATACTTGGACATTTCTTATCTACTTTTATTTATATACAGTATTTTAAGAACATAAGCAGAAACAGTAGAGCTAGATTCCTCTGCAAAGCTAACTCCATAGGGAGCTCATTGTAATTGGATTCCTGGAAGTGATCACTTTTATATGGCTAGAAGGGAGCACTGCAAACAATACAAAGCCAGGAACCTCAGTGTGCAGACCCACCCCTCATTATCTGTCAGTTAACTTTTGATTGCACTGTGATGCCTATGATTGAATGGGTTATGTTCTTCCTATGCACTTTATGGATGAAGTGAGAATTCTAAATTCAGTTTGAGAATGCAAATCTAAGCATATCTCTTTTTCCTATTGCAGCATCTTAATTTGTCATGAAAGTATAGTAATTAATGCTGACTAGGACATAATGCTGTGATTCTTCTTTCATACCCTCTCTTTGAAATGAGATCTTAGTTTCAAGGATCTCGGGAGGATTCTTCATGAAACTTTTCCAACCAATTGGATAAACGTTCAGAATTGGATCAGGAGAAGTTTGAGGCAGTAAGTGGTTCTATTTCCAAGTCCTTTATTTTTATTTTAGTCTCTCTCTCTCTCTCTCTCTCTCTCTCTCTCTCTCTCTCTCTCTCTCTCTCTCTCTCTCTCTCTCTCTCCACCCCTCCATCTCTTGCTGAAAATTCTTTTCTAAATAATGTTGAGATATAATTTACATTTCCAGCAAGGAAGCATGGATCCTTGACCTCTGAAGTTCAGACTCTATTTTCCTGAATTCTGAGTTTCCCATAACTTCACTTTTGGAGGGCAGTGGGCAGTTGCTTGAAAAGCCCAAATTCTTGCTGACTTTGGACTAGCGGCTGGTGTCAAGTTCTGGCTCAAATTTGCCAACGGGTTTTGGATGTTGCTGCAACTAAAAGAAGGAACTTGGATGTCTTGCCTTTTCCCTAGCAAAGTAGAGGGGACTGGATGTCTCAGGCCATGTTAGAAAAAAAAATGATGTAAGTGTATTTTATAAACAAAGGCTTCAGATTTGTAATGTGCAAAATGTGTAAAACTGAGATGTAAAAACAAACATTTAAGAAAGGGTTCAGGCTTCTGGTTATATCAGCTGTTATTTTGCCTGGCCTGTCTGAACAAAACCAGAGCAGAACTCTACATTATGAGGCAGTTCCTGAACCTCTTCTCTGTTTCTGCTTTGTGTGAAGGCAGGAAAGGGGCATTTTGGGGGAGAGAACTCATCAAAAGGCTGGGGAAGGGTGTTGTCCATTTCCATCTCTACTGTTTCTTTTCTAAAATGAGCTTCCAGTTGTTTCCCCCACCTCCCTCTTCTCTGAATCCATGTATTTGTGCAGCTTAAGACTCAAAGTATGACCAATTTTAGCAATCTTCCTTGCTATGGGAAAGATGAAGTACACAGTACCTGTTCTTACCCACTGCCTCCCTCTTGTAACAACCATGTCTAGTTTAATGAAGAGAAGGATGAGGGGGGACATGATAGCAGTGTTCCAATATCTCAGGGGCTGCCACAAAGAAGAGGGAGTCAAGCTATTCTCCAAGGCGCCTGAAGGCAGGACAAGAAGCAATGGATGGAAACTGATCAAGGAGAGAAGCAACCTAGAACTAAGGAGAAACTTCCTGACAGTTAGAACAATTAACCAGTGGAACAACCTGCCCCCAGAAGCGGTGAATGCTCCAACACTGGAAGTTTTTAAGAAGAGACTGGACAGCCATTTGTCCGAAATGGTGTAGGATTTCCTGCCTGAGCAGGGGGTTGGACTCGATGACCTCCAAGGTCCCTTCCAACTATTATTATTATTATTATTATTATTATTATTATTATTATTATTATTATTATTAATAATAATAATAATAATAATAATAATAATAATAATAATCATCATCATCATCATCATCGCACAGTCAGCCAGATGTTCAGATTGGATTTGGCATTTTGTCTACCTATCAAGTCCTTACCAAGGACCTGGGATAGGCAGATGTGGATGTTTGATGGTATTACAGATATCGTCGCAGGATGGAAGCAGTTCCTAGTAAGGCCGCCTTTTGCAATTGATTAATGGCAAATTTGTCAATGCCAATGGTGTTCAAGTGGTGCTCCAATTGTTTTGGGATTGCACCCAAGGCGCCTATTACTATTGGTACTACCCTTGCTTGCTTTTGCCACAGTCTTTCTATTTCTACTTGTAGGTCTTTGTATTTTGTTATCTTCTCCAGTTCTTTCTCGTCTATTTTGCTGTCTCCAGGCACTGCCACATCCACTTTTTTGTCTTTCTTATCGACAATTGTTAAGTCCGGGGTGTTATGTTGCAGGTGCTTGTCTGTTTGAATTCTGAAGTCCCAAAGCAGTTTAATTTTATCATTTTCTACAAATGATATTTCTTGCAGATCTTCCAATGCACCATTGTTGCTACTTTGTCATGCCACTGCTTGTAGTTAGTCTGTGCGATCTTCTTGCAGCAGCTTACCAGGTGGTCCACTGTTTCTTCAGCTTCTTTGCATAGGCAGCACTTATTGTCTGTTGCTGTCTTCTCAATTTTGACTTTATATGCATTTGTCCTTAAGGCTTGGTCTTGTGCAGCCAGAATTAGTCCCTCAGTCTCTTTCTTCAATTTTCCTGCTCTTAGCCATTGCCAGGTCTTGTTATTATCTGCTTTCCCAGATTTTTTTTTAATGTACTGGCCATGTAGTGCTTTGTCTTCCCATGCCTCTATTCTGTTCTTCATTTGGTCTTTCTTGTAGGCCAGTTTGGTCTGTCCGGTAGTCAGTAAGCCTTCCTGATATACTAATTTCACTGCATCTTCATCATTGTTCTTCAGATATTCTTCCAAAGCCATTTTTTCTTCTTCAACCATCTGATGTACTTGCAGCATTCCATGCCCACCTATTTGCCTTGGTAGATAAAGTCTGTCAATGTCACTGCGTGGATGAAGAGCATGATTCATTGTCATTATTTTTCTGGTCTTCCTATCCATTGTTTTTAGTTCTGCTTGAGTCCAGTCCACTATTCCAGCTGTGTATCTAATGACTGGAATTGCCCAGGTGTTGATTGCCTTTATGGTATTTCCTCCATTGAGTTTGGACTTTAAGATCTTCTTCACTCTCTTGATGTATTCACCTCTAATCTTTTTCTTGACTTCAGTGTGCTTGATGTTGTCAGCATGAAGGATATCCAAGTATTTGTAGTAATCTTCCTCACCCAGACTCTTAATGTTATTTTCGTGTTGTTGTTGTTGTTGCTGCTGCTGCTGCTGCTGTTGTTGTTGTTGTTGTTGTTATTATTATTATTATTATCATCATCATCATCATCATCATCATCATCATCATAATCTCTGTCCTTGGTCTTGGCTTCAGTTTTTAAGGCCGGTGAGCCAGCTGCATGAGATGGTGGGGAGAGTTAGGTGGGAAGAGATAGGGGGCGACAGTATCGTCTTGGGTTCCATGACCTTTCATTTCTGCTGGAAGATAACAGTTATGAATGATGTCTGATTTACTCTGGGCTCCGTAGACTGGCTGTTTGCCTTTTGGTGGAGAACAGTGTCTCTTTATCAGAGTTGAAGAAACATTCAGAGCTAATTTGGTCACCTCTCACAAACTGGGGGAGGGGGGAGGAGGGGTATCATGCCATCTACTTCTTTGCCACAAGAGCAAACTAAATCGTACTGATCCTCCAAGCAGCAAAGAGCAAAAGGTTTTAGTCCTGCCTTGGCCAGGAAAGCCAGCTGGGTGACTTTGGGCCAGTCACTCTCTTTCAGCCCAATTCATCTCACAGGATTGTTGTTGTGGGAAAAATAGGAGGAGGGAGGAAGAGTAGGTGCATTTGCTGCCTTGACTTATTTATAAAAAGAATAAAGGCAGGAAATAAATAAATAAATAACCGCCAAATACACATTGCAAAATAAGCACATACTGTATATAGCATCCCTTCCACTTAGCAGCATTTACTATGACTCAAAGACTTTGGCTTGATGTTACCACAGTTGTCCATCAAGGAGCTTAGGACTGGTACTCTGTCCTTGACTCTTGTCCTTTGTCTTTTGCCACCTAATGGCTAATGTGGTTAACTCATTCTGTACCATTGTCTCTGACACTGTTGGAATATCCCAGTCTTATATCCTGTGGAACTACTCTTGTTTCATTTAAGGTTAAGTCTGCTAGGCCATTTTTCATTTGGACAAGATGATTCGGGGTATAACAGTTTCAGTGGGCATCCATTCTTTTGAATTCCTCCACCTCTTCCAACTTGCCTCCTCATTGCCACTAATTATCAGCTTGGGTCTGCTTTCCAGATCTTATTTATCAGCAGTTCAGTTCTCATGCACATAAAACTAAACTGGCTAACCATGTTTTGGCTTGGTTTATGGGACTAATCCAGTGCAAGCTGCCCAGAATCACTTGATAGTGAGATGGGTGACATATACATTTAATTAATAGTAATAATAATAATAGTAATAATAATAAATATCTGAGATCCTTGGAAAGGATTTGATAAATGGGATGAAAATATCAAAATTCAATCTAAACATCTGGTTGAATGTGGGACCAACCATAATAGTAATAATAGTGATGGAGCAGCTTACATCCTGTGAGGATAACTTTAGCACTATCAAACAACAACATTTGTTTATCTCACATCCTTGGGAAGGACTCAGTAGGTGGATAAAAATGCCAAATCCAGTCTAAACAGCTGGCTGGCTGTGCGACCAACCATGATAATAAGATAGGATTGAGGGAAATCTAGAAAACTGGCCTACTTTATAGACAAAGTGGCCATGCAAACACAACCAGTTGCATCTCCAACTCTTTTACTTTGTTTTACTCCCTGCAGATTAAAAGATAGGAGGAGCAGAAGCAGGAGAAGGAGAAGGAGGAGGATCAGAGGCAAGTCAACCTCGGCAAAGTCCTATCATGCTGAGACCATAAAAACTTACACTGAAGCAATAGTAAAACTAACAAAAAATAACAATGTCCAAGACATTATCATATGCTAACAGGCCTTGGCTAGTCAGTATCATAATCCTTTCTTGAGAAATCCAACGTGTTGAATGCTTTTCAGTAGATGCCCCTCCAGATTTCCCATTGAACTGCTTTAATTTTCACAATCACTTTTGTAGATGTCTTCATAGAAATAATAGTCGCTAAAAATTCTTTTAGTAGCTGGAATGCCTATACATGTCCTTACACTCTTTCTTTTAGCCTAGTTTGCTAATCTTTAATTTGCTGGACTCCAAAGATCTAGGAAGTTGTACACCGATAACTAAGACCGGGAGTTACTTATTATACAGGCTAATAAATGACAGGAGTGTCATTTATCTGGTGATTCATTCCTCATCTTTTTGACTATCCTTGAGGGAAGCAAAGACTGGAGTCATGTGCTCTGCTCTCTCAGAGGAGCTGTGTGGCTAAAGTGCAGGGGTTTATTGCATGTGGAAACATCAGTGTGCATTAATATTTACACCAAGATTCTGGGTCCCCTAGAACCTGAATGCATCTTTTGATGAGTCACCCTATTCAGTCCCATGAACTGATCTTTACCCTGAGAATAAACTGTTGCTTTGAGCAAGACTTCCCCAGTTCTGTATCCTCCAGATATATTGGAAGCTAATTCCAAGAATCTTCAGCCAGGAGGGCCCCTGCCTGGCCAGGAAGGAATTCTGAGAGTTGCAGGCTAACATATCTGGAGAACAGCAGATTGGGAAATGCCTTTAAATCATAATCAACCTAGAAAATGTTGAGGAGTATTCGAAGAAGAGAATTAAGCCAAACAATAGGTAGCATAGCAAAAGAGGGGCATGCAAGGTAATAATTGCAATACCATACACATACACATAAAAGTGGAGAAGGAAAAGGTTGTGAAAGGTTATGGGAGAGAAATACTCTTATCATTTCCAAATAGCTTTGTCTTGAATTGCATCAGATAAACGTTTCCCAGCTCAGGTCCTGAGTATGTGACCCCAATGCACAACTCATCTCTCCAGCATTAACCCAACAAAATACTAGCGGTCAAGCTCTTTCCCACTAAAACACACAAACACACACATCTTCCCATTAACCAATGCTTTTCAAATTTAAGGCATCTCCTCAACTGCAATTAGGCTGCAATCAGGCAATAAGCTTATACTATCCTATTTGTTTTTCATCATTCAGCTCCTATGAAAATGTTGGGCAGGTCATTCCTCTCCCAGTCATTTTTGAAAAAGTATGTTGGCACACCTTTGCGGGCTGTCAGTTCTTCAAGGCAAGTAAAAAGCATAGTAAATAGGTGTGTTGATTTTTCTGGGCACCCATCTGTTCTTCAATGGCTTTGGAGAGGCGCAGGAATTAAGTTAAAAATGTACATTTAATCTGACCTAATCTAAAATGGTCTAAAATGAATCATGAGCCAAAGACAAAAAATGTTTATAGAATGTGTCTTCCTCAGGAATATGGGGAAATTTGAGGAATAAACAAATCTGAATGAATTTCAATCTCTATATTCATGGACATTTTTTTTATGAAGTAGCACTGTTACTCAGCTTTAGAAGTGGTAGAAGGATTTAATGGCTTTTGCTGTTATAGCAATTGCTATTTAACGTTTTGCATCAGAGACCTCTAAAAGCAATCTCTCATCCAGATTCTGTGTTCAGAGAAAACCAGCAGTTATCACGTGCATGCAGAGTTTGGGGGTTTGGTATTATTGTCTTCTGTACATTGGGAAAGTTCTGACTAACCATTCAAGCCACGTAGCCCATCTGTTTCCACCCTTAACCTACTGCCCATGAGCTTTCAACCTCCAGAAAGTCTCAAATCCCTGCAATCTAACTTCCCCTCATTTGAAGATTCCCATCCCCGTCCCTGGATGCTGCTCTGCTCATTTCCGTGCCTCTAGACTCCAGTCTGTCCTTCTGAGCCAAGCTGAAGAAGCAATACAGCTGAGGGACTGTTGCATTCCAGATGGTGATGTATTTGAGAGAAGGAACCACAGTGCCTGGAACCAATTTAAATTCCACTCGTATGTTATTGCAGTTGGTGGGCTCCTCCAGCTGTACAGTTGTAACTGCTATGCAGTAGATTTTTTTTTATAAGGCGGCCTCCTCAGTAAAAAGAGCCCTTTGCCTTTTCTTCCTATGTTTGCTAAGGATTTCTTCCTGGATAATTTAATAAATAATTTTAAGAAAACAAATGAAGTTTATAAAATTAGATTGCTAGCCTGCCCCAGCTTTTCACCCTTCAGTTATGTTAGACGACAATGTCTGGGGATTATGGGGTTGGTAGGCTAACAGATCTGCAGAGTAACATAAGCGATTCAGGTCACAAAAAACATGTTAGTCTTTAAGATCCCAAACACTGTTTTGTTATTTTTTGCTACCCATCTGAAATATTTTTATCAGCATGTTTTCTATCAACTATTTTTCTATATCACAGAATTGTGTTTCCTGCTGCTATTTCTAGCTCCGCACAGTTGTGTTTCATTGTAGTGTTTAGTTGTTATTGTAGTTGTTTGCTGAGTGAGGGCAAAATAGATCTCTCTGGTACATTTCCACCAGATCTTAAAACTTTCCTGGGTCTATAAAGCAAATATAAAACAATTTTCTATCATAAATCAACAATATCTCTGACTTACTTGTTTCTTTGTCATTTACTCTTCTATTTGACTGCCCGGCATAGTCCATTCTGCCCCTGTTATTCCTCCAAAAGATAAATAGACTTCTACCGTATTCTGTTCTGTTCTGTTCTGTTCCATTCCACTCATTTACACATCCACAAACAATACAGTAAGAAGAGTTCTCTCCCTTTTTTTTAGTGTTGTTAATTGGTTTTCCCCTTTGCATTTCTACTGGGGCTACTCTGTGACTGCTCTTATCATATTTCTCCATTTTAACATGATGCTGTTGAGGGCTGTTTCAAACCTTACAATTCTATATACATAACTGCAGTAACAACAAATTTGCCCATTTCTCTTTCTAAGTGAATTATTCTGCACTTTGTTTCAGTTTCATTCTTTTCAGTCTATTCCTATAATCTTTCAAGATTATTTTGAATTTTATTACTATCTTCTTGAGTCTTAGCTGCTCCTCTTAATGTTATCTCTATTAATCATCTGGAATATAAACTTTCCCATCCTCCTTTTAATTAATATTTATTTGATAATTATAAACTTAATAAATCTTAAAATTCATTGTGATGCATTCCTGATCCACCCTCCTGTCAGGCAGCATACTTAACTGATAGGTTTGGTCAACACATATATTTTTATTCCTCATAGTACTGAATCACCAATTACTGTAACTGTTCTGTCTCCTTGCCAGATGCGGCTTGGTCCTTCAAGGAGGCACCATCTCATTTCCTGTTTGGCAACATCTTTTTTCTTCTTTGAAAGCCCAGAGGCTTTTTCTTTCGGAAGACTATTAAATCTGTTTCTGAATTCCAGCAGTGCAGAGTATCTTTTATGCTGTTTCTGCATGGCACTCTTGTCCACTCATTAAACAAACACTCATTTGTTTTATGGAAAAAACTACTTCATTGTCAGTTCTTGATGAATGTGTCTTTATTGGATCTATGCCAGTGATGACGAACCTTTTAGACCCCGAGTGCCCAAACTGCAACCCAAAACCCACTTATTTATCGCCAGGTGCTGGGTGGGTGTGGCCCACTGGGTGGGCATGGCTGTGGTCATGGCAGACTGGGCGGGTGTGGCCAAGGTGGGCGTGGTCACCTCGATGTTGCTTGTGAGGAGGGACACCTGTGGGGGCCGGGCAGGGTTAGGGAAGATCCAGGGGGTCTCTGGCAGGTGGGGTGGTGGGCAGGAGGCTCGTCCTGTGGGGTGAGGCGAGGCAAGGCGAGGCAGGGTGGGGGTGCCATTGCTGCGGGGCAAGGAGAGGCAGGGGCCAGGGTGGCTGCTGCCTGACACCATTGGCCCCCGCACATAGAGGCCAGCAAGCACATGGGGACCGACAGTGTTCATCAGCAGCCACAGACTGCTGGCCCCTCAACCGGCACATTCTGGGGCTCTGCAGCCCACTGCCAGCAGTTCAGAGAAGCCGCCTCTGAGCTGGATGGATGGCCAACAGCTGAGGAGGTGATACAGTGGGTCATGCCCAGGAAAAGGAGAGCATGCGAGGCCAGGAGGGATGGGATGGGGGGAGGGAAACCAGCCATGCTGGGATGCATCTGGCCATGTGGGAGCTCAGCGAGTTAGCGGGTGGCTGGTTGAAGAGGGACGGTTGCCATCTCCAAGGCATGGTACACGTGCCCACAGGGAGCGCTCTGAGTGCCACCTCTGGCACGCGTGCCATGGGTTCGCCACCACTGATCTATGCTATCTGACGAGTTGAAGTTTGTCTACTTCCTTATCCAATTGCTGTACTTTTTTTTTCAGAGTCTGCTCCAAGCTTGGGCTTTCTACACATACTGAATATGATAATTTATTTTCAGGAGAGCATCTAAACATGTCATGCGCATGGCAAGTTATATTCATTCATCTCCACTGCTGTCTCTCAAGGCATCATCCATCAATACAGAGGTGATACCTTTTTGTTTTCTCAGGTGGTCAAGTTAGCTAAGTATCAGCTGCCCATTGGAGATTAACTTTCTTATGGACTCCTTAAACTTCACGTTCATATTCTTATTACTGTTTGTCTTTCTGTTGCTTTGCTCAGATATTGGTTCCAGAAAGTGCTACATCACAAAACATTTGGTGCTTTGGGGAAGAGGCCTCTGGTTTCTGTGTACAGAAATCTCCTGTCCAGGGTAGGAGGAGCAGCAAGTGAAACAAAAAAATGTGTTCCGTGGGTTGGAAGTTTGATGGAACCATTATGGGCAGAGTCACAGTTAAGGCGAATGAAACCTGGTCCCCTTTGGCTGAAATAAAAACTCTCTCTGTCTGACCTATGGAGAGAACAGAGCAAGGCTTGTTCCTCTTATTCCTCTCTTACCTCCTCTTTAGCATTGAGACCCAGCCCACATTCAATCTTCCCTCTGCCTTCCTTCCCTTCCCCTTCCATGCTTGAATTCAACAAAGGCATACATACCCAAAGGCACATCTGTCCATTCTCCAATTTTCCTTGTACCTCAGTCCTTTCCCCTTGCCTCTCATTAATTGCCATCCTTGAATTCAAGTCTAATGCACCCAATTCTGCCCCTCCCCCTTTCCATCCAAAAAAAGATACATTCAGCAAGAACTGTCAATGAAGCAGTTTTGCAATAAACTTTTCTCCAACCACCCCAGTGGCTTGGCCTTTTCCCATCTCCCACCCTAGAACATCTCTGACACACACATTTTGAATTCATGCCTAATTAAATATATATTTCAATCCAGGCATGGATCACCCGCTGCCTTTCCTATGCATAGAAGAGATTGTACGGGGAACTTCTAAATGGTCTTATCTCCTAGGATAGATTATTAGTCTAATGATGCCCTCAAGTTCTGAGCATGAGACGTTCATGGCCAGGTTTGTGAGAAAGGTCAGAGACAGTTCAGAGCAATATTTGATAATTCCAGTTTCGGGAATAATTCAAGAGGAAAGTTGACAGATCAAAAAAAGAGTGTGGGCAGAGCTACAAGGATAATAAAAAATCTGCAAGGCAAATCACATTACCAGAAGTTGCGTAAACTTTGCATGTTTTGCTTGCTGGAAGAAATCCTAGGAGATGTAAGTTTACAGCTTTCAAAATATTTATAATGATGTCAAAAAGAAAAAGGAGAAACATTTGTTCACTCTATCTACTGCTGCTGGAATAAAAAACAGAAAAGAGCAAGGGTAGATTTGCAAATAAGCAGTTCTTTCTCTATTTTAGAGATTCTTCCATTGAGAGCAGTTTGGAAAGGAAAGGTTAAAAACATTTCTATAGTTTCATGCACTGAGCACACAAATTTATTTGTGAATGTAGAAGATCTGGCTGAAATATACGGTAGTTAGGTTTTTATCAAATTTATATAGCCACCCAGAAGTGACTCTGTGTTGTGTACAATGGGCAGTGTACAATCATGATTTAAAATATAGAGAAACATATATAGTCATGGCCAAAATTTTGGAAACCTTTTGGGAAAAATGTATTTTTTATGGTTAATAACATCACTTTTTGGGGGGAGTAGTACCATAAAATTATATATCAATGGAAAGATAATTTAATCAAGAATGTAATGCAACAAAGTTTGTTCAATTATCTGTACTGTATTCTATGAAAAGTTATAGCCAAATAACCAGAAAAAGGAAGCACAACTTGCTTAGGTTGATATCAGGTAGCTTTCCTTCATCTGATTGTAGCCAATGAGCATGAGTGTTTAGAGAGCCAATCAGGTGTCATCTTGTTTTGGCAATGAGCCAATCAGTTCACAATAGGATTCAGTTATTGATGTCATGTGTTGAAACTGAGAGGAGGACATTTGTCAATGTGTTAAGTGATCGCTATCAAGTTGATTGGGTTTTTTGTGTTCTTTCATTTAGTGAGCTTGTAAAACGTAATAAAATTAAAGTAATGGTGCAAAGAGTTAACTGGTTGCCCAGAAAGCGATGTAAAATATTAAGTGAACAAGGCTACAGTTATAAAGAAATTAGAAGAAAAATTGGTGGAAACTTAACCAAAGGTGGCATTTCTACTGTACACTTTTCCCAAAAGATTTCCACAATTTTGGCCACTACTGTACAGGTAGTCCTCAACTTACAATCGTAAAGGAGTTTGACAAGTACAGTTGTTAAGTTATGATGTTCATAAAGCAGGACATCATGTGGCCAGACCTGATGTTACAATTGTTTTGCAGCGATCATTAAGTGAACACCGCAGTTATTAAGCAAAGCTATTGTTCTTTCACTATGGCCATTTTCCCCCCTGGAAACTGAAAGCAAAAGCCAGTTTCTGGAAAAAACATAATAAATCATAGTCATGTGACTGTGGGGTGTTGTAAATGGCCTTAAATGCAGGCTGGTTGCCAACACCCAAAATGCGGCCAAATAAGTCAAAGATCACCTATAAAATCTTTCATTCTATACTTCATTTACATAGGGAGAAAAATCCCATTGTACTCAATAGGGCTTTATTCTAAATCCCACCGGGGATCAGAAACAAAACTATTGCTATTTTATTTGCACATTTTGATGGAAATAAATACCACTGAGTTCAATATGGCTTACTGAAGATGCTCAGAGAGTTTCCAAGTTTGAAACATAAAATCTGAAAATCCTAAAGCTGTTGAGATGCTAGTCTAGGAAACATATGAATGCATCCTAAACTAAGTTAAGAATGATTTGTGAGGGAAAGAGGGAACCTAACGAAGGGGCAGTCCACATTCCCCTGTAAATCTCAGATGGAAATAATAGAACAAATAAATAATTATGACCCCTGGGTTCTTATTTCTGTCCTTACTAATTAGAAAATTGACTGCCATGACTTTAATGTTTGTTCAAAGGCAATCTGATTCTTGTTCTTTAAGAGGAGAATTTAGGAGTGAGGGTACTGGTGATAAACCTTGTGTTTAAAACTTCTTAAAAGACAGATTCATGAACATGACATGTTTTTATTTGCTTGTGTTTCATGGAATGACATCTGGCAAAAAGACTTTCAAGGACATCTTGATCTGTATCTTCCACCAAGCCTTTGCATGTAGACTCAGATCTCTCTTTTCTGCTTATGACTGTTTTATTATCCCATATTATAACATTCAATGGCAAAAGAAAGATTATGCCATGTTATCTTCAATCTAATTATTATTAATACAGCACAATTGGAGTATATGGCACTTTCCAGTTACATAGCAAAATAAACCAATCCCAACTATTGGGAAGGAGAGGAAAATAATCCCCTTGGAATTCAAATGCCTTAAAAGTGAATTATATGTTTTTGCTACAATACAATCACATTACTACTCGTAGCTGGTTTCAGCAGTAGGGCAATCACCAAAGAATTTTGGCACTTTTTATTTATGTCATGAGTGTATGAGGGCAACAATCATCAAATTATGCAATTTCTTTTCTTGGGTGCTGGTCATAGCCCTAATGGAGACAGGGCTCAGCTCTGGGACCTGTTCCATTTTATTTTGCATTGCCAGGGCTCAGCAACTGAACACATGCGGGCCAATGACACAAGATAAAATGCATGAGCAGAGTCCTTCCCTTGCCCGCCCCCCCCAAACCAGTTTGAATCAAGGTTCGGAAGTCTAGGAGAGTTAATACCAGAACTTGCAAACACACTCTGGAACTCCTGCACGCGTCTGATAAAACAGAGTTTGCTCTCAACTTCCAAGTAGGGATGGGGAGATAATCTTCAGAACACAGGCCTGAACTTTGAATTCATACATTTAAGCCAATTAATGTTGACTTAAAATGCAATTGCAAGGTGATTGATTTAGACGTACGCATGTTAAGAAACATGTAAAGTGGGGCTGATTTAAGTTGCTAGTTTGGAAAGGTCCCAGGTATTTTAAAGCAGTTTATGCTGTAATTAAAAGTGCTCCAATTAGGAAAAGGAAGGACACCCCTCATTTTGTGGTGGCATTTGCAGCTAACTTTAACGTGAGTTTTTCTAAATATGGCTTAAGGAAACACTTAATTTTAGCCTCCTTCTCTTTCCCCCTACTATTTCAGTGTTCAAAGGCACCAAATCCAACTTCACCCCCTTCCAATTTATTTAAGTAGTAAGGGGAAAACGGTGCGGCTTTTCAGAATTGTGACTGAGTTCCACAGAAACGCACAGATAGAACAATGAATATTGTATCGATCGGGGTCGATCTACCGTCAACGTAGATCTCATTAGCTGTTTATTTATTACATTTTTGTCCCGCCGCACTCCAGAAAAAACTTCTAACAGATTTTCCAACCGGGTCTTTCATAAACCTAAGAAGGCAGCAGGGGTGGCTTCGCCAGAAGGTAAAATCCCTATCCTCCGATCTAAGGGAAAACTAGCGGCAGCGGGCAAGCAAAGGCAAAAAGGAGAATCGCTGGCACTCGACAGAGCTTTTAAACTCGGCCGCGGAACAGCATGGAAGTGAATAGGAGGCGGGTCATGTGACTCGCCGCCGCGCCGGGATGTGCACGTGCATCCTTGCGATGGGCAAAGGGAGGGAGGAGAGGTTTCGGAGGGATCACGTGTCTTTTCCGGCTCTCCTCCTTCCCCCTCCTCCTCCCAGCTGCGGAGCAAGCCAAGCAGCTGGCTGGGAGGGCTTTCACCAGCGTCCAGCGACTGCCGCAGCGCAGCTGGGAAGAAAAGGGGAAGGGACAGGCCGCCAGCTCCGGATCGATCGCCGGGTTCAAGCACCACCTCAGAGGGGGCGATGGATACCCTTTCCTACTTGTGAGGCACGCGGCGCGCTGGCGCCTTTGGAAGTGCCGCGAAGCCAGCATGTGGACTGGGTAGGAAGTCTGGAGTCTGCAGTGAATTTCCGACTGGGGTAGCGACGATGATCACAGTGGCACTTTACATGCCTTTTGTCCTGTCGGTCTTCTTTTCCCCCCTCGAGGAGGATTGAATTCCCGTAATCTGCTTTTGCAGCTCATCCGCGGGAGAGCCTCCGCTCTAAATTCAGGGAGCCCCGGCTGAACAGTGCGGAGGCAGGGGAGGAATCCAGAGAGGAGAATCCCCGAGCGCCGGCTGGGAAAAGCCGACTAGAGGGGAGGGGATGCGTTGTTGGCTACCGGTAGCTTGCATTTTACGGATAAGAACTTGTGTGAGTCTGATTACGGGGAGTAGTCCCTCCAAGACACAATTGGAATGATTGTGCGCCGTGGTCGGCGAGGGGTCTAGGTTCGAACTGGTGTAAGGTACAGTTGGAATGATCCAATTTTAACTCCGTAAAGCAGAATATTCTGATGAATGCCAGAGGTGCTTCGACTCTTAGCACCCAGAACTGGTGCATGCAGTCCCAGTGATAAGCTTTAGGTTTGAAAATGGCAGAAGTGTTGCATTCTGAAATTCCGTAAATTCCCTGCAAATATACCCAAAGATATACCTGCAGGTGTATGAAATACCTGTCCAAGGACTGATAACTGCAAGATGGGTTCAAGTGTGTGTGTGTGTGAGTGAGTGAGAATGGAAATGCTGATGCATTTCCAAACCTATCTGGCTACCTGATTGTCTGCTATAGTCCCTCTGCTTTTTCCTCTTCCTTGTCCCCATTACCTCACAGCCACTATTGGCTTCCTTTTCTTTGTACCAACTAGCCATCCACCCAGGAAACAACATGGAAAGTATGTGCTCTGCTGGCCATCTAACTATTGCTGTACAACAATTTAAAGTGCTTGGCTGCAGTTATTTTGTGGAGCCCCAGAAGTACACTTCAGAGTAAGATGTACTACACCTTACTGATACTTGTGTGCATTAGAATGGATAATTATCACTTTAGATCCAAAATGACTCTTCCCCCAGAGATCCAGTTCTGCACATTGTGCAGAAGGGTACGGTACTTCTTTTCACCTTGTTCGCTAAAGGTTATTCCTTTAACTGGAAAAAAGGGGGAAAGTGGAGATGAAAGATGGGCTGATGATATTGTCTGGATGCATAATAAAAGTCTGGTATTGGTGTCTTTGTGGAGCAGAGCTTAATTGCATTGCTTCCAGAAACAAACAGCTTTGACATATTCATATCTTTGTGCTCAGGACTGTAAAGGAAGAATTAAAGTCAGGGTGAAACCTTTTGGGGTAAAGACTAGGAAGACTGATTCTAAATCTAGCACTTTTGGCTCTTCATCTACTTTTGTCTACTTACTGTCTTTGAAAGGGTAAAGGACTGATGCAGAAAGATAAGTAATGGGCAATTTTACTCTTTTTTTCTTGCAATAACATTTTGGTGTTTGCGTGTGCAGTGGGCACATCAAAACTATACATTTGGTTAACTTGGTTGAATTGTTGAAGTCCCAAGAACATGAGTGATGTGTGTATAGATGTTGAGTCAGCCAGTGATTATAGGCTCTCCTGCCAAGGAACATGTATGTTATTTCAGGAATCCCTATGCCAAAAGTCCTACTAAAGTGATGGTGCATAAACATTTTTATATACACTGCCCAGCACTTTAGATTTTGTTCCAAAAGGCTTTCTAGTTTTAGTTAAGATGTCGGTGGATTTCCCATTCAGCATTGTGGTATCAGGTTGATGATGTGGTATAGCAATGTATGAAATATTAGGGAAATCAAAGAGAACTTCATGAAGTGGCTTGATTCTCTCGTTAAAGCAATGTAGAATGCCAGGAGCATAATAGCCTTATCGGTGTATTATTTCTGTGTTAATAGCCAGTGTTGTTTCTGTTATATGTTTATGTATTCAGAGAGCTTTAACTAGTCTGTGTGAAAGCAACAAAAAGAAAAATGATGAAGTTGTCTTGTAGTTGCTCAGTTAATAATTTCTCTCCAGTATGTAGGAGGAAAATTCACTGCACATTGGAACATAGATTTCATCTCTTTATTCTGGTGTCAGAGGAGATTTCTTTCATTGAAAAGCCCTGCAAATTTCTTTGTTGGGCATATTCCTTGCAGAATTCTACCAAAAGTCATCTATAGGCATTTCATACAGGAAATTGCTCTGTCAGACCAGCTCTGCAGGGAACTCACTGGGCCTTTTGCTAAAAGTGCAGATCTGGCACATTTCCCTCTCCCCTCCTCCTGTTTTGGCAGAATTAGATTTTTTAAAAGATCTTGCTAACAACTTCCCATTGTGAAGAGCCTTTATGAGACAAGACGTTGGTCTCCCTCACTAAATTGATGGAATGAGCGGCCCCTTACTTGGGCCAAGAATCAGTGTTGCAAGGAAAAGCATCTGTAACCTTGAAGTCTGGATTGAGGGCTGCCTCTTCAAATGCTTCAAATTAAAAGACTGCTAAGAAAAGGACTCATGATACTCATTTATCCCAATACTTTTTGTATCATATTGCCCTCTTAATCCATTTGATTTAAATTTGGGGTTTTGTTTTTTTTTTCATTCACAAGAGCTTCTTCTTGAAAAGAGCAGCTATATTGAATTACTATAGAACAACTGATCTTGAAAATGAGAACCAGATTGCAACTTTAATCCGGACTAACAGTGGCAACTGCACTGATTAATGGTTCTGAAATTTACCCTCAGTGTGGTTGCTTCCAAATAATTCAAATAAACATAAGGTGCTGGAGTTGAGCAAAATTATTGGACAGTGTAATATTCCTAGATATCGATATGGCTGAAAGCCTATTTAACTCCATGCAGGTCAGAAATGACATCTGCAAAGTAGGAAGAAAACAGGAAGGACAATTATATAAGCTATGGCAAGAAATGAACAACAGACAGCAAAGACCAGAGAAAAGAGTTCTGGCCATTTTTTATATTGTTAAAGTCAGGGGTAAGCATTTAAACCTGGAGTGTTACCTATATGGGTAATATAGGTGGTTAGAGTTCTAGACTTTGGAGAAGCTAGTCTTTGCCAGGACTAAAGTAATGCCAGATCTGCAATAATAATTATTTACCTGTTCAGGCCTTGTCTTTGATTTCCCAGGAATGTTCTTGTGGGTGGGCTGTAGTTGGGGAATGAGGTTTATCGCAAAGGCCCAAATGTGTTCTAGATGATGTATTTTGAAAGGCAGAAGGAAGTTTCAGTACATGAGGGAATGTATTCAGGATGTGGGAGCATTTAATGCACATGTTCATATATCCCTGCTACATCTTATAGGATGCCAGCTGTACTGTGATTACAGCTGATAGACATTATAGAAAGGCAATTTTTCCCCACTTGCCTAATGCTGGTAGACTACCTCAAAGGTGCTTTTAC
The DNA here is from genome assembly GCF_001527695.2 of Protobothrops mucrosquamatus. NCBI lineage: Eukaryota > Metazoa > Chordata > Lepidosauria > Squamata > Viperidae > Protobothrops > Protobothrops mucrosquamatus. The sequence continues at coordinate 292,111 of NW_015386254.1, read as the reverse complement.
AAAAGGCAGCTGAGCTTTCTTTGTTTTTCCTTGAAGATGTTTTGCTTCTCATCCAAGAAGCTTCATCAGTTCTGACTGGATGGTGGGAGGGATGGAAAGATAAAAGAGTTTGAGGTCGAAACTAATTCTTCCATTCCACCCCCCCTACAGTCAGAACTGACGAAGTTTCCTGGATGAGAAGCGAAACATAGTTAAGGGAAAACAAAGAAAGTCCAGATGCCTTTTGAAAAAGCACCTTTGAGGCAACCATGACCTGGATGACTGAGAATCTCCATAGACAGTTAGTAGACCACGTCCCAAGTTTATTTCTCAGCATCTCCAGAAAGAACTACAGAAAGTAAGGAAGTTGGAGATTCATTCCTACATGTTGCAGTCCCCATGCATCTGAGGAGAATCTGGTTTTGGGCAGGGAGTGATACTGATATTGAGCTAGATTGATCAATAACGAATTGTTCAATCTCTGAAGTTTGAGCTAAGCATAAAAGGCAAAACTAGAAAAATATTGTTTTCTTTTGTTCCATTATGTTTGATTCAGAGATTGCCTTGGACAAGTCCCTGTCATTTTCTTGGCAAGGTTTTTCAGAAGTTTGCTCTTATCTCCTTCCTCGGACTGAGAGAAAGTGACTGGTCCAAGATCACCTAACTGGCTTTTTGTCTAAGGCAGGACTAGAACTCATGGTCTCCTGGTTTCTAGCCTGATGCATTAAACACTTCACCAAACTGGGTGTAGGGAGAGGGAAAGTGGCATGGAAAATGAAAAAAATGAAAGAAAATCAGTGAAAGGAAAAATACAGGAGCACTTCTTAAAGTTATTACATAATAATATTATTATTATTATTATTATTATTATTATTATTATTATTATTATTATTATTAATTAAATTTATTACATAAATTTATTACTTTTTGTTACATAAAGGTTTTCCTACTTCCTCCTGTCTTCCAAGGATTTGTGTTTGCATTCCCAGAATTTTCATAAATAAGCTATCCAAAATAGGAAACCTTCAGTTTGCTGCCTTAAATAAAATAAAGTTGATACTTTTACATTTTATTAAGGCTCAGTAAACCTGAAATTTTCTGATTCCTGCTCATTTATCTTTGCTGAGTTGTCAGTAAACAACTCTTTCTAACAGAACCCCCAGCCTTGAAATATTTGTAAATGTCTTGTTTTCCTCATGAAAGCATGCAAGCGTAGTTACAATTTCTATAGAGTAGGTAAGAAGCAGTTCATAAGCATTTCCAGAGAACTGGCAGTAAAGAAGTGCTTGTGGGAATGAAAGACTTTTACTGTAATTCACCCCTTTCTTCCTCTGTTCTAGGAAATGATTTAGGACCTGAACTATTTTGTTCAATTGACAGTTGTTTTTAAAGAAATTCTTGCTGACTGAGCTCCTTTTAAACTAGGCAAGCAGAAGTTTAGATGTTTCTGTTTATGAATGAATGGTTGCCTTCTTCTGCATGTAAACTGTATATGTCAAATGTGAGTGAAATTTCATTGCAAGCACGTCACACTGCATTAAGTTTTTAATTAACTGTTATATATGGAAGCAGAACAGCCAAGTGGTATGTCCATCTTATAGAATGTGTAAAGATTTTGGATATCTTGAACTTGAGAAGCCAAGATATAGAGTCCCAATTGTACCATGGGCTAAATGATACATTTTTTCCATGTTCTCCTATGGCCTCTGCTGTTCCAACTAGCCCTAGAATAATAATTACCTAAGGATGTTTTCAAATGTGCTGTAAATGCTGACTCAGTATGTTTGATATCTGTTAACCACATAGGAACCAAGACTTGCTGATTCATTTCTTTTTCAAGGGGCAGACCAGACTCTGCCAGGATCACCTGGCATCATAATGGAATGCAGGGCCAGTTGCATAAATAATATAAGTTATTTGGTACTTTTCTGCGCAATTTTCTGTTTGTTTTTAATGCAGCACATTAAACTGATCATAATGAAATTTCTTGGACAAATATTACTTTGCAGAATCTTCTAAAACATAAAAAACATAGAAGGCCTTTTCTGCAATTATTTAAAAAGACAGTCTTTTGACCACTGGTGATAGTTGACCATCTAGTAAACTTCCAATAAATTTAAAAGGAAGTAATGTTTGTGTTTTCTGAAAGAAGCTCTGTTAAGTCACTTCTTTTAAATAATATAATTCTTCTTTTAAAAGATCATCTATTTTACTCTAGACATTTATATTCAGTCTATGCCACAGAGAGTGCTAGATGGCTCATAGCAATTAAATTCAACTCCCAGCTACAAAAACAAAATAAGTCCCTACCATTCTTCATCTTCAGTGAGGTTTTTTAAAAATGTTATTTCAGTTATTGGTAGATTTATATCCTGTTTTTCCTCCAGGACCTCAAGGCAGTGTACATAACATTCCCTCCCTTTCCCACAACAACCACCCTGTGGGGTGAGTATATTTATTTATTGAAATTCCCACATTGTGGCTGCTGCAGAATTTTCTCAAAACCTCTCAAGGCTTTAACTAAATAAGACAGTAATGGGCAGAGATTATTGGTTTGGTTCCAGAGAAGTATTGATAGAAAGCAATTTCTCACCTTTCTCTTCTTTCAACAGCCACCCAAATCTTCTCTTGAGAATTGGTGATCCCTCAGTGGTGACATAGGAGCAGTAGAGGAATTCAGCCAGTTTGTACCAGTTTGGTAGAATTGGTAGCTAATTTTTTGTTGCCCAGGCCCAGAATGGATTTCTGGAAGCGGCATCCACACAGAGAACCGGTTGTTCACATATTTGAATCCCACCACTGCATAGGAGATTGAAAAGTGCGCAAAAGGAATTGGTGGGGTATTATCTATTCTATTAGCGACATCTAACCTGCCACATCCCGATTGGGGCCCCAGCCCAGTAGGCACAACCATGTCTTCAACACCTTTCTAAAAGTCAAAAGAGTGGGAGCAGATCTCACCTGGGGGGCATGATGTTCCAGAGCCTGGGAGCCATGGCAGAAAAGACTCTTCTTCTGGACCTGATGGTATCTGGAGCATGCCCCTTCTGCCAGAGTGGGTAGGATGGGCTAATCCCATCGGGCTGATGTTAATCTTGCCGTTAACATATCCAAATACTTTTTATATGTTAGTTGATCTTGGTTCTACAGGTTGATGAATATTTTAATTCCGACAATAAAGTCTACACTGCACTCATAAAATATTATTATTTCAAGTCCAAGACAAAATTTAGTATGGAACAAAAGTGTCTCCAGTTAAGTCCCATATTTCTACTACCCATGTTTCCCCAAAAATAAGACCGGGTCTTATATTAATTTCTGCTCCAAAAGATGCATTAGGGCTTATTTTCCAGTTAGGTCTTATTTTCAGGGAAATACGGTATTAAATGCGTCCATCTGGCTGACAATCTTAACTGGGCTTATTTTTGGGGGAGAGCTTATATTATGAACATTCTGAAAAATCATGCTAGGGCTTATTTTCCGGTTGGGAAATGAGATGGAATAATTTTGTCCCACATGCTCTCCTTCCCCCACTTTATTGAATACTAAAAGGCTTTCTAATGGATTCTTAATATCTTGTTTAATTAATTTTTGAATCAAGGGTTTCATTGATCACTATTAAACAAGGCCCTTAACTGTGCTAATTGGGTGGCTTCATAACCCAATTTAAGATTTGGGATTGCTAATATCTCATTAGTCACCTCTGTTCTTGTTCATGATTGGCTAATTCATTCCAAGTCTTCTACTGCAAATAAAAGTATTTAGCCATTTTCTGTCTTCCTATTAGCACACTTCTATTAATCAGAAATTGGATATAATAATTCTTTTAGTAATTCCTTGCATTAAAGTAAATGCATATTGTTGTCCCTGTTAATTCTCTCTGGCAACTAAAAACATATGAAAATGTTTAATGCTTGCAATCTGCAATATTGTACAGGTTGGGGGTTATCTTGTTTGTTATCCAATAGATCACGATTAGTTAAGGATATTTGTAGTAGTTATTTATAGCATCATCAAAGCATCACTTTGTTAATAAAGAAAAGATAGCTGGACAGTATGAATAGTGTGAATAGCCTGTTTTACTCTACTCTGCCACAGTGCAGGTGGGATTTGATTCTTTATATTAAAAAAGATTTCTGCATATAGAAAACTAGATGTCAGGCAAGTCTAGTATCCTTTCTCACCAATATACAGTTTGCTGCAGTGATGTGGGGGATTAGGGAACTGTCTGCACAGCAGCATCAAGTAAGATTGTCTAATGCTCCTGCACTGATTTTCTTTTCTTTTCTTTTTGCCTAATCCCATAATGTTTTCCAAATCTGTGACGTCTGTCTGGGTTGGGTTTAGCTTTTTCCGGTGGCATTAGTTTAAGTCTGCCTGAGAGACTTGTTTATTTATTAACCATTTTTCCCACCATGCTTAATTATTTTCTTAGCTAAAATGTTAAATAGTCCCTGATCTATTTAAGTTTCAGGGAAAAAAAATGTTGTGCTATTGAGTTTTTTGCAGTGCTGGCACTTTCTTAAAAAAAAAAAAAAGGATTGGTTTGGATATGCCTGCTCCGTGTTTTACTTTTTCAGATTATTTGGCCAAGTTATAAGTCAGTGTGCAAGCCGAAGTTGGGATCTAGATTAAAACAGGGAATGAAGTGCTAAGATTTGGGGAGAAGATCTTTCTTGATCATGTGAAGATCTTTTGGCATTTTTGTTACTCAATTTCTCAGATTAGGTTTAAAAGAGATGGTACAGGTAGTCCTTGATTTATGACCAATTGCTTAGTGACTGTTCAAAGTTCCAGTGGACCTACCTGGGGGGGGGTACTTAAGATCTGGATTCAAAATTCCAGTGGTTTCCACCTCCCTTGAAGTCACATGATCTGCACTTTGGGCACTTAGCAACTGGGCCGCATTTTATTTATTTATTAAAATTATATGCCACCCATCTCACTATCAAAGATTTACAGCTGTTTGCAGCATCTTGCAGTCACTTGAACTGTTTTGCATCTATTTTACTGAAAACCAGCATTTACTTCTGGTTTTCAGCAAAACTGCACCATAACAAACCATTGTGTCGCTTAACGATTACCGTGTTTGCTTAATGACCGCTGCAAAAATATCATAAAGTCGGGTTGGTTATATGACCAGCCTGCTTTACTACCTTTGTGAGCTATAACTGTGATGGGCAGGCTCTATTTCAGTTGTAACACGAGGACAACCTGTATTGCTATTCCCTTCAGATTCCTATGTTCTTCACCCATCTGCATTTCAGTTCTGTCTGGTCGGTTTTAAGAGTTGTACCTTGATAAGGAACTTTTTTTTCTGGACACTAAAGAAACACCTGGCTTATTATAGTTTCCCCTAACTTCTTTCTTTTTGATAATTGTTTTTTTACAGACTTTTTTTAGAGAGTCCCATTTTCTCCCTCCAGAAGTGATTGATTGTCTCTGCAATCCTTTTCAATATAATTTATTAAAAAAAACACCACCACCTGTTCTGGAATGGATATACAATCAGACCTCTAAAGCTGAAGAACTTGAGGGCTTTCATCCCAACCACAGAATTTCATAGAGCACTTTGTTTTCCCTTTTTTCTAGATCACTGAGCAAAGAACAATATAAAGTCAGGTACAGGACGTGTCAGTAGCTTCCCAGCTTTTGCTGCACATTGTTTTTGGTGCTGAGAGGGACTTTCCTTGATTCCAGGAATGGTGATTGACATCTAACAATAGAGAGCTGATATACAGTTGATGCAGGGGTGGGGAATATTTTTGCGAGCTAGGCTTCCTCCTCCTTTTCGCAATAGTTTGGAGGAGGCATGGGAATTATATCGTCAGCGGGCGTGGGGCTAAACTATGCCTAGTGGAGGCTCGAAGCATTTTCAGAAAGTAAATTGGCAAACTGCTCTGCTGGAAATTGGAAAAATGCCTGCAAATTTCATTTGTTTAGTTTTGGCAGGAGCTTAGGGGCTGAAAAATGGGCCAGTAGGTACTTACACGTGGTGGAATGAGTTTGATATCAATAGCTGTGTGAAATAAAAATAGACATTTGGGCACTTGCAAAATTCAGGCAAACTGATTGCGTGAGACAACAATGAGCAAGACTTGATTAGTACTCCATTGCCGAGCTCTTAACTTTGGTTAGGATTGATATTGATATTCCTTTTAGCAGCCTTCAAGATGGGGAGAGGAAGCACAGGCTCCTGGCTCTTTAATCATAGCCAAAAGGCAGGTCCAATTAAATAAATGCCATTTATTTATGTTCAGGATCGATATCCATCTCTTCACTTGTCCTTTTTAGAGACTTTGAGCCTAAGTGTCTCGGTGTGATGTAGGTGGCTTCCATCGGGTTCCTAGACAGGCTGTTGGCTGCTCTTTTACTTGGAATCAAAATTGAAGTGTAAGACAAGAACTGGCAAATTAAACATCTTATTCTTATTTTGCAAAGTTCTTTGCAAAGATTCCTTTATTTGTTTCTTGCTTCACATGAACTTGAACCAGTCTGACTTAAGGAAACAATTGCCATTGCTTGATACATATATTGCATTTACTCCTGATCTTTTTTCCAAGTTTGATGTAATCAAATCTTGGCCATAGGCTAATTGCTGGCTAAACTTGAGCAATTTCGTTCCCAGGATTAACCCACAGGGGTGTCTAGATAATGGCTACACTTCTGTAGTTTCCTGTTTGGATCTTTTCCATAGTGGATTTTCTTCTCGTGCGTGGCATATTTTCTTTGAAATAAAATATAGGTAAAAATTATAATGCTTAGGGCAGGGGTCCCCAACCCCCAGTCCAGGGGTAGGCAACCTTGACTCTTTTATCACTCGTGAACTTCAACTCCCAGAATTCCTGAGCCAGCATAGCTGGGAGTTGAAGTCCACGAGTCATAAAAGAGCCAAGGTTGCCTACCCCTGGACTGGTGGTTGGGGACCTCTGGCTTAGGGTCTTTATCCTTTTTAAACATACACAGGGATTTTCAGTGCTTCTGAGATGTTTTAGCAATAGCAATAACACTTAGATTTATATACCGCTTCATAGTGATTTTCAACACTCTTTAAGTGGTTACAGAGTCAGCATATTTTCCCCAACAATCTGGGTCCTCATTTTACTAACCTCAGAAGGCTGGAAGGCTGAGTCAACCTTGAGCTGGTCAGGATTGAACTCTTGGCTGTGGGCAGAGTTAGCTTGCAATACTGCATTTTAACCACTGTACCACCACGGCTCCTTTTAATGATCTCTTCATTCATTATACAGTTGCTGGTCTCACATTTACAGTATGTGACTTTGCGCTGCTTACAACAAAGCAAATAAAATATATAAACTTCACAATATACAAAATAAAATGAAAACACATAGCAGCTGGTTATTATCCAACCAGTTATTCACATAGCCAGGAGATATGTCTCTCTGTGTGTGTGTGTGTGTGTTGGGGATGTGTGTGACCAGCATATACAAAACATAAGCAGCTGCCTTAATGCTGTACTTTATTAGGCCATTGGTCAGAAATGCTGGAACTGGCCTTGAAGATTTTAGGTAGAGGTTTCTCTTTGTCCTGTCTAGAGGAACCAAGGGCTGAATCTTGGACTTCCTGCATGCAAAGCATTATTATTATGACAGAAAAATCCAATTCTTCAAGAGTTTTGTTTCTTTCTATACTTGGAACAAAAGCTGGCCATTGAGAGTAGTGTTGTTTTGAAAGTTCTGGGTAGTTCTGACTGCTGTGACCAGAATTTTGCTTTGTGGCTTGTGATAGGTTGCTTTTCTTTCAGTTTTTCCATGTCCCTGCTGGTTGTGGGACTGCTACTCCTGGCCTGGCCTGGATGGAATGGCAGAGGGAACCCTGAGGCAAACAATTCCTTATTGAAACACACGGTTCAGAACCGGAGAGCCATTGTGGAGTCTGCTCCGCTGCTGGAGAGCAAGGGCAGGAATGTTGCTACTGTATGACCTAGGTTGGTGCATGTGAGTGCATCACTTGGTCTCCTTCATAAGCATGGCTGAAACTTTTGAAGTTGTGTGAGTTGTATATATCAAGACTACTATTGTTACCTATGTTGGAATGATT
>NW_015386254.1:278611-280445 GCF_001527695.2 Protobothrops mucrosquamatus | reverse complement strand
CACCCATGACCTTGGATTAGAGAGCTGTGCATTCATTCTCTTGCCATTGAACTTTAGCTGGGGATGAGTAAGGAATTTACTCAGTTCCTATATTTCAGGAAATTTACCCAGTTTGATCTTTCTGAATTCTTATGTAAACAGAAATGCTGAAATCTGAATTTTAAGGATGCATTTTGGAACTAAAAAAAAAAGGGGGGGGAGGGGGGAGATGTACACAATATTTTTTAATCAAAATTGCAAACTGGTACGGAAGTAGGCCTAATCTCTCTTGGGCTAGAAAAATGAGAAATGGAATATATTCTAAATGGATTTGCCCTAACTCTGAACAAACTTGAGAGAGGTTGAGTTCCTCAATCCACATCTGATTCAGATAGTCTTCACTTAACAATCACAATTGCGACAGGTAACTCCGTAGCTAAGTGACACAGTCTTTAAGTGAGACATCACCTGATTTACATCAGCTCCACTGTGGACATCAGGCGAATAACCTATGGTTGCTAAGTGCAGTGTCATGTGACTGCACCTTGCAACTTACTGCTGGCTTCCTCATTGAGTTCGCTTGTCAAACGCTGACTGTGAAGGTTGCAAATGCTGATCAGGTAACCACAGCACGCTGTAAGTATAAGGACCAGTCATAAACGTATTTTTTCAGTACCGTCATAAGTTTGAACAGATGTTAAATAGGGGAGTCAATATGCGAGTATTGCCTGTATGTAAGTGTGTGGTGGAGGGGAGCTTGTTCTCATTGATTTGCAAGATCATATTGACTGAAGCTACACTAGGATAAGACATGGTGGGTGTTTAATAACCTACTGTATGGCTTCAGGTGAACATTAAATATAAATTGAATACTAAATGCTTTATTTATTTTTAGTTTGCTTTTAAGAATATTATGTTGTGCTCTTTCAAAGACATTCTCAAGAAAAATTATGAAATTAAAAGTAAAACATGCAGGAGGAACTCCAGATATTATAAAAGTAGTTTAAAATTGCCAGTCAAACATAAAACTCTTTGTGGCCTAAATCACGTGAGGACCTAATTTTTTTGTATTTGGTGAAGGGAGTGGACTAAGAATTAGGACTTTTCGGCTAAGAGGATTTATATCAGCCCTATCCTCTCTAAATTCCAAAGTACTCTATGGCAGCCCCATTTAGATCTGATAAATAAAAGATATGTCTCAATCCAATATTTTTTTAAATAAAATCTCATATTTAAAATAGTGGCGGTATTTTGATTGCCAAAAAGAAAAAGGCCCTGAGAAGAGGAAGTGTCACCTTAGAACAGCAGCTCCCAACCTTTTCTATACCCTGCACCCCTAAAACGCTTCTGATATATTCTCGCACCTCTTACAAAAGTTCGAAATAACGGCAATGAATTATGCATATACACTATAATTTTGAAAACCCAAGTTTTCGCACCCCCCGGGAATATTGTCTCACACCCCCAGGAGGTGAGAGCATCCCTGGTAGGGAACCCCTGCCTTAGAACATACAATACAAGTTTCCAGCAGGGGGGGAAAAAATCCTGTTTTGTACGGTTATCACACCTGCCCTCTCCACTGCTTTTAATGGTATTGCAAACCACCTGCACAGCTGCCACCAATTTGTAGTACATAAAAGTAACAGATACGCAGATGGAAGAGAAACCTCAAAAAATAAACTTGTGGAGAAGAAATTGGATGGAATGTTTTATATATATATAACTATATCTATATCTATATCTATATCTATCTATCTATCTATCTATCTATCTATCTATCTATCTATCTATATCTCTCTCTCTCTCTCTCTCTCTCTCTCTCTCTCTCTCTCTCTCTCTCTCTCTCTCTCTATAT
>NW_015386254.1:271898-278417 GCF_001527695.2 Protobothrops mucrosquamatus | reverse complement strand
TCTCTCTCTCTCTCTCTATATATATATATATATATATATATATATATATATATATATATATATATATATATATATATATATATATATATATATATCAAGATTTAATCTCAATATTCCAACTTTCCATGTTGGCTGGACTCATTTTCCACATTACCCTTCCCTCATGAAGTCTGCAAGACTTCTGCAGGACTCACCTGTCACCACTGATCTCAAGAAAAGACTGTGTACTTCTGCTGTATGTGATTAAATGTTCCTTATTTTAATGTGCTGGTCCTCCATGTGTCTGTGTTGGTTCTTATAGGTGGCAGTTTGGGAAAAGACGTTCTTTGAGAGTTGACCCTTCTACTTCAAGAAGTTGGTCTTGTCATTTTTGAGAACCTGATTGTCTTGGACAAAAGTGTGTAACTCCTTTTGTTTTGTGGTATCTGCTGTAGGAAGCCCACAAGATGGTCCGGGAGGCAAACACCAAGCAAGCAGCATCAGAGAAGCAGCTGAGGGAGGCCAAAGGGAAGGTGAAGAAATCCATTTCATACATTACCTCCATCCGTATAATCATGGTGATGCTAGACCATATCTACTAAGCATATCCCAAAGTCCATGAGCCCGACACTGAAAGGGAAGCGTTTAGATATGGACTCTCCTCACGATCTGGATAGCAGACCTGCTTGCACTAGTTCCCAGCTGTGTGGAGCGTGTGTGTGTATGCATAGAGAAGTGTTGGAGCAGGCTTTTCTTTCAGATGTAAAGGTAGCGGGAGTCACTTGGGTATAGAATATCTGTTGCAGTTCCTTTCTCCTTCCTGGTTGGAGGCAACGAGTTAGAAAGGCTTTTTTACGTGGCAGAGTAGTCCAAATCAAGCTGTTGCACGGGAGCAGGAATCGAACCATACAAAAATGCTTCTGAGGTTATTTTTTCAATTGCATTGTCAGTCTGTGGCCCCCATGCTGATAACTGTAACAAAGTCCCAGCTGATGGGACACGTTTCCTCTCAATGAATCTCATGGATTGTAATGATGAAGCAATAAAAAGAATGCAGTAGAGTTTGTAATAACTTCAGAAAACTGAAAACTAAACGGCTAAACGTGAATGCACTGCAATCAGAAAGGGAAATCCTCTAAAAGTCGAAGACCTGAGCTTTACCGAAGCAGGAGACTTGGCTCTAGCTGTCTGAAAACTCATGTTATTTCACCTCTTTTGAGAAAATGTTTTCCATGCTATTCTGGCAGTTCCAGTTCAGAAACAAGTCCTGCTGAGTTGGCTGGGGTTTGCTTCCAAGGGAGGGAGCAGAGGGTTGCAGCCTAAGTAGGTCAGAGCAAGACCATAAACAGGTGTACCCCTATGCCTTGATACCAGAAAGAGTTCAGAGAGCATGCAGAAAGCAGAGAAAAGATAAGACAACCATGTTCTGCCTGCTGAAATGGAGGCTGATTTAGCAGCTACAGGAAGTCCTCGGCTTACTACAGGTCGCTTAGTGATCGTTCAGTTACAACAGAACCTCAAAAAAGCTATTTGTGATCCAGATACAAAGTCAAAATGTCTACTCCCCCCCCCCCCCATGACTGCATTTTGGGTGCTGGGCAACTGGCCTGCATTTACAGCCATTTGCAGCATTCTGTGATCACCTGACCATGATTTATGACATTTTTGTTGGAAATGTGTTTATTTCTGGTTTGTGCTAAAAAAACACACCCCATAATGAACAATGGTTTGCTTATGTACCATAGCATTCACTTTACGACCACCACGAAAAGTCATAAAATTGAACGCAGTCATGTGATGACTTGCTTAACAACCATCATAACTTATGACTGAAATTGCAGGCTGAATTATAGCCATAATTCAAGGACTACCAGTATACATTCAGAAACAATCTACCCGGGGAAAAAAAAGGACCAAGTAGCATAATACATCGCCTCAAGGAACTGGAAAAAGCCTAGCTGTTGGATCCATTGTGAGATTTCTCTTAATGTCAACACTTTTATCTTCATCCCCAAACTAGCCACAGTAACTGAAGCCAGTTACGTTTCATCCCATTCTCTGGAGGAGCAGAAAATGTCTTTGCTTCCAGCATGAGAAACCTTCAGGTATTTGAAAAGTCTTGTTCGACCAGTTTGTGCAGGAGAGGGGACACCAGAAATTAGTGATACATCACTGATACTTCAACTTCCACAATCCCTTTTTTGGATAGCTTTAGAAGAACTTGCTGAACTCGAACTTCTTGTGTATTCAAAAACTCCAGAGGCACAGCTAAGGATTTGTGAAAAGGATTTGTAAGCTGTGAACTACAGAAAAAACGCTGCCATTTTTAAAGTGATTATAGCGCCATCTGTTGGCAGAGCTAAAGCAAATCACCTAAAAGCTTTTGTGTTAGATGCTTTACCCAGCCATAATGTGAGAAATATAGGTAGTCCTTGATTTATGACCACAATTGAGCCTAACATTTCTATTGCTAAGCAAGGCAGTTGTAAGTGAGTTTGACCCCATTTTACGACCTTTCTTGCCTCAGTTGTTAAGGGAATCACTACCACTGTTAAGTTAGTAACACGGTTGTTAAGTGAATCTGGCTTCCCCATTGACTTGGCTTGTTGGAAGGTCGCAAAAAGTGATCACATGATCTTGGGACACTGGAACCGTCCTAAATTCATGCCAGTTACAAGCATATGAATTTTGATCACGTGACCATGGGGATGCTGCAACAGTTGTAAGTGTGAAAAACGGTCATAAGTCACTTATGCTGTGGTAACTTTGCTGTTGTAACTTTGAACGGTCACTAACGGTCACTCTCTCATTTGAAGATTAAGTTGACTAGGTTCTTAAATAAGCATTGTGACCAGAGATATATGGCATTTCTCAGATAAATTTCGCTACTGTCGTTTAAATTGGATTCCTTCTGAGTTCCTCGCTAGCATTATATACTGAAACTACAGGAAACCAATTTGGGGAAGTGGTGAATGTGCTGCTCTAGAAACCAGGTGACTGGATTTTACTCCCACTTTAGGCCTGAAGTCTGGTGATCTTGGGCCATTCACTCTCTCTTGGCCCAACTTACCTCACAGGGTTATTGTTGTAAGGGAAATAGGAGGAGGAAGGAATATTATTACATTCTCCGCTTTGAGTTATTGCTCTGGAGGCAGGTTTTATCAAAACTGTCACCATGTGGCAGATTTCTTGACTAGCCTTGGACTCTTAATATCTGTTACTAGACAGAAGCAATAGACAATACTGTGCACTTTGGAGTTTTCCCTAGTCTCACAGCTCTTGCTTGAAGGGCAGGTGGGAGCCAAGGGCACAACTGTGCAAAATGTGCCGCTTGGATCCTTTCCTGGATCAGGGAGCGCTGCGTACAGTTTCTTATAGTTCAGTCACCCCATTTGGACTATTGCAATGGGCTGTACATGGGGCTGCTCTTGCAGAGCATCTGGAAGTTGCAAGATGGGTCCACAGTGCAGCGGTATAAGCAGTTATGGGTGTACCTAAGTTATACCCAAGTTACACCTTTACTTTGCACATTGCACTGGTTCCCAATAGGCTTGCAAATGGAATTCAAAGCAGTCTGCTTGCCACCTGCATGGCTTGAGGCCATGATATTTGAGAAACCACCTTTTTCTGACTCTACCTGCTCCATCAAATCTGAGAGAAGGGGGCAGGCTCTGGTGCAGTCTATTAAACAAGGTCAATATAATGAGACCCAGTAAATGTATCTTTTAGATCCTGTGCTCGCCCTTTGGAATACTATTCCTCCCGAGATTAGATTGGCCCCAACCTTGCTAGGTAGGCTCTTAAGACCTGGCTGGAGGCAAGAGGTTAGATGAGCTTGTAAGATATTGTTGATTAAGGCTATTGGTTCTCCTCAGCTACTACTTTATTGTTTCTACTTACGTTTATTTTATATTATTATATTGATGACTTTGAATTGTATTTACTAGCCAGAATTGTTCATGCAATAAGGATGGACATATAAACTAAATGAACTAAAATAAAAAAAAAATTCCTGGGATGGGATTGAGGAAAGTAAGCAACTGGCGCAGAGAAGTTTTGTACCGATTCATTCCTATTTATTGATGAGTAATTACTTAATCTTTAAGTGGGGAAGGGTGATAAAGAGTGTGGTCTTCTTTACATAAACCTGTTTTGCCAGTATTTGTATAAAGAAAAATTATGCAGCAAGAAAACCTGACATTGGTATGTAAGTAACTAATATATGCAAATATGTATGCATCCTTTTCTATTTAGTGCATTTGGTAGTTATGATGTATAGGGAAAAAATCTTTATAAAGCCTATATATTTAACATTTGGGGTTTGTGCAAAGAAATAAGAAAAAACATATAATTTAGAGGTTATAAAGCTAATAGCTCCTGAACTCAACTTCCTGTTTGCTTCAAAGAACAGTCACAACTGATTGGCTTAATGAGCCATTAAATGTTCTCCTGAACATGGCATAATCCTGGTACCAAGTCCTTTGCTGATCATTGCTGATGGCTTTTTGTCTCTTGTTAGATTGACATGTTGCAAGCAGAGGTGACAGCCTTGAAGACGCTAGTAATAACGTCAACTCCTTCCTCGCCAAATCGGGAGTTGCACCCACAGCTTCAGAGCCCTGCCAAAACAGCTTTCAGAAAGGGACATGGACGCAACAAAAGCACCAGCAGCACCGGGGCAATCACAGTTGCTGGCCAAAGTGCACCCCAAGAATCAGTCAACAGCGAATTCAAAGAGGTGGGTAAATATGATCGGTCAGCATCTAGCTTGAGGCCCTGGGAGGAAGCAAAATATTATTAGACATGCTGTGTTGTCTGTGTGATGGGGAAATGCAGTAAGGTCAGGGATGTGGTAGAAAAGTTTGTTTTATCTTGCACTTACACAATCTGCTTCATTGCAGAAAGTGTTGAGGAAACTTTTATTGACTAACTTTGATTAATTCCTTGATTCTGGTTGGGTTCTTTTGATATACTAAGTCAGAGTCAAAGAAATAAGCAGTACGGTAGTTATCATGTATGACTAGGCATGAATGAGCTTAAATATAGCCAGAGTCAAACATGAGAAGTCTCTTGTTAGATCAAATCTTGTAGCTTCTAGCCATGTTGGACCTGAGTTCCCAACATTGCTGGGGAAGATAATTTGGGAAATCTGGGAGTTGCAATGTCCCAGTACATCTGGATTAGGCCACAATTAGATAGGATGGCCACCTTTATGTACCTTCTGGGGTGGGATATTTGTGCCCAAGGTCTTTTGTGACTGAGGTTGTCTTTTTTCTAATCTTCTGTCCCTCTCACACCATTTTCCTTTCTCTCCTTGTCTTTCTCCTCTTTCCCCCTTCTCTCCTGCCCTTGTCGCCTCTCTGTCTTGCTCTCCCATTCCTTAAAGTCTGGGGTACCCACTCTCCTCTCCCTGCTGCTCTGTATCGTCCCTGCGAAGGCGATCCACATCACCTATGAGCCAGGCTGGCGGTTCCTGGCAGCAGACTCTCCTTTCTCCTCTCCTCTCTCGCGGCAGGTAATCTCTCTTAGGGTGGGGTGAAGTAGAGTAGCTCTACAACTAGGAAGATAGGCTCAGATATTTGGTCCTACAGTGCCAACAAGATTGCTTTGCTAGTGAAGGTGGTCATAAAGTCTGAGGGAAGCTGTTCGTCTTCTGTACAGATAGTAAAGAGCCATGTCCTCTTTTTCATGTTGACTAGATTCACTATCCATAGCAGTTGTTGCCAGAAAGAATGGGACTGCAACATCAAGGCAATCCCAATCAATCTGGCTGTAGAAACTGGTTTCACTGATTTTGAGGAAGGATCAGTTCTGGGGACAAGACTGACAAGACTTTTTGGATGCACTTTTAATACTTCCCCCTGTTCAGTTTTTTTCTTTAATACTAACAGTCATTTGTGTGTGTTTTTTCTCTCTAAATGTTTTTCCCCTTCTCCTATACGGGTGCTCTGAAGTGGTTTCCTGGTCTCAGGTGAGCAGTCTCTGTAGCTTAGTTATTGGAACCTTTTATAACCTTTTTTTTTTAAAAAAAATGCAGCTAGGATGTCAGAATTCAGTTATTTCTGATTATCATGGTTATGCCGTCTATTCTGGAACTTTCTAACCCTCTCCAGCGTTTGGAACAGGACATGCTGGGAGAGGTTGGCAGCTTCCTGAAAACCTGAAGGTACTCACGTCTTGTGAGGATATCTTTTATTTAAAAAGGATTGCCTTTATTTAAAGAGGAAACATGGAGGTACCAAATTTTGAGGATTTTGAGAATTGCCTTTATTTAAAACAGAGGTTGGGAACTATGGCCCCTTTATGACTTGTGGACTTCAACTCCCAGAATTCCTGAACCGGTGTGACTGGCTCAGGAATTCTGGGAGTTGAAGTCCACAAGTCATAAAAAGGTCATAGTTCCACACCTCTGATTTAAAACAAAGGTCTTGTCTATGGCTGTGGTAGTTCTGTGGGCCAGGTTGAGAAACCGAAAAGCCAAGAACAGATCTTTCCCACAAATCAAATATGAGCTTCTAACTGGTTTACTTTTGGAAAAAA
>NW_015386254.1:246899-271798 GCF_001527695.2 Protobothrops mucrosquamatus | reverse complement strand
GTACTCTAGACTAATTCGATCAGTAATCTAGTCAACTGTTTTGTTTTGCAAAAGGTTGAAGAATATGGGATTGGCTCCTCTAACCAACTGATTCTAACCAAAAATGAAGAACTGGACAAAGATGTAAAAGGAGTGGGGACCTGAGGAGAAACCAATCAGATATATCCAGTTGATTTCCAGGGTAATAGGCTTAGAGAACTACTGGACAGGATTCCATGAAAGTCAAAAGGAATACCAGAGAACTGGGAACCATATAGCATACATATGAAGTTTTTTAAAACTACACTAATAACATATTAAGGAAATCAATTAGTATTATATGCAGAACAAATAAACCCCCAAATCTTTTTCTCAGTCATTTTCAAAACATGCACAGCCTTAATAGGAACAGAACTGTGTTATAAGAAATAAAAACTCTTTTGCTAATTTATTTGTCTCACTGTTTAACAGTAAAATTATGTCTGTAAAAAAAATGAAATTTACCCAGACATAGTCAATAATCTTCTTTCTCCAGCGACTGTCCAAGGAACTCCCAAACGATTTCACGACGTTTTTGCCCCAAAACCGAGTCTGGAAAACACAGATTCGTTTTTTCCAGACTACTATTCTATTTAAAAGGAAACAAAACATTAATTTTAAAATATAATGGTTCTTATAAGCAGTAAGCCAAGCAATAAACAGGTTTTACTGAAACTAATATCTGGCATGGTAGCAAGGTCCTTTACAACAGAATTTGCATGCATTGCACCCATGTAAAATGGAGCAGATCCTTGATCATTCCAATTGCGCCTACTAGGTTGATGCAGTTGACCTCACCCATCTCCTTCACAAACACCTTTGGACAGTAATAAAAAAGGGACAGGTTTCTACTCTCCAACTGACTTCAGAAGTAGACCCCCAGTTTCCCACCAGTCAAGACTGATGAAGCTTTCAGAGACATTTTGAAGCCAAAATTGACATTCTCAACCAATAAAACACCCATCATCATGAGTAGTGCTGTCTGCTATTATGAAGTCACCAAATTCCCTCTCTCAACTAGTGGAGTCCTGTCAAGACCAGGGGGAAGAAAACTGTTCCAAATGCACCATGCATTTTTCATCAAAGGAGGACACTGCACCCTTTTCATCCTTATTAAGGTACGAAATTGGCACATCTAGTATAATTTAGATGCCTCTATTACATTAACTGATGTATTTAGGAAAACAGGACAAAAGCTAGCATTTGGAGGAGAGACCACCAAAAAAAAACCAAGTTATAGGCTGGATTGGGAAATAAACAGTCCTGGAAGAAGGTAATGGCAAATACATCTACATTACTGCTGATAAAACCACATGGCTATCCCTATATATTTAGCAGGAGTCAATGTCCATGCTGTAGGTACAGGTAGTTCTCAACTTACAACCATTCATTTAGTGACCAAAGTTACAAATGCACTGAAAAAAGTGATTTATGACCCTTTTTCACACTTACGACTATTGCAATATCTCATGATCATGTGATCAAACTTGGATACTTGGCAATTGGTTCATATTTATGATGGTTGCAGTGTCCCAGGGTCATGTGATCACCTTTTACAACTTTTTGACGAACAAAATCAATAGGGAAGCCAGATTCACTTAACAACTGTGGCGAGAAAGGTTGTAAAATGAGGCAAAGTCACTTAACAGATGTCTCACTTAGCAACATAAATTTTGGTTCAATTATGCTTGTAAGTTGAGGACTAACTATATTTTTAAGCCTTAAGAACTAAGCATAGTTCTGACTCCTCCCCAACATGGCTGCTGAACAGTAAGAGGCTTGATCTGCTGATCTTGCTGCCAAAGCTGGTTCTCTAGGTAGTGCTGCTACCTGGATTTGTATGGGAGCACTTAGGAATGACCCAAGACAACATTTGGATGACCGTGAACCTATCTGGGAAGGGGAGACTTTAAGATTCCAGTTCCCTTTGGGAGTGGTTAGAAAATCTACCTCTTGGCAGGTTGCTTTCTAAGCCTGCCTGGGTTTTACCTTCACTTTTTCATTTTTCTATTCCACTTTGCTTTTTATCTTTAAATGTTGACAGGCTAGTTGAATGCTAATTTATTTTAACCCCTGCTGGACTCTAACTGTTCTTTTTTTTCCCCTTTATGTTGTTCTGAATAACTTTTGTTTTCCTTGTAAGAAAACGTGTGTTTTTGGATGGTTGAAGTGCTTTCATTTGATTTACATTAATATTGGCTGTAACCACAGAGTTTCTGCATTTTTTGTACTTGCAAATGTTTATAATTTATTTCTTTTTAATTTTTCTTTTCTCTTGGCTCGAAATATCTAGAAAATATGGTTCCTCTTTCTTTCTGCTTCAGCATTCTTTGTTCCTTGATTTAGTTACACAGAGCAACAATTGCTGAAATCTGAGAAAAGACTTTGGTAATAGGCAATCTTTGGTTGAAAGGTTTTTTTTTTAAAAAAAGTTTGATGAGGTGATAATGGCAATGGAAAATATTCAAAGGCATACAGCTTTGGATAAGTTAGATTCACAAAAGGAATCTGATTTGAAAATTGCAGACCAAAGAAATATGGACTATAAAGACAGAGAACTAACTGAGCTGATTGCATATGTTCTTTGAAGTTTGAGCCTGCAATATCTCAGGGGCTGCCACAAAGAAGAGGGAGTCAGGCTATTCTCCAAAGCGCCTGAAGGCAGGACAAGAAGCAACGGGTGGAAACTAACCAAAGAGAGAAGCAACCTAGAACTAAGGAGAAACTTCCTGACAGAACAATTAACCAGTGGAACAACCTGCCTCCAGAAGCGGTGAATGCTCCAACACTGGAAGTTTTTAAGAAGAAACTGGACAGCCATTTGTCCGAAATGGTATAGGGTTTCCTGCCTGAGCAGGAGGTTGGACTAGATGACCTCCAAGGTCCCTTCCAACTTTATCATTATTATTATTATAACAATACTAGAAGCCTGTCTGAATGGAGAAGTAACAAAGAAGACTAAGAACACTGAGGAAGATTGGAGAATAGATTTGTTACACTTATTTGGAAACCATTAAACCACTTCTATTTGGACTTTGATGGGAAGATAGACTGACTATCGAGGCTGGATTTATTATATTTAATTAGATACCAATTGATAAAGGGATGGCATTAAGAAAAAAATGTGGATATTTGATCAAGGACAAATTACTCCTAACTCTTGGGATGATTTGGGATAGATAAGATGCCGTGTTAAATTTCCTATGATTTGATAACAATAGGTTTGTTAATAAAGGGTTTTGAAACTTTAATCTTGTCTTTTTATTATGATTGTTCTTCCTGTTAATCTATTTTGTCATTAATATAGCATTTAGAAGACAGGACAATAATTTGCAAATAGATTTACCAGTTTAAAATTTGGGGGGGGAGGGGCTGTTTTGCAAGGGATGGGAACCAATATTTTAGTAATGTATTTGATCACTATTCAACTAGAGGGAACAATATGTGTATAAGTGTTGGTTTTCTGTTATTTTCAATGCACTTTTTAAATATCTTGATTGTTTTGTGGGTTTTTTTGTTGTTTTTTAATTTTTTTGGAGTTTTATATTTTAATTTTCTTTTGAATAAAAAAAATAGAAAATTAAAAAAGGAACTAAACACAAGCCCCATTTTTCAGTCTTGTACTGTTTTTTTATTTGTGCCAAATATTTTACGTTTTTGATACCAAGATATATTACAGCCCAAAACGCATGATTAAAAACAAAATACCAAATTTTAAATCTTCAGAGGAATGCTACATGAGGCAAAAATTTGCTCTCTTAGTTTATTGTGATGCTGTTAATTATGATTTATCCCAGTTGCTCTATCATTTATTAAAATTTTACTGTGTGTCAGCACATTGCATATGTATCATAGGATGCAAGTAGTCTCTCAATTAGATATCCTAGAATAGTACGAACACGCACTTGTGGCATCCTGGTCAAAACGTGTCAAAATTCAGCAGTGCTAGCCACAACTTTAAAAGAGAATGCTATGTGGAGCTCTAGGGCATCTAAGGTGAGTAAACTATTCTTCCTTTATCTTACCAAAAACATCACTTTCATGTGAGATAGGCAACTATGTATATATGATAAATATTTTTTTAAGTGTCAAGGTCTCTGTTGTTTGTAGTTGCAAGATTGTTTTTTTGAAAGTTAGAGATAATTCAAAAACAATCTCCTGTTCATATTCTAGTTGTAATCCTAAACACATAATAATTTGAATATTGAAAATTACCCTTTAGCAAGTTGAAATATAGGATCCTCCAATTTTCCACTGTATCTCCTGTTACACTCATCTCCAATTACTGCAAGCTGGTGACCAACTTGGATTATAGATCTAAAAAAATGAATATATATATATATAAGGGTCAAATGCCCAAGGACCAATTTGAGCAAATGTATGACAGCGGTAGGATATTTCCTGCTGAGAAGATCCAAGGGTCAGTCTGCAGAGCTGTCAAGTTGCAGTGATGTATTTAATTTTAAATGTTATTACAACCATCAACCAAAGATCTAATATAACAAAGAAACTTATATGATTTAGTAGGCATGAGCTTAAATGGACTTCAGAACATGGTAGAGGACAGGAAGGCCTGGAGGAACGTTGTCCATGGGGTCACGATGGGTCGGACACCACTTCGCAACTAACAACAACAACAAACTTTATGTAGAACAGTATATAAGCAAAATTCCAGTGACCATAGAATTCCTCATTGTGACTAGAGAAATTATTTAAAAATGATTGAAGTAGACATCATCTATAATCAGATCCTAAAAATAAATCCCATACTCTATAAATTCACTAACACTTTATCCACAAGGTTATTGCTTCCACAATAGTGGAATTTTTAAGACATCATCCTCCAAGATGGCAGAAGGGAAAGTATTGGTGAGACTTAATATAGATTTACTGAGAAGTGGAGAAAGTAAGAAAATATGTATATTTTGCAGGTTCAAGCCTCAGAGGTCAGGGAAATTTGGTAATATGGGTTGGCTCCTATTGAAACTGTGTCTTCGATGTGTCATTTAATTCCTTATCCAAACCCAATTTTTTGAAAACTTGGGAGTGTACTTTATTACTATTATTATGTGCACTTTATTTATCATGGGTTCCATCATCTAGATTACCATTTATCCTTCCTAATTAGGGAAATAAACAGTGTTGAATTTCTTCCATATAAATTGAATTAATTTTCAAATCCAGGCGCCTTCCTTGTGGCTTCCTGCTAGATTCCATCCTGTTTCAGGATATAAGGAATAAGAAGAAAGTTAAAAAAAAAACACTTCTAGGTCCACTTATGGGAGCAGATAGCAAGAAGAAGATGAGAAGCAGGGAGAAAACAGAACTGCTTAATTTCTTCTTTGCATCTTTTTTAATGCAAAAGGAAGAAAAAGCTCAACCTATCAGAAACAGCACTGAGGGAGATAGAACAGGTATACAAGTCAATATATGCAAAGAATTAGTAAGAGAATATCTACCCACCCTGGATGAGTACAAATCACTGGACCAAGTAATCCCAGGGTTTTGAAAGAGCTAGTAGACCTCATCTTGGAGCGACTGAATGCAGTGGTGGGATTCAGCCAGTTCGCACCACTTTGGCAGAACCGGTAGCTAATTTTTTGTTGCCCAGGCCCAGAATGGACTTCTGGAAGTGGCATCCACACAGAGAACTGGTTGTTCACATATTTGAATCCCACCACTGACTGAATGTAATCTTTCAAAGCTCTTATAGCACTAGGAATTACCAGAGGTCTAGAAAAGAGCTGCTATGGTTTCAATCTGAAAAAAGAAGGGAGGGATGGATCCAGGAAATTATACACCAATCAGCTTGGCATCAACACCTGGGAAAATCCTTGAAAAGGATTTGAGAATATGGAGGATTCGTGAGCACCTAAATATGAACAAGTTGATTACTAGAAGCCAAAGTGGGCTTGTTAAAAACAGATCATGCCAGACATATCTTATTACCATTTTTGATAAAGTGACTAAATTGATGGATCAGGGAAAAGCTGTGTATATAGTTTACTTTGACTTCAGTAAGGCATTTGACAAAGTAGACCACAACCTATTTCTCGGTAAGATAGAACAATGTGAGATAGACAGTACCACCACCAGTTGGTTTCGCAACTGGTTGACCAATCGTACCCAGGGTGTAGTCCTCTATGGAACTACATCTACATGGAGGGAAGCATGAAGTGATGCCACAAGGTTTTGTCTTGGTCCCGGCGTTTTTCAATATTTTCATAAATGATCTAGATGAGGGGATAGAAGGGGAACTCATCAAATTTGCAGATGACACCAAGCTGGGTGGAAGATAGACTCAAGATTTAGAAAAGTCTTGAAAAATTGGAACAGTGGGCCCTATCCAACAAGGTGCAGGGCAGTGATGAGAAAAGTATTTTTGCATTTTGCATTTACCTAGGAAAAACCACATGCCTAGGTACAAAATAGGTGGATCCTGGCGCAACCGTAATGATCTACTGTAGGTCCTAGTGAACCACCACTTAAGTATGAGCCAGAAAAGTGCTGCAGCTGCCAAAAAGCCAATGCACACCAACGGAAGGATAGCATCAAGATCATAAGAAGTAATAATACCACTTTATACTGCCCTGAGGCCACTGCATCCAGTTCTTTTCATCGTGGTACAAAAAAGACGTTGAGGCCGTGAAAAGTGTGCAGACAAAAGCAACAAAGAGAACCCCACAGAGTCACCTTGTCCACCTAGAATCATCTTGTAGAGGAGATGGACAGCATAAAAATGTAATGAATAAAATGAAGGATCTGGAGGCTAAATCATATGATAAATGGTTGAGGGAGCTAGGTATGTCTTGTCTATCGAAGATAGTTAGGGAGGACATGATAACGGTCGTCTTCCCGTACTTGGGAGGCTGTCACAAAGAAAAGGAGGCTGACCTATTCTCCAGAGCACCAGAGGACAGGACAAGAAATAATGTGGGGAAGCTTGTTCAAGAGGGAGCCAACCTAGAAGTAAGGAGATATTTTCTGATAGTGAAAACAATTAATCAATGGAATAGCTTGCCTCATGGAGTTGTGGGTGCTCCATCACTGGAGGTTTTCAAATAAGCAACTATTTTACTGGGATGGTGTTAGGATCCTGCCTTAAGCAGGGGTTGGACTAGAAGACCTCCAAGATCTCTTCCAGCCCTATGATTCCATGATCTATGTTCAGACAGGAACAATGAGCAGCAAACAGCTGTTTCTGTGCTGTGGCTGCCCAAGACAATAACTTCCTGCTACTCACCCTGCTGCTACTAGCCAGCTGACATAGGCACCTAGAAACTAGGACGTTTCTGCTTTGAACTGTTTTGTCCAGTGTCTAGGATGCCTCGCCAAAATCCAGGTCTAACCTGACAAAACTGTGATGCCAGTCACCAAAAATATGCAATACCTGATATTCATATCCACTTGATCTGCAAAGTCTGTTATGAATACAGATCTTTTGGGCGGCTCCTCTTCCAGAACTTCATTAATGTCTTCAAAGGTGGGGAGAAAAAAGTGCCTGGAGATCTGTCCTGTCTGAGCCATAGTTACGTCTGCCTGAAGAAAATGCAAGAAAATCAAAGTAAGCATGTTCATTTTGATTAAGATTTTCTATATGTAGCTGAAGGACCTGCAAAACAGGTCTCCCAGAAATCAGAGTTAACCCTCTGTAGTAGCATTGGTTTATTTTTCAAGGGCTGGTTTATTTTCATTGCTTAGCTACAGAACTGAATTATACAAAAGAGATATAAGTTGTTGTCAGTGGGTAAATATTTACTGGGTAGGTATTTTACAGATCTATGGTAAAATGTTCTTTCCTCTTTGCTTTAGCTTCTTTCTGTTTGATGCAGCCCCTTCTTAATCCATTTTCCTTTTGGTTACTAGTGTATTTTGTTAATAGAATGGCTAACCTTGAACAAGAGGTTGTAGTACAAATAATTATTTGAGATGCATTTCATATTGTTGGCAAAACTAATAGATTATCTAGTTGGATGGGAATCTGTTTTAAAAATACAACAATATCCAAATGCTCTGCATATTGTAGAGGCACCTTATATGAGCAACTGATTTTAGATTGAAGAGGATCCCCTAAGCCTGACTTTGACAATGATCTTGTTGAAGTGTTATATCAGTAACACTAGAATATGTTCTTCATTCATTTGTTTCTCTCTTTCAATTATCACAAATAGCATTTGCCACCGCCGAGCCCTAAATACCAAGCAAAATAAAGGCTATTGGTGGGGGGGGACACAAAGTGGCACCCCTAAACTGATCTGGGCTTCTGGGCTGCTCTTTAAAAAATAAAGCAAGGCTGGATTTAATTAACTTTTGGATAGGAACCTACTAAAAATCCTATGGTGTTGCTGAGAAGTTGAAAAATATCAAGGTTCATGCAAGAAGAGCTTTACCTTTTTAAGATGGATAATGAATAATGGGAGAAATTTTACATGTCACAAGAACCTTAGTTGGGGGGGAGTAAAATAATTCTGCAAAACACTCAAAAAATTTTCTTCTGCTTAATGAATTTGATCTACACTACACAACCCTGCTTGCACAGGAAAATAAATATAGATAATATTTAAGCATGTTCAAGCTTCTTTCTATTGGATTAACTTTTCTTTTTAATTATGCATATGTAATCCAAGGAAAGTTGATATAATTATGTTTTTGTTCAGTATTTAAAAGTAAAGCAAAATTTTGTCCAAACCAACTACTGTTTTGTCATAACCATAGTTTAATAACAAATGGTTGGTAGATGTTTACATCACCAATATAAACTATGACTTTAGGTCTTTTCCCTCTTGCATAATATACATAATGTATTGAGAAATATGCAATGAAATATCTTGGATATAAGTATTAATTTATACTTATTAATAATAGTATTTGAATGAGTGACCCCAGGGCTTTGACTAGATTGAGGAGCATCACTGAAGATGACAAACAGGCAATTATTTTACATAAAGTTTGCAGTGTGTGTGTGTTTGTTGTGTATGTGTGTTGTGTGTCTGTGTCTATGTATAACACACACAAAAATACATTGGATACTTTACAAAACATAGGCAGTGTTCATATTCAATTTTTTTGGGATTAAAAAAATAAAGATACCGTACCACTCTCATTAAAAAAAACTCTGCCTTTCATGATAATTCTAGAGGATGAAGAATCTGGCATGAAACCATTTTACATAAATGTATTTAACTATGTCAAAAGAATAATAAACCTATAATAGTAAAAGGACATATATTAACTATAGAACTGTAGAACAGTTCTATAGTCAGTAAAGAATAATACATGCACAGGAAGCAAGTAAAGGAAGGAAGCAAGTAAACATGTAATAACAGAATAAATTCCAAGGGAAATTACATCCCATCTTTCATGTTATAAGTACCAACCCATAATTTCACATATCAATATGTTGTTTTGATAATTATTTTGTTGTCCACTATTAATATTGAATAAAGAATGGAGTGGAGTGGAGTGGAGTGGAGTGGAATAGAATAGAATAGAATAGAATTCTTTATTGGCCAAGGGTGATTGGACACACAAGGAATTTGTCTCCGGTGCATAAGGTCTCAGTGTACATACAAAGTAATCTAATCATAAGATGCCAAAAGGAGAAGGTAGTAGAAAAGATGAGAAGGTTAATAGTAATACGGCCACACTACATGGATAAATATCCTTAGACATATGACAGTTCTATGGTAACTAGGTGTTCAGCAGAGTGATGGCACAAGGGGAAAAAATGTCTTTGTTATGGCATGCAATGCCCTATAGCAGCATCCTGAGGGAAGGAGTTGAAACAGTTTATGTCCAGTATGCGAGGGGTCTGTAGATATTTTCTCAGCCCTTTTTCTGTCCTGTGAAGTATACAGGTCCTCAATGGAAGGCAGAGTGGTTGCAACTGGCTTCAGATTTATTTATTTTTTGCAGTCCTAACTATCTGTTGAAGTCTGTACCAGTCCTGTTTGGTTGCTGTACCAAACCAGAGTTATAGAAGTACAAGTGACACACTCAATAATTCCTCTGTAGCACTGTATCAACAGCTCCTGGGGCAGACTGAACTTTCTGAGTTGATGCAGAAATATATAATATTTAATGCTAAATATATATTTAATATTGAATATATATATTATAAATGAGCATAACTGATTAAAAGGAAATAATTGGTTTCATAAAAAGAGCGAAGAGAGAGCCAGTTTGGTCTAGTGATGAAGGCACGAGGCTAGAAACCAGGAGATGGTGAATTCTGGTCCCCTTTTAAGCATGAGCCCAACCCACCTCACAAAGTTGTTCTTGTGGGGAAAATAGGAAGAGGAAGGAGCATTAATATATCTTTGTCACCTTATGTCATTTATAAAAATAATAAAGGCAGGATTACAAAAATCTAAACAGATTCTTTGCTTTCCATTTCCTAAAGCCTTTCAAAACTGCTAAGTTCTTCTAAAAGAAAAAGAACAGATAATGGCTCTATATTTCTCATGCTGAAAAAGATCTAATGGTTGCTGTGTCCACTTTTCTTTGATCTACAGTCCACAATCAAAACTAAACCTCCCCTCAAAGTATTAAATTAGATATCTGCATTTCATACTGAGAAGTGAACATAAGCAACCCAAGAAAATCCAAATGGGAATAAAAAAACAATGGCAGGACATCCCACCACCACCCCCAAAAAACCATGGAAATTTGTGTCCTTTAATCTCTCTACAGGATATTCTCTGTGGTGGTTGGTTTGATTGGGACTTTAGAACATCTAACTTACTTTACGCTCTTTTGTTTATGAGAACAAAAATGCAGAGAGGATGCAAACTGAACAGGTATGATCATATTGATTTCTAAATTTACAAAAGCATACAAAATTTGCTTTTGAAAACTGTGCAATGCCTTTGCAATCCTGTTTTCAGTGGGGAAAAAATACATTTAAGCTAACTTTGTATTTAAAAAGGCGTATTGCCAATCTCAATAACATAACAATAACAATCAATAACAAAAAAAAAGAGAGATAGCAGTAAAAGAGAGGACATGATTGACTGGAAAACATATTGCAAAGTGATGTGAAATTAGATGAGCCTTAGTGCTGGAGGTGTAATTCATAGGTGATTTTCACATGACCACAGCTATTTTTCTTCCTGTTTTCCATCAACAGATGCAATATAAATAGAGCAGCCCTCCTCAATGACTCTCGGGGCAGATTACACGTTTTGGCACCTGATGAGCCAAATGATCTCAAAATGGAGTCTCCGCCTTTCCCCTTTCACCGGCCTGAACCTCAGCAGAAGAACTGTCTCTGTATTAATCTATTTAACTGTACGAAAAATCTCTATTGGGAAAAAAAAGTTCTTTCCTCCGCTTTTAGGTGATGCAAACACACACCTGTCGCAGCAGAGAAAAGCGTTTCCTTCTTTGCTGGAGGAAAAGAGGAATTGCCCTTTTTAAGATGGCACCTGTCAACAGCCCCCCCACCCCAGGCATTTTGGTTTGCCAAGCGATAGCATTAAAACAGGTCTTTAATTTTTTTTTAAAAGGGTCAACTTTCCTTAACCAAAAGTTTATTTCCCCCCCTCAAAGGAATGGGTCAAAGTCGATGCTGCAAATCCCTAGGTCAACATCTTACAACATTTATATTCCTGCACTTGGGCATCTTATACATGCGATGTTTTCAGACCACGGAGAGAGTCCTCCCCCCCATCCGCAATCTGCACGAACTTCCACGGGTTGCAATTGTTTAGGGGCGACAAGGAAGGAAGGAAGGAGGAAGGAAGGAAGAGAGGAAGGAAGGAAGGAAGGAAGGAAAGCAATCTTGGAACAGAATCCTCAAGAGTTGGGCAACTACTCCAAAACTCCGGTTTCCGCCCCGCCGACCCCTTCTGCGCCCCTCCGGGACTGCCCCCCTGCCCCATCCAACCGGCAGCCCCGCGTCTCACCTCGGCCTCCTCGCCTCTCCTCCGAGCGATGGCCGTCCTGCAGCCGCACAGGAGAGGACTGGGAGAGGCCAACGGAAGCAGGCGACAACACCGTTAAATCACATTTCGGTGACTGGGAACCAAAGAGGGAGGGCCGAGCGAAGCCGGTTTCGCGGGACTTAACTGCGACGTCGCCACCGCCTCGCCCCGGTTGGCCCTGCCTTCTTACCCCGTCCGGGCTCCGCTCCGAAAAGCGACGACCCAAAAACAAAGCCAGGCTAGGTATCCCCGCCTGAGCCCGGATTCTTCTTCACTTTCTGGACATATTAAACTCCCATGTTTCCTTGGCACATCGTCTACAATTGGACAAAAGAAAATGCCTCCAAGAGCAATAACTTCATGGTTCTCTTACTACCAGCAAGATAAAGGGGTCTAATTTCTTCCTATTATAGAATTTGCATATAAAACCTCAGTTCGTTTTTTCTACTTGCATGACACCTTGCCAAAAGAATGAAGAGATGCTGTACATAGCATTCCAGCTTCGCATACACACCCACAAAAGCAAACTCTCGTGTTCCTCCAAGAGCACAGGGAGGCTGACAAGTTTGGCCGCAATAGTTTATTGTAAACAAATCCATTATTAACTTGTCACCTAGTAAGGTAATCTATCTTCTATGTAAATAAAAATGTAAATGTTCGTTTGTTCAAAATCTTAAATCTCCGAAAGTTCTTCACCGATTGCTTTGAAATTTTGACACAAGGTTGCATTCGAATATGCCCGTGTTTTTATATACCTATATACCTACTATTACATAGAGGTCACACCTGTGACAGGTAAAAACAGTGGTGGTGAACCTATGGCACGGGTGCCAGAGGTGGCACTCAGAGCCCTTTCTGTGGGCACCCGCGCCATCAGCCCAGTCCTAGGCCTTCAGCTGGGTTTTATAAAACCTTTTCGCTTTAGACCTCCGCCGCCATGTGCCAAAAAAAAAAAAGATTCAATCAGTCAATTTCAACTTCTCGCAGGAAAAAAATATATCTTGCAAAATTGGAATTGATTGAACTTTTTAGTCCCACCCAGTCTCCTATTACCACTGCAGCCACGCCCACCCAATGGGCCACGCCCACCCAATGGGCCACACCCACCCGGCACTCGACAATGCATAAGTGGGTTTTGGGTTGCAGTTTGGGCACTCGGTCTCTAAAAGGTTCGCCATCACTGGGTAAAAACATGCTTTTTTTGAAAAACAGCGCCATCTGTTGGACGTAAATTTAACCAGACTGAGCCACAGCAACGCGTGGCCGGGTACAGCTAGTAATATATAAAATAGCCTAAGACCTGGATAAGATGTTAGCAAGTTATAACAAGCGGTGTGGCCATTTTGCTGGCAAGAGCTATCTCTGTCATGGGCAAATGAGCATGTCATAAAACTTGTGTGAAAGATTTAAGACATAGGCATTCTGGTGTAGTGCAAGTGCTGCCTTTGTAGCCATTGTGGTTAGCTATGGGTGAGAGGGGAGGGCAATAGCACTAAGGTATGCTCATAAAACATGAACAGGTGAGGGGAATAGTGGGTGCAATTGGCCAATGTCTCACATTCTCATGGTTAACGATTGGCTCCAACGTTTGAGTTAGAAATCTATAAGAGAGATGGCAAGGAATGGTCCAAAGTGGTCATCATCATGTCAGCCTGCTGATTTGGGTTCTACTGCAATAAACAGGTTCCTTGATCCTTCCACAAATGTCACTGCTATCTATTGTAGTCTACTTTGGGAATGAACTTCCAACAGTATATATTTTTTTCATTTGAGATCATTCACTGGAGTTCTTGTACTGTAACCTAAACCTTCTTTCTAATACATGCCATTAATCAGAGCTCTAAGAAACTTGTCCCTGGGATCAACTATTTCCTGTTCAGATTACAAGCGAAAGTGTGACACACTAACCATAAAAAACCACCCTAAAATGACTCTAACCATGATCAACAGGTTGTTCACCATACAATAATTCATAATTTACAAGCAATCATGGCTTGTAGCTTTTTCTTTTGATTGCTTTCCTTTTTCTTCTTTATTTTGTATTAGCTTCTATTAGTTTTTATCTTCCTTTAAAAATTTTTAAAATAAAATTATACATTAAAAATCTTGATTAAGCAAAGCTATAGATGATAAGATTCTACCAGTTCTTTATCTTTAATTGGGTTAAGAAGCAAGGTCATTTTAGTGTGTCTCCATGATTTTGGAAATAAACTCCCCCTTAAGAGTTGAAAAAGAGCCACTAATTTGGAATTCTTGTAAAACAAGGCGTAAAACCATCAGCTATAGTGGTTTAAATTTAACTTTTTTTAGTTGAAGTAATAAGATGTCAGTTACACAAATAATTACTACATTTCATCATTCATGCAGTCTGCAGTAAGTAGAATAAAAAATAACCGAATTACAGATTTCTAGTGCTGCTAGCATCTCTAATTCTCTTTTGCTTTTTATTTGCCATTAATTTTGAGTTCTTCCCATGATCTGAAAATTTATGCTTAGTGTACACTAAATTAGCAACTGTTTTCTGACAATCCACTGCTTCAAATTCTTTCCTTTTTTTAATGGAATTTTTATTTTTATGTACAGGTGGTCCTCGACTTACGACCACAATTGATCCCCAACATTTCTGTTGCTAAGTGAGACATTTGTTAAGTGAGTTTTGTCCCATTTTGTGACTTTTCTTGCCACAGTTGTTAAGTGAATTACTGCAGTTGATAAGTTAGCAACCTGGTTGTTAAGTGAATCTGGCTTCCCCATTGACTTCGCTTGTTAGAAGGTCGCAAAAGCGGATCACACGACCTTGGGACCCAAATATGAACCAGTTGCCAAGCATTTGAATTTTGATCACCTGATCGTGGGGATGCTGCAAAGATCATAACTATGAAAAAAGGTCATAAGTCACATTTTTCAGTGCTGTTGTAACTTTGAACGGTCACTAAAAGGACTGTCCGTATAGCCTTTTGAGTCTGGTTCTTTGTGAGCTGCTTCTACTCTTGAATTCGACAAGAAAGTTCAGCACTATATTCTGCATGGCTGGCTGAGGAATTCTGGGAGTTGAAGTCCACAAGTCTTAAAAAGTTGCCAAGTTTGGAGACCTCTGGTTAAATACCGTACCATCCTTTATTTAAAGCTGCTTTGGAGAATGGTCGCTAATGTCTTGTCAAATCTTTCATGCTGAAGGAGATCCAGTCCCCAGTCAATAGCTGTGTGGCTTTCTTGGCTTTCTGACTGAGGAATTCTGGGAGTTGAAGTCCACAAGTTACCAAGTTTGGAGAGAGACCTCTGTATTTAAACCACCTTCCATCAAACGAGAAACCGGCGACTCCCAGAGCCTCCAAATACGGGGCCGCTTCCTGCCTCTTCTCGCTCGGCCCGGCAGGGGGCGCTCCCAAAGCCGGAAGGCGCGCGCGGCGTCCCGGTTGTCCGGTAACGTTCCGGAAGCGCTGCCGGACCCAGGAGGAGCCGAAACTGCGAGGAGACGGAGGGCGGCGTGGCTTCTCCGTTGGGGACGGTGAGCACGTAAGCCCATTTCCCGAGGTCGTCTTAGGGGAGGAGGCCGGCTTGGAGCGCGGATGGGAGGATTTCCCTATTTTAGCTCAACGCGACGAAAGTCATAATGTAACCGGGCTTCGTTTATAGTCCAGTGTTTCTCAACCTTGACCATTTTAAGGCGTGTGGACTTCAACTCCCAGAATTCCACAGCCAGCAACGCTGGCTGTGGAATTCTGGGAGTTGAAGTCCACACGCCTTAAAATGGTCAAGGTTGAGAAACACTGGTTTATACAATAAAAGCAAATCCTTTTGTAAAAAATAGACTTTATTTATTTTACATTTTTGTTTCTGTTGTCCTTGCTCTTGCCTTTCCGTCCACCAGGCAGCGTTTCTCAAGCTCAGCGGCTGGAAGATGAAGTGGACCAACTTCCAGAATTCCCCGGCCAGCCTAGCTTGAGAAACGCTGCTCCAAGGTTAGTCGTGCTTGGATCCCACTGAGGAAGGGCCGCTCTGTCCCAGCAGTTAATTCGCCTCTGTCTTGCCCATACAACAGGGGTAGGCAACCTTGGCTCTTTTATGACTCGTGGACTTCAACTGCCAGAATTCAAATACAAATTCAAATGGCTATGCTGGCTCAGGAATTCTGGGAGCTGAAGTCCATGAGTCATAAAAGAGCCAAGGTTGCCTACCCCTGCCATAGAATAACAATGTAGAATAATGACAGAGTTGGAAGGGACCTTGGAGGTCTTCTAGTCCAACCCCCTGCTCAGGCAGGAAGCCCTATACCAGGGGTCCCCAACCCCAGGTCTGCAATCTGGCACCGGTCCCCGGCATGCCAGAAACCGATCCACGCAAACAAGTGAATCCCCATCCGTGGGATGCAAGGCAGCACATGAAATCATGCCCCCCTCCAGTCCATGGAAAAATCTCTCTCCACAGAACTGGCGCCTGGTGGCCAAAAGGTTGGAGGCCACTGCCCTATATCATTTCAGACAATTGGTTGTCCAATCTGTTCTTAAAAACTTCCAGTGTTGCAGCATTCAAACTTCTGGTGGCAGGTTGTTCCACTGATTAATTGTTCTAACTGTCAGGAAATTTCTCCTTAGCTCTAGGTTGCTTCTGTCCTTGATTGGTTTCCATCGGTTGCTTCTTGTCCTGCCTTCAGGTGCTTTGGAGAATAGCTTGACTCCCTCTTCTTTGGGGCAGCCCCTGAGATGTTGGAACTCTGCCCTCATGTCATCCCTAGTCCTTCTTTTCACTAGACTACACACACCCAATTCCAGCAACTGTTCTTTATATGTTTTAGGCTCCAGTCCCCTGATCATCTTTGTTGCTCTTCTCTGCACAAGATGGGAAGGGAAGGGACTTTGGCAGGTCTCCTAGTACAATCCCTTGCTCAAACAGGAGCTCCTATTCCATTCCAGACAAATGGCTGTCCAGTCTCTTCTTAAAAACATCTAGTGTTTGAGTATCACAACTTCTGGTGGACAGCAGTTCCACTGATTAATTCTTCTCACTGACAGGAAATTTCTCCTTAATTCTAGGTTGGATTTGTCTTTAGCAATCTTCCACCTGTTACTTCTTGTCCTGCTCTCAGGTGCTTTGGAGGATAAGTCGACCTCCTCTTCCCTCTGGGAGCCCCCCCAGTACCGGAAGACAGCCATCATGTCACCCATTGTAGTCCCCTTCATACTTAGTTCCTTCAACTGTTTATTGTGCGATTTAGCCTCCAAATCCCTTATCATCTTTGTTGCTCTTCTCTGCACTCTTTGTAGAGATCTCAGCATCTTTTTTGTATCATAGTGACAGAACGTGATGCAGTATTCCAATTGTGGTCTCACTAATGCATTACAGGTAGTCCTCAACTTATAACATTTCGCTTAAGTGACCATTTGAAATTACAGCGGCACTGAAAAAAGTAACTTATGAGCATTTTTCACACTTAATGACCGTGGCAGCATCCTCATGGTCATGTCATTTACTTTCGGATGCTTGACAACAGACTCACATTTATGACAGTTGCAGTGTCCCGGGGTCATGTGATCACCTTTTGCAACCTTCTGAAAAGCAAAGTCAATGGGGAAACCAGATTCACTTAACAACCAGGTTACTAATTTAATACCTGTAGTGACTCACTTAACAAATGTAGGAAGAAAAGTAGTAAAATGGGGCAAAACTTACTTAATGAATTTCTCACTTAGCAACATGGTCCTAAGTTGAGGACTACCTGTATAAAGGGGCACTATCATTTCTCATCTTGCTGCTATCCTTCTGTTGATGCAGCCTAGGATTACATTGACTTTTTGGCACCTTCAGCACATGGCTGGCTCATACTTAAGTGGCGATCTACTAGGAGACCTAGATCACTCTCACAATTACTACTATTAAGCCAGGTATCACTTATTCTATATCTGTATTTGGTTTTTCTGCCTAGCTGCAGAATGTTACTTTCCCGACCATTGAATTGCATTTTATTGGTTAGGGCCCAGTGTTCAAATCTGTCAAGATCCTTCTGAATCTTGAGTCTCTCTTCCAAAGTGTTAGCAATCCCCCCAGCTTGGTGTCATCTGCAAATCTGATGAGTTCCTTTTTTATCTCATCTAGATCATTTATGAAAATGTTGAAGAATACTGGGCCCAAGACAACCTTGAGGTACCTCACTGCATACTTCCCCCCATATAGATGTAGTTCCATTGAAGACTACACAGTAAGTATGGCTGGTCAGCCAACTGCAGATCCATCAGTGTCTACCCCACATTGTTCTGTCTTACCAAGACTTATGCTGTGGTCTACTTTGTCAAATGCCTTACTGAAGTCTAAGTAAACTGTCCACAGTGTTTTCCCTGATTCACTAATTTAGTCACTTTGTCAAAGAAGGCCACAAGGTTTGTATGGCATGATCTGTTTTTCACAAACTCATGTTGGCTTCTAGTAATAGCTTTACTTGTTTCTAAGTGTTTGCAGATGTGTTGCTTGATTATTTTTTCCAGGATTTTCCCAGGTATTGATCTTAGCCTGATTGGTATATAGTTTCCTTGATCCATTTTTTTCCTTTTTGAAGAGTGGAATCACATCAGCTCTTTTCCAGGAGCTCTGCAACACTTTGAAAGTCTTTTTGCCCCATTCACTTTTTCCAAGTGGGGTTTATCCAGGTGAGCATTGTAGTCAATTGGGGGGGGGGGAGGAGTGAGAGGGCTCCATAGGCAGCAATGATTTCCAAGCTTCTAGTTGCCTCTGTTTTTATTCTCTTGCTAAATGCTTCTTGTGAAAATGGAATGTCTCTGAATCTTTATGGTTTTCAAAAAGTTTATAATACTGTAATTATAGTAATAATATCAAAGACCCTTCAAAAACATGTGTCTCTTAATTGTTCTAAAGCTTTCTAAATACTTTGGACGAAGTTTTGATTTTTATGTAAATATTTGCTTATATAGAACTACATTTACACATACACTGTATATAGAAAATCTCACCTCCCTATTAAAATGCCAGGTTTTGAGAGGTAAAAAAAATCAGACCAAGATAAATCACTTCAGAATTTTTGCTACCTTTAATGTAAGATATGAGCTGTGTGATTCAACTGAAAAACAAACAAATCTTTTAGGGGGGGGGAATAACAACAACATGGTTGAATAAGTGTGGACATGCTCTTATAAGTAGGGATGTGGCTTTGTTTAGAATTAAGCTATCACATTCAAACTGATGTTTAATAGTAGACACTACACACCTGGCATCAATTACAGTAACTGATCAAGCCCATATAAAGTTCTAGTAAGAACTTCCTGACCTCAGTTGAGACCGATGTGACGGTAAACATCATGTGATTGCACCCGACTTACAATATCAGTTCGTCAGTTCCCATACGGTTATTAAGTTCTCCCACCATTGTTGAAACATGATGTCATGTGACTGCAACTTTTTGCTGGCTTCCCCATTGACTTTGCTCATTGGAAGTTGGCTGTGAAGGTTGTAAATAATGATCATGAGACTGCAGGATACTGTTACTGTCATGAATGTGTGCAGATTGCCACATGCCTGAATCATGATGAAACAACTGCAGGGATGCTGCATCACTTGCAACTTTAAGAATCAATTGTAAATGTCCTTTTTTCAGCAGCAACGTAAATTTGAACATCATTGAATGAGTGATTGGTAAGCGAGGGCTCTTTATATACAGTATATATATACTATAAGTCATACTAAAATTACTGAAATTGGTATGAATGTGTGTGTGTATTGTGTGTATAAAATTTATAATTGCATAATTATATAAGTATACGATATTAATAGAGTTGCAAAATATAGATACAAATACATATAACTAATTTTATATGATCTTATGCAAGATCAGATAATCACATGCCATAATCAAATGTCTATTTGCTTCACCGTCTTTTCAATTGTGTCAAGTAAAAAATTCAAATGAATAAATATTACAAATTATACATTTAAAAAATGAGTTTTTTAAAAATTTGCTTTTTTTTTTAGGATAATGGCAGGAAAAGTAAAGTGGGTGACTGACATAGAGAAATCTGTATTAATAAACAATTTTGAAAAGCGAGGATGGATCCCAGTGTCTGAAAATGAAGACTGGAACTTCTACTGGTAAGCAACATTTTTTACATATTATGGAGTATTACGTACACAATTCTTAAAGGTGATTGGTTAATGCAGATATCCTTGACTTATGACTAGTCGCTTAACAACTGTTTGAAGTCATGATGGACCTCTTCTCCAGGACTACTTATGAGTTTGATTCAAAGTTCCAATGGCCGGGGCTCCTATGTGGTCATGTAGTCACTTTATGGGTGCTCAGCAACCGTTTGTAGTGTGATTTATAATTTTTTTTGCCAGAAACTGTTTACTTCTGGTTTCCGGCAAAAAACGCCCGTTGTGGACAAAGGATTTACTTAACTATCATGGCATTACCTTTGCGACTATGTTCACTTAAAAGCCACTGCAAAAAAGATGGTAAAATCAGGTGTGGTCATTTTTAGTTTTTCAGTTTCTTTTGCTAAACATATTGAACCCATGAGCAAAAGACTTTTATTTCAACTGCAGATTTAGTCGTGTCATAATGATCAAAGATGTTTCTTGACTTACGGTACTTGCATATGAGTCAAGAGATATTGTACAGCAGTTTAATTTTTCACTGTGACTAGATTTCTTTTATGGTTGTAATTTTTTTAAGGATGAAATAAGTGGTAATAAAACACGGAATGTGTTGCTAATCTGAATCCGTGTTTGGAAGCACCCTGAGTAATACTTGTCTTTACAGGATGAGCGTACAAACCATTCGGAATGTTTTCAGTGTAGAAACTGGTTATCGCCTCTCTGATGACCAGATTGTCAATCATTTCCCTAACCATTATGAGCTGACCCGGAAGGACTTAATGGTGAAAAATATTAAAAGGTACAGAAAAGAACTGGAAAAAGAAGGCAGCCCTCTTGCGGAGAAGGATGAAAATGGAAAATATCTTTATTTAGGTGAGTTGGTTTAGATAATTAGATTTATTTGTGTATAACTTTGAATACCAGGTATGCTAAGGCTGCACCCCTACACCTGCTTAAACATTTTCTTCAGGTTTTACTAAACTTCATGGATACACTTTTATGGAGCAGCCTTTTGGCAGCAGAGGAGAAATGGTTTTCCATTGCTGCCTTTATAGTCCAGCTTAAGACTTTGGTTCCTGATGATGCCCCTTCTGGGCATGATATACTGTAGTTTTTCTTTTCCTGGAAATCAGGATGTAAGCCATGATCAAAGCCTGCTTTGTAATCCTATTTTCAGGGCAAAAGTTAGCCATAATTTGCTGGTGCGGATGTAAAAGTTTGACTTGTAATGACTTCATGAACACATCCATGCTGTTTTCCTGGCTGTTTCAGCCTGCTTTTATTGTAACTTGCACATCAGGTGTCTCATTCTTGGAAATCACAGTATCTGGCATCAGACTCTAACCTCCCTGCATTTGGGAGACAGAATAAACATATTAATATTCATATTAATATTATTTGGGCAGACTTTTTTTTAAAAAAAAAAAAGTCTGGCAGCGGCCACTCCTGCCTTTGGAATGCCTTTCTTAATTGCAATTGCACCCACTCCCTAATTACAAAATGGCCTCGGGTCACAAGTACTGCTGCAATTAGTGGGAAGCAACAGGAGCGTACAGCATGACAGTGAAACCTTGTAAACAACTGAGGAGGAGCAAGGGAGAAATAGAAAACCAAGGAGGCAATGTGTGAAAAATACTAGCACAGGTTTAGTGGGAGAAAGGACAGGGATGGCATTGCATCTGCTGAATTCCATGGGTGGCAGGGGTATAGGGTGCTGGGAATTGGCAGAAACTGATGGGCAGCTTACGGCCACAGAAAAAGTGGGGAGAGTATATAGAGATATAGAGCCGGAAGGTCAGTATCATTTGGAAGGCACCCTCAAAATCAGTTTTCACTGCTTGATGTGGTTTATAGTACTCATTTCCCTCTGCTCAAGACTAATGACTATCTAAACCAGGGGTCCCCAACCCCCGGTCCGTGGACTGGCACCGATCCGCAGCATGCCAGCAAGCGGGCCACGCAAACAAGGAAAGCTCCAAACTCGGGGTGCAGGCAGTATTCAAAACATCTCATCTATCTGCATCTTTGCAACCTCTTTTCCAAGATCCCTCCTAGCAGCTTTTTCCTTTCTCCCTTAGCAAATTTCTCATAATGTTCCCAAGGTCTATTTGGGATTTTAAAATTCTTTAAATTTCATTAAGATTGCCCCAATAAATCTCCCCTGAATTGAGTGGAATTTAAAGTTCCATGTGTGATGGATTGGAGGGAGGGAGGGAGGGAGGGAGGGAGGGAGGGAGGAAGGAAGGAAGGAAGGAAGGATAGAATAAAAAATTATTGGAAAGTCCTTGCAGTATCTGAGAGGGTAAGCACTTGGTTTTGCCATCAGGTTATGGGACTTCATGGAAGCATGGATCTTATTAAATGGTCGGTAGAAGCTGGCTACGCTCTTCCCTGTTTTTTTGTTATCATAGTTTTAAATTGTTTTGACAAGATAAATTATGATGATTCTTTAGCTTTTATTTTAACTCTGTATGCCGCTAGGAGTCGCATGCAAGTGAGATGGGTGGCTATATAAATTCATTCAATCACACTCAGTGGCAACTGACTAATTTGGTACCACCTATTCCTAAGATTGTTCCCTTTTTAGCACAGAATCATAGAATCTGATTGAATAATATTTTCATACTTTGAATTCTTTAAAGAAAGGTAATAAGTGTTCATTAGAATTCCTCATCATAGCTATATCAGTGAAGGACAAAATATGCAAAATTTTATTCATATTCTTAGATTCATAGATTTTTGTGAGGCCTTTAAGATGAAAAAAAAGAATGATTCTCATACATTTTATCTGTTAATGGAATTAAACTGAGTTATCTCCACTTCTGTTTATTTTTATTTTAAAATGGAAAGTTAGAGAGAGCTCTAATGCTCACTGTCATCCTATCTTAAATTAAAAAGAATGAAATGGGTAATAATTGAAGAGAGGGCTTATCCTCTATCATTTGCTATTTGACTTAATATGCTAATTTAAATTCTCTTGTGTCCCTTTTAGACTTTGTTCCTGTCACCTTTATGCTTCCAGCTGATTATAATTTATTTGTTGAAGAATTCCGAAAAAACCCTTCCAGTACATGGATTATGAAACCTTGTGGAAAAGCTCAAGGGAAAGGAATTTTTCTCATCAATAAGCTTTCCCAAATTAAAAAATGGTCTCGGGACAGCAAAACATCTACGTAAGTTTCTTAGGAAAAAAAATTCTTTTTCTTTGATATTGTGTCTCAGTGTGCTATATTTGATTAAACATGTCCTATTCCAGATTTAGTCTTCATTAGAAACTAATTTGTAACTTCTTTAAAAAGCTGATTTAAGTTTTACGGTGAAATTTTGTAGACACTTTTATATGTTAAGCTTAAAATAAATTTACACTTTACACTATTAGATAAGATAGATAACTTTTATTGTCACTTTATATATATATACCCATACCCGTACACGCAAAAAAGTCTTGAGAATTAACAAGCTTGATACTATATGGTACAAAGCTATTACAGTTTCTAGTTGTTCTGCTTTGTTACCCAGAAGGTAACAAAGAAAACCGGTCATGGAGAGGATGTGTAGCGTCCCTGACAATACTGTGGACCCTGGTCAAGCATCGCTTATATGCTATGTCCTGGATAGAAGGAAGTGAACTAATCTTTCCGCCGTCTTTACCACTCTCTGCATAGGCTTCCTGTCTGAAACAGTAGTAACTTCCAAACCTCACAGTAATACAATATGGCAGGATGCTTTCAATCGTCCCTCTATAGAAAGTGATAAGAAAGAAGATTTGCTCTTCTCATACGACGCAGCCTCTGCTGTGATTGCTTCACCAGGGTCTCGCTATTGAGCGACCAAGTTAACCTGCTCGTAGGGTTGCCAGGTCTGCTTCCAAAAAATAGCGGATAAGCAGGAGGGGGGGTTTAAGTAGTAAAAAAAAGTAGACTGTACAGCTTTAGATTACGTACCATTTCATCATAAAGCTTTTGAATAAAAAAAGTGTCCACTATTTTGTGAAAAAAAATAGTGAACATAATGTGAAAAAAGTGGACTGTCCACTCAAATAGTGGACACCTGGCAACCCTACCTGCTTGTCAGCTGCATACTCAGAAACTTGATACTATCAACCACATCCACCGTTCAATTGTTAAACACAGAGGTGTATGGTTGTGACTGCCTTTTCTGAAATCAATCTCTTTTCTCCCCCACCCCCTTACATTTAAAACCAGGCTGTTTTTATTACATCAGTTCATCAAACCCTCTACCTCTTCCTGGTTATCGCCCTCATTATCATCCTGAATAAGGCCGACCCACTGTTCTGTCATCCGCATATTTCACAATATGGTTGGTAACAAACCTTGCACAACAGTCATGGGTCAGCAGGATGAACAACAGTGGACTTAGGACACGGCCCTGAGGAGAACCTGTGCTCAAGAACATGGTGTTAGAAATACTAGTCTCAACTTGCACATACTGGGGCCTATCAGTGAGAAAATCAAGAACCCAATTGCACAAAGGAGTATTGAAGCCTAAAAGGCCCAGTTTTTCTACTAAAGGAACGATCATATTAAATGCCAAACTAAAGTCAACAAACATTATTTGCACATGAGTGTTTCTTTCCTCTAAGTGCGCCAAGCTCAGATGGAGAACGGAGGAAATAGCATCCTCTGTGGAACGATTTGGATGATAAGCAAACTGAAGTGAGTCAAACGCAGGAGGGAGGCTGGAGACAATAAAGTCCTTTATCAGCCTTTCAAAACATTTCATAATGATGGACGTAAGTGAACAGAGATGATAATCATCTCTGATTGAAGACTTTTTTGCCACTGACAAAATAATAGCAATCTTAAAACAATGGCACCACTGCCTGCTGCAATG
>NW_015386254.1:244062-246799 GCF_001527695.2 Protobothrops mucrosquamatus | reverse complement strand
TTGGATGATAAGCAAACTGAAGTGAGTCAAACGCAGGAGGGAGGCTGGAGACAATAAAGTCCTTTATCAGCCTTTCAAAACATTTCATAATGATGGACGTAAGTGAACAGAGATGATAATCATCTCTGATTGAAGACTTTTTTGCCACTGACAAAATAATAGCAATCTTAAAACAATGGCACCACTGCCTGCTGCAATGATTAAATTAAATTTTAAATTAAATATGTGCTATTCCAGATTTAGCCTTCATCAGAAAGTAATTTATAACTTCTTCAAAAACCTGATTTAAGTTTTATGGTAAAAGTTTGCAGACACTTTTATACGTTAAGCCTAAGTTACGCTTTACACTAAAGTTGCGGCACTAAGTTTGTCTTAATTTAATTAGTTTGTAGTAAGGACTTGATTTTAAAAAAAGAAAGACTTTCTGCAAAGGAAATAGGAAATTTGCATAGGAAACATCAAATTAAAACAAATGGGAAAAATTATTTCCTGAATCTCCTTTTTCCAGATGCAGATAAGTACTCTCATGCTTGAAGGGCAGTTATCTATATTCATGGCACTTGAAACTGCTTGCTATTTAGGACACATTTATGAAGTTTCGTGGCCACAACAAATACACTGATTGAGAAATGTGTCTGAAATTTGTAATGCACAGCCAGAGCAGAAAAGTAGAATACTGGATGTCTCAAATCTAGTTTCCCAAAGCCCTCTGGGTTTTCACACCATGGCCCTGCCTCCTATTTTGGGATAGGAGCCTGTTAGTCCCAGGGACACCTATCTGGCTTTCTACCCCATGTCCCAGTACGTGAAAGAAATAGGGCATGCATGTCCTGCCTTTCTGTTAATTAAAAGGTGAAAATGAAGAGAGGGAAGTCATACTTTCTGTAATGCAATCTCCTGGCAATATAGTTTAGAGCAGTGGTTCTCAACCTGTGGGTCGGGACCCTATTTGGGGTCGATTGACCATTTCATGGGGGTCGCCAAGCAAGGCTGTCCGCCATTTTTCCCCCCCTTTTCCAGCGGGTGCCTTACCTCCCTTGGGCTGGGCCAGCTGGTGGTCGGCCTGCTCCGTCTCTGCCGCTTGCCAGCTACGCCTCGGCTGGCGCAGGGGGCAGAACCACGCATGCGCGGCGCTCCCGGGCAGGGAAAGTCCTCGACTTACGACCGGTTGGGTACTCCTCGACTTACGACCGGTTTAGTCCTTGACTTACAACCGGTTTAGTCCTTGACTTACGACCGGTTTAGTCCTCGACTTACGACCGGTGGGGTCGCGGCATTAAAAAGGTTGAGAACCACTGGTTTAGAGACAGATGGCTAGAGAATTTCAGTCTTTCCATGGGAGACAGTCCAAACTCACAACAGATTAAACAAATCTAAATTTTATGATAAGAAAGAGAGAAAATGTAACAAAACTACCTTTAAATATCCAAAATGTAAAGATTCAGTAATTGAAAGACATCAGTTACTTTGGCATCCTTTTCTTTCCCGAAAGGAAGAGGTTCCCATTTCTTTTCTTTTGGGTGAGATTGGAAGGGAGATGGTGATGGATGAAAAGATAATTCATTCCCCATGTTGCCTGTGTGCAGTAAGTCAGCAAGCTAGCAGTAAGATTTACGTATGGATGCTTACATTCGATATTGCCCGATATTGCCCGAGTTTGAAAAATATCATAGCTCTGGCAAAAGAAGAAAACTTTTCATATTGATGTACGTGGCTTTGTCTTTATTACTTTTAAAAAAAGGAAACTAATTTAATACATTTAAATAATGAAATATAAATGTCTTTAGGTTTGTATCTCAGTCCACTAAAGAAGCGTATGTGATTTCCCTGTATATCAGTAATCCACTTCTGATTGGTGGGAAGAAATTTGATCTACGCTTATATGTATTGGTATCTACTTACCGTCCTTTGAGGTGCTATATGTAAGTTCAGTTTTTGTTCTATTTTGTTCTATTTGCTGCCAGGAGGTGGGGGGTGGGTGGGAATTGTAGAATTGTAGAGTTGAAAATAGACATGTAGACCAGCAAGACTAGTATTAGAAGAATCCAGCCATTCAGGATAGATACCTGTTTGTTGTTGTTAGTTGCGAAGTCGTGTCCGACCCATCGCGACCCCATGGAAAACGTTCCTCCAGGCCTTCCTGTCCTCTACCATCTTCTGGAGTCCATTTAGGCTCACGCCTACTGCTTCAGTGACTCCATCCAGCCACCTCATTCTCTGTCGTCCCCTTCTTCTCTTGCCCTCAATCTTTCCCAGCATTAGGCTCTTCTCCAGTGAGTCCTTCCTTCTCATTAGGTGGCCAAAGTACTTGAGTTTCAACTTCAGGATCTGGCCTTCTAAAGAGCAGTCAGGGTTGATCTCCTCTAAGACTGACCAGTTTGATCGCCTTTCAGTCCAGGGGACTCGCAGGAGTCTTCTCCTGCACCATAGTTCAAAGGCCTCAATTCTTTGTCACTCAGCCTTTCTTATGGTCCAACTTTCACAGCCATACATTGCAACTGGGAAAATCATGGCCATGGTTTTTCCCAGATATCTGTTTAGATCAGTGGTTCTCAACCTTTTTAATGCCGTGACCCCATAATACAGTTCCCCATGTTGTGGTGACCCCGGGTGCCAGGGGCGTGGCCAAGTGGGTGTGGCTGCCAAGTGGGTGTGGCCACCAAGTGGGCGTGGCCACCATGTTGTGGTGACCCCCAACCATAAAATTATTTTCATTGCTATTTCATAACTGTAATTT
>NW_015386254.1:237414-241780 GCF_001527695.2 Protobothrops mucrosquamatus | reverse complement strand
CAATTGTTTTTCCTCTCTCCTCTGCGCGAGAAAAACTTTTGCCGCCTAAATCTGAAATGAATCCCTGGGGAGGGTGGGGCCTTGCTCTGCGCCTGCGCTCTTCACACGCCTCCTGCAGGGCACATTTGGTAAAGTTCATGCATGCAGGCTGCCGCCAAGCACAGGGAGTAGCACAGCTAAGGAAAAGGGCAAAAAAAAAATGGCGGACGGAGTGGTTTGGCGACCCCCGTGAAATGGTCGTGCGACCCCAAATGGGGTCGCGACCCACAGGTTGAGAACCGCTGGTTTAGATTATAGATTATGCTTAAAACATGCTAATAAAGAGATC
The DNA here is from genome assembly GCF_001527695.2 of Protobothrops mucrosquamatus. Lineage (NCBI taxonomy): Eukaryota > Metazoa > Chordata > Lepidosauria > Squamata > Viperidae > Protobothrops > Protobothrops mucrosquamatus. Next base: position 241,452 of record NW_015386254.1, on the reverse strand, counting down.
CATCACCTTTCAGGTTACACTGATCATCTGCTGCTCCAGTTTAGAAGATTCCCCCCCCCCTAATATTCAACTATAACATTGAATCTTCCTATATTGTTATTAATGTCTGATACTCCATATTCAGCACTCTGGGGCAATGGAGAATAATCTTGGCTTTCGGGGCAGCATTGTTTCTGCTATTTGAAGAGCGCTATCTTATCCCCTTTAACCCTTTCCTTTAAAACCTACTTCAATTTCTTTTTATAGTCTCCTATTCTCCAGCACAGGAGATGGAGAATCCACCAATGGGTTAGCTCTGTCTTCCTGCCCATTCAGACCAGGTCAGCCAAACTTGCCATGCCTGTCCTGGGCTAGGATACACCCAATCTTGACCTGGTGGTTCAGGATTCTTTCACATGGCAGTACTCAATACCATTATTTAGTTTGGGAATCACACTTCCAATGCCTAATCTGCCCTGGCAATGAAGTAGAAGTTTTATTTGCACAGGAATCATGGGGAAGAGAGAGGCAGGGCGGAGAACAATTCCTTCATTCCAGGATCTGGTCTCCTAGGAAAAACGATACCAAAGGAGTCATTTTCTGCTGCTTCTCTCCACTGTTGCTTCTGTCTCTGATAAGAAAGAAGAAAGATTTGTCTTCTCTCATTATGACTTTTCTTGTCAAGGAGCAAGGAGAGGAGAAGTTCTAGTGCCAGTTCTCTTATCCCGTGGAATGACCACTATAGGACCCATTCTTTCCTGTATCTCCTCGGGTCCAATACCATCCTCTGTTGCATTTCATACCTCTTTGAAAGATCAAGTGTGTTCACCCATCTCTTCTCCCTGGCTGATACGATACTAGATAGAAATAGCAGTGTTGGTTTACTTGTTCCTCCAGTTATTTTAAACTAGATCCTGTCTACCAGATCAACATCTGAATTTTGGAGCAGCAATGGGTGCATAAAACAGTACAATTCTTCTCTTTCTATTGTTTCCTTGTTGAATGTGTTAGAAGAATTATTGTGGTCCGTTTCCTGAGCTGGGTTACAAATAAGCACAAGTGGCAGCTGTTAGGAGTAGTTTATTCATCCAACCACGTGCAAGGGTTGAAGGTAGCCTACAATGTTAGGGATGTACTACCGGTACTATGCTGGCTCAGGAATTCTGGGAGTTGAAGTCCACAAGTCATAAAAGAGCCAAGGTTGCCTACCCCTGCCCTAAGCTTTAATTGTGAGGTGTATGTTTAGATGTATATAAGATATAGACCTAAGGATGTGTGAAATTCAGGAAGGAAGATCCTTCGTAGGTGTGGATTATTATGAGGGGGATCTGGCGTCTTTCCTTACCTTAAGGATTTTTGATGGAGCCAGTGAAGTGCTAAGTGAAGTGTTATGATTATATGTTTATTCAGGGAATGGTGGTAGCTGAAAGGGGAGTGATGGTGGTGGGAAAAATCAAAGGCTTTTAATTTCCAATGTTCATTTCTATGTTCTTTTTCTATTTAAATTCTTACAAATCCCACCAGATTTCCACTGTACATATTGAATCATATTTGGTTCGCTACTTATTGATTGAATTGGAATTGGACTCTTAAATAATAATACATAATCTGTCAGGCAATTTATAAATTAAAACACAACAGAATAGGAAACAATAGAATAAGGATTAAAATAGTAACAAGGTATTCAGAAAGAGATCAAAGTAGAAAAGTTGATTGGACAGGACAAAAGTAACCAACCCTTTGCATAGAAAATCAGTTTACATGAAATAAAATATGTTATAAAATTGTAATAAATAAAAAAAGAAAGATCAAAGCAACTACTGTCAAAGAAGCTGTCTCTTCAAGAACATTTAAATTATAAGATAATATCTTTTCTTTATATTTAAGGTATAAACTTGGGTTTTGCCGATTTTGCACAGTAAAATATACTCCAAGTACAAGTGAATTGGATAACATGTTTGTCCATCTTACAAATGTTGCCATTCAGAAACATGGGGTAAGTTCCTTTTATAATGTAGATCTAAATTATTTGGAATTAATTAAAATGTGTAACAAAAATCAAGTTGCTCAGTTATACTTCTAAATATGTTTATTTATTCAGAGTCTCATCTCTTGTGTATGCAATTCGCAGTGAGTCGCAGAAAATATTAAGAAACATCAAAACTACTACAGATCATTTCGCCGAGGCTGCTATTGGCAGCAAAATTTTGAGGCCCTGGAAATAAATTCCTTGTGTGTCCAATCATATTTGGCCAATAAAGAATACTATTCTATTCTATACTTATTTGTTTGTGATAATTTATATGCAGCTGTGTCCTGAGACTTTAGGCCACTCACAAGAATACAAAAACCATAAAACAATATTCTATCTAGAACATAAAGGATTAAATCTATCACTTGAAACAAGTAGCCAATGAACAGTTGACGTAGCCTTTTGCTTTCCTAGAACATAAACATTTTAACACACCTAGACTGAAATCTTCTGTTAATTATTCTGTTTATTAGCTTTGGAATTTATCTTGTCCTTAAATTAATATTAAAAGACTATGGGATGTGTCCTGGCAGGATAAAAATGCATTAAAGCCTACTTAATACTTTTTTTGTTGATTGTTTGTGTGCATAATCCAAATTATCAGATTTAAAGAAGACGTCTGGTTCTGAAAAGTCTTTTGAAAGTAAAAATGATAATTTGATGTACCTTTGTAGGATGATTACAACCACATTCATGGTGGCAAATGGACGGTCAGTAATCTGCGTTTGTATCTGGAAAGCACTCGAGGGAAAGATGTCACAAACAAGCTGTTTGATGAAATACATTGGATAATTGTACAATCATTGAAAGCAGTTGCAGTGAGTAGAAAAAGCAAGTTTACGATAAAGGAACGTTAAGAAATACAAAAGACCGTTCAGATTCTTTTCAATGGTTACTTATATTTGTTACTGAAATGTGAACAAGTATCATAGTAAATGTTTGACATATTTTTTATTCCTTATATTTTGTAATCCATTATTTTACATATTCTGCTATTCTGGAATGTGGAATGTCAAACATAAGAGAAGCTGTGTAATATAAAAGCACAATAAATACTTATTTTATGGTATGCATTCCACTGATCTTTAAACAAAAGTAAAATCAAGATAAATATGACATTTAGCAACCTTACAAAAGAATGTACAGCTACAAATACAAATTCTAAGAAAAATAGCTCATTGAGTGATTTATTGAATCTAAGCCATCTTATTATTAGATTATGGGAGAAAGCTACCAATATACTTAACTCTATTAAGAGTGACAAGTGTATTAGCCTTCAAAATAAAAATGTTACATAAAAACTTAATAGCCTTCCTGAGAATTTTTAAATAAGGAAAAGATAAGACATTCTTCTCAAGAGTCTATAAGAGCAAAAAAAAAAAAAAGAGGGATTTTATGACTGTAAAAAATACTAGAACAGTTTGCCTTCTGGAATTGTAGGCATTCTTTTTATTTACAGTTTCAGACAAATAAATTGTGAATCTTTTGTTTGATTTCATATTCTTCCTCTTTATATTTGAGGATTTATATTCTTATCTATAGTATTATTGGTAAGCTTGCACAACTTCTTTGTAAATATTCAGGTTATATTTGAAATGTCTTGTGCACATTATTTAAATAGTCTTCTTCAATACACTACGAAGATGATCTATTGCACATCCTTCTTCTCATGTTTACTTTCATCTCTTATAGCCTGTGATGAACAATGATAAACATTGCTTTGAATGCTATGGATATGACATCATTATCGATGACAAGCTTAAGCCATGGCTTATTGAGGTAATTAAACTTGTGTTGTCTTTGCAGTGCTGTTTTTCAGAACTGTAGAAAAAAGGATTTTTTTTAATTGTTGAAAGATAGTTTAGAAAGACATAGAAAACAAACTCAATCAAACAAATAAACCCAAAAAGAAAATCTGTAAAGAAAATTCCAACACTTTTCTACTTATTTGAGAAATGCTCATAAAACATAAAAATAACTTCCCAAGCAATTTCTACCCTTGTTTTTTAATGTTTTCTTAATTAACT
>NW_015386254.1:234692-236676 GCF_001527695.2 Protobothrops mucrosquamatus | reverse complement strand
TACTGCTTCAGTGATTCCATCCAGCCACCTTACTATAATTGCTTTCCTTTAAATAGGAGAACAGATAACGTGTTGTGGCATTCTTGTGATTTCAGGCACTTGAAAAGAATGATCATATACTAAGTCTCAATTTACATTCTTGCATCAGAAGTTGGAACATACAGATAGTCCGCAAATTACAAATGTGATTGAGCCCAGAATTATAGTCTTGAATCATGCCAGTCAGGTGGACAAGTAGGCTTGGGCAATCTTTCTCCTATAATGCCCAACTTTGACCTTTTGTGGTCACTCATTAAGCAAACAATTGTGCCAGTTGTAAAGCAAATGCGGCAGTCATTAAGTGCATCCACTGTCAGCAATGGGCACTTTTTATTGGAAACCAGAAGTAAACACCACATAACTGTGGGACACTGCAATTGGCCATAAATGCAGGCCATATGCCAAACACCCAAAATGCCATCATGTGATTATGGGGGGCAGGGAAGCAACCATCAGAATCTCGAATCTGGATCACAAGTAGTCTTGGGTGATTTGTCATAATTTCAAGCGATCGTTAAGCAATCAGACGTAAATCGAGGATTACCTGTAAATACATAACGATGAAGTTTGTGACATGAGTTATCACACATATCATTTAATCCTGGTTTCCTCCACTGGCCCATGTTACGTTGAACATTGAACAGAAAGTTTAAAAACGGTATTGTAAATTGTGCAACTGAGATGCTTTCCACAGAACGAGGCTTTGTCTTACATTTTTAATATATAACAATGTATGTAATTTTTCACTATATAAAATATATAAATAACTTAATTTCCTTTCTTGTTGCAACGATTTCTCTTTAAATGTAATGGTCTAAAGAAACATAATAGATAATATTCTTAAGGAACAAAACTTTAGAACTGTATACTTAGAAGGAAGAGAGGCATATTAGTGCAGAAGACGCCTGGTAGGACTTTTTCCAAACAACAGGTTTTATTAGAAGGTAGTGGATTAGGTAATCTGCAGATCTGTTAATCAGAAAAAAAAGTGCTACCAGATTACTTGTTATTTTATCTGATGTAGAAATTTTGATGCAAGTTTGTTTGCAATAAAATTTCATTTTAATGTATGCATTTTAGTGTACATTTAAAGTGACAATAAAGTTTTCTACTCTACTCTTCTTTACTCTTCTCTACTCTACTCTACTCTACTCTATTCCATCCCATTCTATTCTACTCTACTCAATTCTAATTTCATAAGCTGCTATTTATTGAGCAAATGATGACCATGAATTACCCGTTTTCTCTTTCCTGCATTCTCCATAGGTTAATGCTTCTCCATCTCTTACATCCAGTACTGCAAATGACCGTATACTCAAGTACAATCTGATAAATGACACACTGAATATTGCTGTGCCCAATGGAGAAATTCCTGATTGTAAATGGAATAAACCGCCCCCCAAAGAAGCTCTTGGGAATTATGAAATTTTGTAAGTGTTTAAGAATAGATATATAGAAATGGATTTGCTAGAGTTCTATTTGGCCAAGATCTTACTCTATGGAGGTTTCACAATGAATCCACATTAATTGTTAAGTCAAGACATCAGGTCATGATGTCCTGTTAGACCTAGTAGCGATAAGAGTGGCGAAACGCAACTATTTCTCCGCTCTTATCGCGTCTGCAGGTAACCGATCTGCCGCCCTGTTTAGGGTGTCCCGCTCCCTCCTTCATCAGAGGGTCCGGGATGTCCCTTTGCAGGGTCGGGCAGAGGAATTTGGGTGTTACCTGCATGACAAAATCGATCAGATCCGGGCCGGGTTAGCCTCCGATTGGACTAGTTCAGGCGGGCCAATGGAGGCAGGTCTTGAGTCCATTTTATGGGAAGAGTTTGATCCTGTGACCCCCGAGGACATGGACAGAATGCTGGGACGGCTGAACACCACCACATGTTTACTGGACCCGTGTCCCTCCTGGCTGGTACTGGCCTCCCGGGAGGTTACACGA
>NW_015386254.1:228026-233584 GCF_001527695.2 Protobothrops mucrosquamatus | reverse complement strand
CAGGGGGAGAGCCTTCTCTGTGGCAGCTCCTGCCCTCTGGAATGACCTACCCCCCGACCTACGTACAGTTGCGGACCTGCGCCTTTTTCGCCGAGCCCTGAAGGCCCATCTATTCCGTGCGGCCGGCCTGGCGTAGTTTGGATTGTGTTTCAGTGGGGGGTTTTGTATGGGTGTGTTTTTAGAACAGGCCTATTATTCAGTTCGATTTTAAAACAGAAACTATTTATTTATTCGTGGTTTTTAGTATCGCCTGTTCACCGCCCTGAGTCCCGCAAGGGAGATAGGGCGGTATATAAATTTAATAAATAAATTTAATAAATAAATAAATAAATAAATAAATAAATGATGTATTAACCATTACTGCCTTGCTATTAGAATGCACACTGAATCCATTTTATTGGAGGAAAAATAGTGATGGGAAATAACATCAAATTCTTCATTTTTAATGATGGAAGTGATATCACAAGTGCATAGATTCAGAGAACAGTATTCTGTTCACCAGGGCCAAGGCACTATTTTAAGAAAGGATGTATGTTTGTGTGTATTTGTGTGTACAGGTAGTCCTCGACTTATGACAACCATTTTTTTTGTTGCTAAGCAAGGTGGTTGTTAAGCAAGTTGTGTCTCATTCCCACAGCGAGTTGTGTCTCTTTTCCCACAGTTATTAAGGAATCAGTTCAGTTGTTAAGTGAATTTGGCTTCCGTCATTGCTTGTTGGAAGCCGGCGGTGATCACCTGATCCCAGGAGAGTGCAACTGTCATAAATATAGGCCAATTCCAACCACCCAAATTTTGACCACATGACCATGGAGGATGCTGCAGTGATTGTAAGCATGAAAAATGGTCATAAGACACTTTTTTCAGTGCTGTTTTAACTTGGAATGGTCACTAATCAAATAGTTGTATGTCAAGGTCTAGCTGTGTACTAAGAGTCACAGGCATACATATAGATTTATCACTTAACTTTATGAACAGGAGCCAGTGTTTTCCCCATAGTTAGAGTTTATTGATTATATCATATGGATTAATTATGGACAGGAAAGAGCAGTAATTTGGTTTTTTTAAAAATATCCTCAAGTGGATACACTTTAAAGCAGGGGTCTTCAAACTTGGCCCTTTTATGACTTGTGGACTTCGACTCCCAGAATTCCTCAGCCAGGCACGCTGGCTGAGGAATTCTGGGAGTTGAAGTCCACAAGTCATAAAAGGGCCAAGTTTGAAGACCCCTGGTTTAAACTTTACATACTTTACATACAAATAAAATAAAAGAACTAGCTGTTTTCCTCATCCGGGGTTCTGTATTGAGGAGTTTTCTTTAAAATGGTAGAGCACTCATGTCTACAGCTTCTTCACCTGGCAACTGTTGCAATTCCACTTAAGAAAAATTTCACCCTTTTGATCCAAACCAGCCATTGATGTTTATCTCTCTTCCCTTAGATATGATGAAGAGGTGGCCCAAAGTGAAATGCCAGATCGAGATTTGCGAAGTCGCTCTGGACAGCCTGTTGGATGTAAGGGAAACCGAGCCAGAGATCCTGGAAAAGCAGGGTATCTTACTTGGAAGTAGTAGAATAAACTGAGGTGTGGTGTTTTTTTTTAAAAAAAAATCTGTGTGGATGTCTTTTAATGTAATTTATTTGCTTAATACTAGTCCAGAGAAAAGAATATTGATCAAAGATGAGAGGATAGAGGCATGTGCATATATTTCAAGTTGATCATTAGATATATTGCAGTTTTAACTGCATACTTATTATCATGCAAGATTCTTATGCTGCATGTTATAGTAGACACATGTAATGAGTTCATGCAAACAAAGTAGCATTTTAATAAAAGAACTCATTTCCAAGTCACGCACTTTCTTTGAAGTAATAACTGCTATCTCAAGCACTGCAACAGAAATATGCATTCCAAGATTAGTATATTTATTTCTCCCCCCTCCCGATTGTTCTAGAATTCTAAGGCAAACTGTTCAAAGCATATTTCCCTATTGCAAACTAATGTTAATATATTAGAAATTTTATTTCTTTATAATGCATACTGTTGTTCTCTTCAAAATTAAATATAAATAAAATAAAAAAATGACAAATATGTTTGGGTGAAAAGATATCTTTACTTTTCAATTGGGAATGCTATGAGAGGTTGATTGTGACAGTATATCACAAAGATCGATCTGCGTATAGGCCTTAAACAGAAACCTCTTTTCCCACAATTTGTTGCATTACTTCTACTGGCTAAAGACTAGAGTTGAATTCTTCAGTGGCTAATCTGGCAGGTTACACTAAAACGCTGAAGTGTTGCAGTAGTTTTGACAAATAAATATTGTACCTCTTAAAACATGGATTTTAGTCACACTATTATTTTTATTTAGAAGTACTGTATTTGTCTCTTAGGAACTGTCCTGTCACTGGAATCCAGTCGGAGGAAATAGATGAGCTGTGTGCAGGAAATACACCACTGTAGTAATGGGGGACTTCAAATACTCTGACATTAACTCTGCAGGTTATGCGAGATCAAACAAGTTCTTGACATGAATGAAGGAAATGTACATATCCCAGGATAATATTGCAGGATCCAGTCTGGGTCAGTCACCAGGACCAGAGGTTTAGTCCTCCAAGCTTTTGGGCTTGTGCTGGAGCCCATCCTCAGGGAACTTGAATTCCCTGAGGATGGGCTCCAGCACAAGTCTAAAAGCTCGGAAGAATAAACCTCTGGTCCAGGTAACTGACCCAGACTGGGTCCTGCAAGTTCCTGACATGTTTAGCTGACAACTTTGTCATACAAAAGGTAGACACAGGAGCAATAGGGACAGCTATACTGGACTTAATCTTACTAATAGGGATGATATGGTTGAGGAAGAAGTTGTAAGAACTTTGGGGAAGAGTGACCATATCATACTTGAATTCACCATAATGCAATCACAGATAACTAGTCAGACTAGTATTTTAGGCTTTAAGAGAGCTGATGTTAACAAGTTAATAGAGAGATTAGGAAGGATTTCATGAATGGAAATCCTACAAGGAAAAACAGTTCAAGATACTTGGGAAACACTGAAAAATGAGATAATGAAGGCCCAAGCAAAAACAATACCTCAGAGAAAGGAAAACAAAAGACATCACACAAGACCAGCATGGTTGCATAAAAAGTTCTCTGGCAAATTGAGCGATTAAAAAAGTCAAATGTAAAAAATGGAAAGGAGGGTACATAACTAAAAGAGAATACCAACAAGTAGTCTGAATCTGCAAGGAGGGAATCAGGAAGAGTAAGCACAGAATGAGCTAAAACTAGCAACTAAAGATAGTCCTTGAATTACAATAATTTGTTTAGTGACCATTCAAACATAGAGGCACTGAAAAAGTGACATGACTATTTTTCACACAACCGCTGCAACACCCCCACGTGATCAAAATTCAGATGCTTGGCAACTGGCTCATATTAATGATGGTTGCAGTGTCCTGGGGACATGCAACCTTCTGACAGGCAAAGTCAATGCGGAAGGCAGATTCACTTAATGACTGTGTTACTAACTTAACAACTGTAGTGATTCACTTAACTGTGGCAAGAAAGTTCATAAAATGAGACAAAACTCACTTAACATATGTTTCATTTAGCCATTTTGGGCTCAATTGTGGTTGTAAGAAGAGGACTACTTGTAATGCCAAGACTTTTTTCAGCCTAAGTGAAGGCTTTTAACTTTTCTCACTACTGAACTGCATTTTGTTGGATAGGGTCCAATGCTCAAGTCTGTCAACATCCTTCTGAATCTTGAAGCTATCTTCCAAAGTGTTAGCATTTCCCCCCACCTTGGTGTCATCTGCAGATTTTATGAGTTCCCCTCCTATTCCTTCATTTAGAACTGTTATGAAAATGTTGAAGAGCACTGGGCGCAAGACAAAAGTTAAGTACCCCACTTCATGCTTCCCTCCCTGTGGATGTAATTTCACTGAAGACTACACAATGAGTGTGATTGGTCAACCAATTGTGAATCCATCTGGTGATGGTGCTATCATATATATACAGGGCTTTTTTTTGTCATAGAACACCCAGAACGGAGTTCCGGCACCTTTTTTGGATGGAACCTTGTAGGGTAGGCAAGGTGGGTTGTATGACGTGAGTTCCGGCATCTTTTTTGGATGGAACCTTGTAGGGTAGGCAAGGTGGGTTGTATGACGTGTGTGAGTTCCGGCACTTTTTTTTTTTTTTTTAACAAAAAAAGCACTGTATATATTTCAGACATATAGCATATATCAAATCATTTATATATCCAAATTTTCCTAAAATCAGACTTCTGCCACTATAACTATGGCAACCAGAGAGATTGCCATTTCAAGGAGAAACAATCTTGTCCTTTAAGGGTTCCCATATAAAGTGTATTCCAGTAATCCACTCAGGAGGTAACCAAATCTTGTGTGACTGTGTTCGTTTAATAAAATCTCGGAACGTGTGCAATTGGTTAGGTATTATCTGTGCCATACCAACTTCCTTTGCTTGCTTGCTGGGTAGGGATGCCTCCTGAAATGTAAGCCTGAGTAGAATGTTTCATTTTGTCCTGAAATGGGCTCCATTGGCTTCTCTGTAGCTTTCTGGAACGGCTTGATTGGGCCTCTCATCTAAATCAGGAGTGGCCCGTGCTTAGCTCCCGAGCCCCGGTCAAGTCTGGTGCTCCCAACTGCCGCACTTCGAATCTATGTATTGTCTCCATACCATCCCGAATGAAGAAGGAGGGATTGTTTTTTGCCACTCTTCCTACCTCAGTGTTTCTCAACCTTGACAATTTTAAGGCATGTGGACTTCAACTCCCAGAATTCCACAGCCAGCATTGCTGGCTGTGGAATTCTGGGAGTTGAAGTCCACATGCCTTAAAATTGTCAAGGTTGAGAAACACTGTACCTACCTGAATGAAAGTAAAAATCATGGATCTCATTGGCTAAACAGAGGAGGCGGGATCGTTACAAGCTTGGAAAAGGGATCCAATGGAAGAAAACCGCTCTAGCTCCGGGTGGAGCCCTTGGTGATGTCTAGTTTGGAAGTTTGCTTGCAGGCGCGTCGTTACCCGTCACCTTTGCTTTCGTTACCTAACCGGGTCACAAAACACGTACAGGGGGGAAGGGGACGAAGGGGTAGAATTATATAACATTTGGTGTATTTATAAATATAATGTAAATGTTTGTCTTTTAAGAAGAGGAGATGATCGGCTAGTACCCCTAAACTGCATCCGAGGTGGTGGAAAAGAAGGTGATGGGATGTGCAGGATAGTTGGAAAGGAGGAAAGAGGAGAGGTCGTGGTTAAGAGGGGGAGAGCTGCGCAAGACGGGAGGTTGAGTGAGGAAGGGAGGTAGGAAAGAGGGAGGAAGGAGGAGTGGTGGTAGTTTGGGAGGAGGAAGGTGTGGTAAGTGGAAGAGGGTGGCGCGGCTGGGGGACACCGGACACGTCCGTGAATGTAGTGATCAGTGTTATTTCTTTTGGTTGATATTGTGATAAAAGATCTTATGTTTTTGTTTTTCAATTGAAAAATTAATAAAAATTTTAATTAAAAAAAAGAGGGGGAGGAAGGAAGAGGG
>NW_015386254.1:216043-227438 GCF_001527695.2 Protobothrops mucrosquamatus | reverse complement strand
TCAAGGTCATCGGCCAATCAGCCTCGCCCAAGGCTGGTGAGGGAGGATCCAGGATCCAACTTTTACCTCCGTTTGTGGGAATGGGTCAAGGTGTGTATGTGTATGTATGTGTTTATGTATGTATGTATGTATGTATGTATGTACAGTATGTATGTAGAGGGCTGCCTGGATGACTTTGAGTCAAAACTCCTTTCTCACAAGAGTTGTTTAAAATTGAAGGGCGAGTCCTTCGGTTTTCAGGCGAAGATCGGTAGTAATAAAGGATGAAAATGATTGAGCTATAAACACCAGGAGTCTTCTGGCATCTAAGAGACAAATGCTATCCTGCATGTTAACTTTGGTCAAATCTCCTTTTAAAAATGGTTATTAGTAAAAACTAATGAGAGCATAATAATAAACAATAGCAGTAGTCTGGCTTGATTAGAAAGGATTGGAAATGATTATTCATCAATTTCATAACATTTTCCTTCTTACTTGGAATACATCGGACAAATGCCCTACCCTGTTGTGTGGTGGTTGCGCTGTAATTTAAGCACTATTCACTGCTCATTCTTTACTCACATCTCTGGTTACCTTAACCATGGTTCATTGAACTATAAAATCTGGGTTCGCATGACAGACCAAATTTAAACAAACCAGAGGCTGCATGCAAAGAGGTTGCATGCATACAGCTTGTAAGTTAGAATGTAATTCACTAGTTTGAACATTAATGTGCTAATACTGAAGCTATCAATATGGATTGGCATTCAGTTAATGAAAAGTTCTTTAGTTGACATATCTTTTACCTATTCCTTGTAAACCTTGCTTTGTGTTGGATTTGGCTTTTAATTATGAAAGCATCATGCTAGAACAGGAGACTATCAGTTCTAGTCTTGGCTTAGGCACAAAGCCACCTGGGTGTTCTTGAGCCAGTCACTTTGTCTCAACCCTAGGAAGGAGGCAATGGCAAACCACTTCTGAAGAACCTTGCCAAGAAAACTGCAGAAACTTGCCCAGGTAGTCTGAGAATTGGGCATGAATGAACAGAAAAAAAAGTTTGCCAGTCAAAGTTATAGATGGGGAGATAAATACTGTAGTAATTGTATATCTGGGATGAGGCACATTGGCAATCTTAGAAGAAACACTACCTAGATCCAAAATAAATCCTACAGGTCCAGGATACCAAGTAATGTTTAGATATTTGATGGAAAAACATGCTTATTTTGATGAGAACCAAATGATGGAAATGAAAAAAAAGTATGATATTATTCAAGGTATGGCAAGTAGAGTAAAAGTTAAAAAAAAACAGACATATGAAGAAACAGAACAGTAAGTGATCTTGATTTTGCTGACCATTTGTTCATTTTATATTAATACCGGTACTGTCTCTTCAAATTCTTGTTAGGGTTACTAAGAAAAGTAAAGGGAGTGAGTTCCTATTGAATATATTTCATGCCATCAACCATGGGATCCATCTGGGAGATTTGACTAATGTGGAATGTGGAGACAACTTCTTGCACTGCTACCTATAGGTAGTGATATTGAGGGTTTTTTTCAAACTCGTATTCAGTAGCTATTTGAAATCCTAAAAGTTCTGTTGTCTTTCATGCTTTTTATATCTAGACATATACTATGAAGGGTTAAATGAGTGAAGGACTAAATATGTATGAATAAATGGAGGCTTAATCCTGATAAGCTGAAGATCCCGCTGAACAGCAAATGGATCAAATTGGAAATAGAAATACAACTCCCATGAAATAACCAGTTATGCTGTTTTGAGGTTCTCTTAAATTCAGCGTCTCTCCCCCACAGATAATGAAATGATGCTTCTAGCAGCAGACATTTCTGAAGGTGAAATTGAGCACAACGATCTGATTTAAGGCATTGTTTGTTTAGCTACTGTTTATTAAAAACATCACAGTTGACTCTCTTCTCACATTCTGCTAAAACAAAATCGATTAAATTACATTATATTTAAATGTAACACGTGAATCTTACGCTTCCTCGTAGTGTTTGGAAGTATGGGTATTGTTGCCAAATTACTATCTCTCATGCGTAGAATCTTGCATGGGCTTCGGTGCTGTTTTGACTACAGTTCGGTGTACTACCTTTTTCCTAAATTACTTTTGGCCAGAATATCCAATATATTGCTCCTTTTCAGTGTGTGAGGCTCTACTATGGAATCCCCTCAGCTAGAGAAATAAATTTTGACTTTTGCACAAAAGCTGTCTAATCAGAAGCAAGGTAACAAACCATACAGGAATAAGTACTGTAATATAATAGCATCACAGCAACGAATACAGAAATTGAAAATAACGTATTCGTATTACAAATCATCATAGCCCTGGGCTTCTTCGAATAGCCAGGCTTCTACAGTTTTCTTGAAGGTCAGCAGGGTCAGAGAGAAACAGACCAGAGGGAATACCAGAGAACAGGTACAGCAATAGATAAGGCATATCCCGGAGCTCTCATAAAAATGACATTATTTGGTTTATAGAACACACAGCACACCAATCTTATTTGATCTTATAAGGTGCACAGAAACAATTGGAGATAAGCAGTCCCTAAATATCCAGGCCTAGGTCTTGAATGGCTATATAGATGACTTGTACCACCTTGAATTGCTCCCAGAAACCAGCTGGTAACTAGTTAATAAAGTAAAGCTATCTAATATAGGGGTCCCTAACCCCCGGGCTGTGGATCAGTACCGGGTCGCGGCATGCCACCTACTGGGCCACACAAGCAAAGCGCCATCCGCGAGATGCAGGCAACACACAAAACCATGGAGTTTTTTTCTCATATTGATTGATTTTGTATATGCCATTAAGTCATTTTCGACTCCTGGCAACTGCATAGATAGATCTTCTCCATGTTGATGCATCCCTAACCTGTTCTTTCAGGCCTCCCAATGGTACACTCATTGCCATTGTAACTGAATCCATCCACCTTGCTGCTGGTTATCCTCTTCTTCCCTTTGATCTTTTATAAAGAGTTGGGGCTTTGCATGATGTGTCCACAGTAGGATAATTTGACCCTGGTGATTTGTGCCTTGGGTGAAAACTCTGGCTTGATTTGTTCGATAATCCATCGGTTTGTTTCCTTGGCTGGCCAAAGTCTAACTTTCACTTCCGTAATATTACCGAGAATTCTGCAGCTTGCACGATTCCGGTATAGACATGACCATAGCATTTGAATAACTTTTCCAAGGGCTTTATGGCTATTCTATCCAGTCCTGGCTTGTGCATATTTCTTGATTGCCTTTTCGCTTATTGTTGATGGTTCAGCCTAAAAGGCAGAAGCTATTCATCCCTTTGATATCTTCATTGTCAAATCACAATTCATTGTCAAATGAATAAAGAGAATGAATGAGGATTAAATGAGTGAATAGGTTGAGAAATAAAAAAATAGCAATTAGATGGAATTGATGAGTTTAACAGAAAAAAAGTTGATATATGAAGCAACTTGGGGGAAACAGTTTACAATATATAAAGAGGTGTAATTGTTAGCATCTTTAATGGACATTGTGGCCAGGAGGCCATTACTCTTCTTTTTAGATGACCACTTCAGAAACATCTAAGAAAGTCACAAAAAATGTATCACTAACTATAGCTCTTAGAAGTAATCTGGTTCCTTCCTTATGCTATTAATTATTAATTTTATCAAGAGTTTCTTGCAGTTTTTAAACTATATTTATTGTATTATTGATTTTTTTCTTGTGTTTGTTTTTGTATGGAAGGTTTAGATTTAGTGGTATTTCCTTTACTATTTCTTATCTCATGTCTTTACTTTCTTTAGCTTATTATTTTTACTCCTTTTCTGTGCTTTTCACAATATTGTTTAGCCCCCAAAAGGAAATTGTATGACTTATGAATGAATGTACAATAAAAATTAAAGGACAATAGTAATGTCTAAGAACAATGTTGATTATTATAAGCTCTTGATCGAGTCTTAAAATTTACAAAAAACAAAACAAAACCCCAGTCTAAACAATTTCTGGGAAAGGCATTTCATGAACAAGGTGACACTAGCAAAATTTCACAGGCGTTGGATAATTTTCATTTTGGGGAGAAAGTAGGTTGGTAGATTGATTAAATGAAGAGCATCGGTGAGTAAATTACATATAGATTAAGCAGTATGCTTAAAGATGGTTGAAGATATAAAAAGACGTGATCGATTTGATGAGAGAGGGAGAGAAAGATTGTAGTTTTATTGATATATAGATATGATTAGAGCTACAGTGTTTGCAGGGACAGAAAGATATGGAGAGGTAGAGTGAATGACATTGCACAGTCTAAATTTAGTGATACTGCCTTTACCTTTTCATTTTGCACTGGCAATATATGTGATATATATAGTACCGTATTTGCACTGCATTTCTTATCCTATTGTGTAATCGGAACACTGAAATTTTGTACAGGAAATCTCAGTCATGAAAGTATTGGGAAACTATGCTCAGGAGGAAGGCCAGACATGTTATCTATTATTATTGCACATAACTTTTTCTTTCTAAAGGCATTGCACAAAATGGTAGGATTTCAAACAGTGCATTTATAAGGAAAGGTTAGTATTAGAAGAAAATTCTGAGTTCGAATCTAGACCTAGTATCCATAGATTATTTGGAGTAGAGTTTACTTCAACAGCATAATGTTCAGTATGGGGATCGAAAGCTAGGCTACTGGAGTTACCTTTCTCAAGAGTTTATCTTTATATCTTTTCTTTGTTCCTCCAAGCTTGCCAATTAGGAATTATTGGAAACTGTAATTAACTGGATGGCCAAAAACAGGTGTTCAGTGGTCAAGCACCTTGCTGAGCTTGTGCGTTCTACCGTATCAACTGGCTTCCTGTTTAATTAAAATTGAGGCTGGAGATGGCTATCGGAGGAAGGGATCTTTCATTTATTAATTGTAATCTCTAATATTCTGAAATAAATGTTTACCTGGATGGCAAGTCACATTTGTCCAGTTTCATCATCTTTGTGTGCCTTTGTGTTGACCTTGGGTGATGAGTCCATGTTTGGGGCATTTTAGTATCTGTGTTTAGTGTTTGTGTGTGTGTGTGTTTAGTGTGTGTGTGTGTGTAATTTCCGATGGTACTTATTGAGTTACTGATATCTGCCAACTTCCTATCAGTTTCATCCAAAGTGTCAAACTTGGACAAGGTTAGTGTGTGGTCTGACTAGATACAGTGATGGCGAACCTTTTAGAGACTGAGTGCCCAAAACCCACTTATTTATTGCCAGGTGCCAGGTGGGCATGGCCCACTGGGTGAGCGTGGCTGTGGTGGTCATGGCAGATTGGGTGGGTATGGCCAAGGTGGGCATGGTCACCTCAATATTGCTCGTGGGGAGGGATGCCTGTGGGGGGTGGGCAGGGTTGGGGGAGATCCAGGAGGTCTCCAGTAGGTGGGGTGGTAGGCAGGAGGCTCGTCCTGCGGGGTGAGGCACGGCAGGGCGGGGGTGCCATTGCCATGGGGCAAAGCAAGGGTCAGGGCGGCTGCTGCCTGGCACCATCAGCCCCCGCATACAGAGGCCAGCAAGCACATGGGGGCCGACGGTGTCCATCAGCAGCCACAGCCTACCGGCCCTTCGACCGGCGCACTCTGGAGCTCCGCAGCCCAATGCCAGCAGTTCAAAGAAGCCGCCTCTGAGATGGATGGCCAGCCGACAGCTGAGGAGGTGATGCAGTGGGTCGTGCCTGGGAAAAGGAGAGCATGCAAGGCCAGGAAGGATGGGATGGGGGGGGAGGGAAACCAGCTGTGCCGGGATGCATCCAGCCACGTGGGACCTTGGCTAGTTAGCAGGCGGCTGGTGGAAGAGGGACAGTTGCCATCTCTGGGGCATGGCACGCATGCCCACAGAGAGGGCTCTGAGTGCCGCTTGTGGCACACGTGCCATAGGTTCACCATCACTGGATTAGAAGATGTCATGGAGGATTTTACCTTCTAATCGAATTCCGTACATCCTAATATTAGAATATTTAGAAATGACGTACAGAGCTTTTGGTAACATCCCTAAAAATACTGTAGTTGTCATGGCCCCATCGGAGCCCGGTTCAGAGTAGGAAGAGTTGGAACCGGGACTGTCCAGTGGGGATGATACATCTCCCTGGGAACGTTCGGAGAGGCCAGGGGCTGAGGATGATGTTGTCCCAGGCCCCTCAGTCATTGGGGAAGGTGATTGATCGGACAGAGAGTTGCCTGCTCTCATGGACACAGGGGAGGATCGGCTGCAGACGGGCAGCGGTGCTGATAGGTAGCAGATGCCTTCTGAGGAAGAACAGCTGCCTCCCCCACTCGATCCAAGGGCATGGAGAGTAGAGTGGAGACAAGCTCAAAGGAAGCCTGCGAGGCTACTTGGGAGAAGCTCATCCTGCCCGTCCTAACAAGGAACACCTGGTGTGGGTTGACTTAAGGAGAAGCGAGGGGGGGGCAGGGTCATTGTCAGGAACAATTGTTTTGGCTTACATTCCCCTGGTTTTGACTCATGCCTCTGCCTTGCCTTTGACCTTGTGAACTTGCCTTTAGCCTCGTGGACTTTGTACCTTGACTCTGAACCTTGCCCCTTGAGTTTGCACCTTTTCTTTGGACTTTCTTTATTGTTGACTGGCTTTTGTTTGGGGGACTGGAGATGGCTACCTTCAGGGTAGTGTGGGGTGGAGCCTTTCCGACCATTGTAGGACCCATTGTAGGCCTTTAATCAGAGCAATACAGGTAGTCCTCGGCTTACCACAGTTCATTTAGTGACCGTTCAAAGTTACAACGGCACTGTAAAAATTGACGTGACCGTTTTTCAAATCACGACCTTTGCAGCATCCCCACGATCGTCTGATCAGAATTTAGGTGCTTGGCAACTGGTCCATATTGATGACCGTTGCTATGTCCCAAGATCATGTGATCTCCTTTTGCAACCTTCTGACCGGTAAAGTCAATGGAGAAACCAGATTCACTTAACATGTTAGTAACTTAACAACTGCCATGATTCACTTAACAAATGTGGCAAAAAGTCGCAAAATGGGGCAAAACTCACTTAACAAATTTCTCACTTAGCAACATAAATTCTAGGCTCAATTGTGGTCGTAAGTCGAGGATTCTCTGTATGAAGGACTCTCTTGATGCTTGCCTCTGGCTAGGCGACCTGGGTCATAACAGTAGTATCTTAATGTGTGATGAAACTCTATTTCATAATTAGGTTGAAAGTCCAGAGATACATTACAGTTTAATGGAAGAATTTTTAAGCAGTTGTAACTAATCTACCAAGTGGTTTGCATGATGTTGTGCTTTACTCTGAATATAAGCAATTACTTTTGGCACTGATAAAATCTAGTTTTAAGATCAAGGTATTATTAAAAAAAAGGTTTGTACCATTCTCAGAAGAGAACCAAGCTGATTTATTATGTCCCTCAGAAAGACTGTAATTAATACCAATCTACGAACTAGAGAATGTCTAGGAAAATACCTCAATCTTGTGTAAGAACAGTTTGCAGTCCAACTGGAAATGCAGGTTAGCATTTCCTGTGTCTTTGAGATTTAGAACCTATGACCTTAATGGTGAATTGAGTTAAAACTATTCTTGTAAATCCTGCAATAATTCTGCCATAGTCTATGTGAAAACACTAATAGTTAAAATGTTATATGGAAATAATGCATAGCATGTTTTTTTTAATCTGAAAAATTATGCAACCTAACAATGTATCAGTAATATGAAATTGAAATAGTGAAATAAAAACATGTGTCATCTAAATATTAACAAATGGCTTAACTAATAATTCATAGCCTTAAATTACATTAACATAACAAATAGCATTGAAATTAACTTATTTGGACCTCTTAGAAATAAAATGAGCTGGTAGTCAATATGGATTTACAAATCACTCAACCTAAGCCAACTTCCAGATATACAATATGAATAAAATGAAGGCAGAAGGGAAAAAGATTGTTTGTAAGACTGTTGTAAATCAAGATCGCACACATACATATATGTAGGAAAAATAAGTGGAGCTTGCAACAAAATATAACAAGGTGGAATGGCTCTGTTTACATTTTCTAACTTAGTTTTGACTGATCCCCTGTGGATTTCAGTAAGTTTTTTCTAAGTATCACTTGAGTTTATATCTCTGAGATGGTAGTCAGGCTGTGTATTCCAAATCTAGTGCTGACATACATTGATATTTGCATCTCCACACTGAGGGATCTAACCACTGACAGAGTGTTTGCTGATTGTTTGCTGAATGGGATGTTGGACTAGTAAAAACTGCTGATTTTTAAGTGCTCAGACTTTGGAGAATATAACTTAATCAGTAAATTACTATTATCAGTTGGGAAACAAACTCTGCAAGGAGTGGGAAACCAAACAGGTTCCTGACATGCTTAGCTGACAACTTTGTCATACAAAAGGTAGAGGAGGGAACAAGAAGGACTGCTACACTGAGCTGAATCCTACTAATAGGGAAGAAATGGTTGAGGGAGAAGAAGTTATAGGAACTCTGAGGGAGAGTGACTTGTCATACTTGGATTCATCATAATGCAAGCACAGGTAACTAAACCAAGTCAGAGTAGTGTTTTAGACTTTAAGAGAGTTGACTTCAACAAGCTAAGTGTCAACGCTGCAAATACTGTATATTCTTGCTTTGACAATATGCAGAACTGTCTGGTATTTTTATAGTTAAATCAGGCAACAGTGAAAGGGGAGGAGAATAAGGAAAGCCCGGGAAAAAGAAACCGGAAGTAAATCACATCTTCCAAGTTAATTGGAAGATGTGAACCATGACCCCAGAATAGGGGAGGGAAAAATGCCTGGAATGTCTGTGCAACGGAAAAGGATCTCAGATCTAAGCATTTCCACCATGCCGTACTGACATCTCTGTAACCTTAATAAATGCTTTTAGGATAAAAATATGCCTGAAAGTCCCTTTAAGTGTTTCGTTAATCAGACACATGACACTAAGAGAGAGATTAGGAAGGATTCCATGGATATCTATCTATCCATCCATCCATCCATCCACCCACCCACCCACCTATCTTCCAATATAATATGATTTATATATAAAAGCAAAGAGGGGCACATAACTAATATAAAGTGACTAAATTAGTGGACCAGTGAAATGCTGTGGACATATTATACTTGGACTCAGTTCTGGTCACCATGATACAAAAAAGATGTTGAGACCCTGGGAAGTGTGCAGAGAACAGCAAGAAAGATAATAAAGGGTCTGGAGGCTAGATCATAAATTGATGAGCTGTTGAGGGAACTAGGTATGACTCTAGCCTATTGAAGAGAAGGATTACAGGGGACATGATGAGTGTCTTCCATTATTTGAGGCCTGTCACAAAGAAGAGGGGATTAAGGGATTAACATTCTCCAAAGCACCGGGAGGGTAGGACAGATAATTGGTGGAAGCGTGTTAAACAGAAGTCCAACTTAAAAAGAAGGAGAAATTTTCTGATAGTGGGAATAATCAATGAAATAGGTTGCCTCCTGGATTTGTGGGTGCTCTATCATTGAAGGTTTTAAAAAATAGACTGGACAACAATTTGCCTGAGATGGTATAAGGTCCTGCCTTGAGCAAGAGTTTGGACTAGAAGACCTCCGAGGTCCCTTCCCGCCCTATGATTCTGTATTATCCGTTAGATCAGGGGTCTTCAAACTTGGCCCTTTTATGACTTGTGGACTAGCTGAGGAATTCTGGGAGTTGAAGTCCACAAGTCATAAAAGGGCCAAGTTTGAAGACCCCCTCCATTAGATGTTGCCTGTGTTCTTAACGGCTTCAAATGTTGTCTGCACTTTGTTATTTTTAATTTGTTGAGAAGAGCCATAATTTCATCTCCAGTACTTTTATTTGGCTTACTTCTTCAGACTGACTAAACAAAATTTCTGACATGGATTAAATGAGATGCATATAATTACAATATTACATTTCTGGCTGACTCTGCAGATCTCATCTGATTCTCCTTAAAGTGTTTACAAGCATTCTGAATTTTCTTTATAAAAATCTTTAGGAAGGCATTGTTAGTCTACATGTCACTGCTTAGACATCTGCTTTAGTAGTTTTTTTAAGACAAAGGGAAAAGCAAATTATCTTAAAATTGCCAAAAAGTTTCAAGTTATAGATTACACGTTTTTTTAACAAGCAGTAGTTGGTTTTTTTTAATATTGTAAATGCCACTAGATGTTCTGCTACTTTATTGAAGCTTTTATGTGCTCCAGAATTTGATTTAAAATATTACTAAATATCTGAAATGTTTTTAAAGTATTTGATTAGAACAGGAAATGTAGGAACTGTGTTGTGTGGATAAAGTTCTTTGAGTTAAGTTTTTGGATTGTAAATATTTCATTATCATACTAGGTCAATCTGAATGTGAGAAAATGAGGTTCGTTGGTTGGCAAGACTTGTATATAGGTAGTTCTCACCTTATGACCACAATTGGACCAGAATTTCCATTGCTAAGCAAAATAGTTGTTGGGAGTCATATCTCATTCTACAACCTTTTTTGCCATGGTTGTTAAGCAAATATCTGCATTTGTTAAACGAATTATGCAGTTGTTAAGCGAATCTGCTTGCTCCATTGACTTTGCTTGTAGCTGGGAAGGTCTCAAATGATGATCACATGACCCTGAGACACTACATTCATCATGTATATATGCCACTTACTGTGTGTCCAAATTTCTATCATGTGACTGTGGGTGGTCATAAGTGGTCATAAGTGCCGTTGTAAGTCGCTTTTTTCAGTGTTGTTATAAGTTTGAGTGGTCGCTAAATGAATGATTGTAAGTTGAAGATTACCTATATATATATTTGTTGTGTCAGTTATGCATGTGCTTATTTATGTGTACATTTATTTTTATTTTTATTTTATACACATTTTATTGGTTTTTTTTAATTTTAACATCAAAGTGCTCAGGAAAACACCGTGGCGAAAGGGTAATCAATCATAGCAAAACAAGTCATATATACAGTATATATAACTAAAATTAATACCTTAAAAATTCCCCTCTCTATTTCCTCACATGATATAACAAATTTAGTTTAATCTATTTCTTCTTAAAAATTCAATCAATCCACAGAATCATCCCTACTATTACATCTACATAAATCACTCCTGCTTTTAAGCTCCACTAATTTCAATTAAAATATTCCAATTAATCTTAGACAAACATATTAATAAAATTTTGGGTATCCCTTCTACAACACACATAATATTCCAAGAATAACATTCTAATATTTTCACATATTAGAAAGGGTATTAATTAATGATGTATTAAATTAAGAGATTTATGTGTACATTTATGATCAGTCCTCACATTTACAATTGAAGAATTCCTGTGGTCATGTGACTTGAGACTCAGGCTCTTCCCATCATTGGGCGTTTATGACCGTTGCCGCATCCTGTGGTCACATGATCTCCATTTGCACTTTTCACA
>NW_015386254.1:140677-213646 GCF_001527695.2 Protobothrops mucrosquamatus | reverse complement strand
TGTGGTATCTGCCGTTTATAGAACACACTCCTTGAACCGCCCCACTTCACAGAGTTGTTATTGTGGGGAAAAATAGGAGGAGGGGGCATTATGTACAAATTAAACGCAGGACACAAATCAAGTAAGTGGCTAGCCGTAGGAGTCAGCAGGCAAACAGACCTCTGAGGCTCATAGGGCCACTAATCAGCTTAAAATACTTTTGATTATTGGAGGAACCAAAATAGTTGTAGTTCTTTTAAAAGCTCACGTTTTATAGGTCTATGGAATGGGGGGGAAATGGCCTTGTCTCCTTTGAGCCCCAACTGGATGAGAGTTGGGGGAGAATGTGAGTTGGCTTCACCACTGTTGGAACATTGAGGAACGGATAAGACTCATTAGAAACATCACGCTGGTGTATCTGGCATTGGTGGAAATGACAGAATAACAGTTGGAAGGGACCTTGGAGGTCTTCAAAGTCCAAACCCCATCTCAAGCAGGAGGTTCTATATCAGGGGTCCTCAACCTTGGCAACGTTAAGACTGGTGGACTTCACCTCCCAGAATTCCTCAGCCAGCAAAGGACCCCTGGTCTATACTATTCCAGACAAGTGGCTGTCCAGACTCTTCTTAAAAGCCTCCAGTGATGGAGCACCCCAAAACTTCTCAAGGCAAACACAGTTCAGTTTCTTTCTGTTTATGAAAAGATGTGTATGGCAGGAAGGTGCTCCAGCAGGCTGCAGGAATGGATCTTGGATCTTTGGGATCTGAATTCTGCTTCTGCATCCCAATGGAAGAGTTCAGCTCTTGCGTTGCGTTGTGGACAGGAATTCTTCCAATGGGGTGCAGGAATGGAGAACTGTGGGATCTGAGTTCCATTTCTGCATCCCCTCCATGCATGGAAAGGAGCTATTTGGTGGACTGCGGTAATGGAGCTTGGATCTTCGGAATCTGAGCTGTGTTTCCTCCAGATCAGAAGATATTCTGTGATCAGAAAATCCCAGCTGTATAAGATGAATTGGGAAGTTTGCAAAAACGTTTCAGGAACTATAGCAAACTATTTCTATATAGTTCCCCAAACTACATGAACGGACCCATCTATTCTAATTTTTACTTGATCCATTTCCTTAGAACCATTCTTTGGTATTCAGAGCAGTTACTAAATGTATAATTCTCAAAAGTAATCTGATTTGTGTTTGTAATGTGATGCACATTTTTAATTAAATAGTTTTGCTAAAATCTCAGTTTTGTCCATCTTATTTTGTGGAAGTGGTACTTTTAAAATCTTGACATTGTTTGTGCTCTTTAATATTACCTTTATATTGCATCACAAATGCAATACATTGTATTTTGATGAGGGGGAACATGAAGTGAACTCCTGAAATTAAATCCTAGTTAAAATACAGTTTTTCTTTTAATCAGTCACCATGTTTGACGAAACTAAAATGACTCATTACTCATTAATGTTGATGCTTCAGTATCTGCTTGTTCAAATCTGCTTTATAAAGCAGAGATTCTTGTGGAACAGTGTTGCCATGACTTCATAATATTTTCCTAAATATGCTTATTTTTATTTTGTCATTGCATAGCATTAGTCCTGGGAACAGGTTTTGGCATTAATTTAATCTTAGTTCATGAGAAAGTGCTTTATTAATAGAAATGCTTTGACTTCTCTGTTTGAAGGGTGTATCTTTTTATCATTAATGTACAAGTAAACCGAAAAGCTTTAAATGATTTGTACAAATATAATTTACATAAGATACTGTACGATGGTTTTTAGTATATGTTTAAATATATATAGAATTAAAACGCTCACAATCTTTTGGATTCTTCAATTTATTTCGGTTTTCAACCATTTTGTTTGCAATTTTCAATCTTATCTTTGCCACTTCCAGCTTATTTAAAGAATGGATTGAAAATCCTGCTGGGATATATTCTTGGCCTTAATATCATACTAGTGATTTCATTTGTCTTATATCACCTTCAGCTTGGATTTCGATCCTGATGGGGCTCAAGGTTGACTCAGCCTTCCATATTTCTGAGGTTGGTAAAATGAGGACCCAGATTGTTGGGGGGCAATATGCAAATAATGCTGACCTTGTAAACCGCCCAGAGAAGCTATAAAGTGCTATGGGGTAGTATATAAGTATAAATGCTATTGCTATGATAATCTGTGGGTTTAATTCAGTGGTTCTCAACCTTTTTAATGCCGCGACCCCAACTGGTCGTAAGTCAAGGACTAAACCGGTCATAAGTCGAGGACTAAACCGGTCGTAAGTTGAGAACTAAACCGGTCGTAAGTCGAGGACTACCCAACCGGTCGTAAGTCGAGGACTTTCCCTGCCCAGGAGCGCCGCGCATGCGTGGTTCCGCCCCCTGTGCCGGCCGAGGCGTAGCTGGCAAGCGGCAGAGACGGAGCAGGCCGACCACCAGCTGGCCCAGCCCAAGGGAGGTAAGGCACCCGCCGGAAAAGGGGAAAAAAATGGCGGACAAAAAAAATGGCGGACAGCCTTGCTTGGCGACCCCCATGAAATGGTCGATCGACCCCAAATGGGGTCCCGACCCACAGGTTGAGAACCACTGGTTTAATTATTTTAGTAAGGTTCTCAGTTACCTCATTAATCTTTGCTCATGAGAGACAGCAAATCTCACTAGTTAGATTGCCTGGTCTACAAATTGCTGGTTCACTTCCTCTGCGTAGCGAGTCTCCTATCACCAACACATACCTTTTTTTTTCTTTTAAGTTGTCTGGTCTCCTTTCCCCCCCCTACAATTAGCACACTTGATGATGTCCCTTCTCTAGGGTGACTGCTTACTTTCTTCTTCCAAGGAGAGGTTATGAAATCGATTGTTTTTCATGTATTTTTAAAACTGCAATTAAAAAATTCTAAATTTTTTTTTTTCATCTTCCTCTTTTTTTAAAAAATAAAAAATTATAAAAATTATGTAAAATTTAAAAATTGGGAAATTATTAAAAATCATATAAAAATTTAAAAATCACAATAAGATCGCTATTCAACTGGCTCCTTTTTGTTAATTTTGGCAAGAGGCCAGTTATGTCCATGCCTATCCTGGAAAATAGAATGGGCTCCAAAGAAATTATTTCCATGGGAGACTGTTCCTGTTTTCCTTTGAGTTTCGCATGTTGACTTTCTGGGCAGGATTCACCCAGATGACTGTACATATCTTTAGTTATTCCTGGCTCCTAAAAAAAAATAAATCTGTCTTTCAGCCTCATTAGAATTGTGTCCTTCTCTCTGTGACCTAAAAAGTGGTTTTAGTGGGCAAACTTTGGTAAATTTATTCTGAAACTTTGCAAATCCATGCACGATATGCTTTTTTTCCCCTTCCCAAGCTGAAATTTCTTCTAACTCTGTATAGGAATCTTTTTTCACAGAATCCACATGTGTACCCACATTCTGCTTGTGCAGTTTGTTGAAGAAGAGCCTTTTTTCTTCGAAAGATCCAATATATATCTCCCATTTTTGCTGATCTTAGCTCTTATCAGATTGTTGAACTGTTCCCCCCCCCTCCCGCTCCTTTCCCAGACTAATGAATCAGGATGGGAAGGTAAAATTTCAGAAAAGGTATTTTTTTTTGTTTGATTGATAGAATAAGAACTGTGTTGGTCCGAATATGAGACAGTAGATTTTATGGGGGAAAGAGAGGGAATTAGTTGTTGTAATACTTTTGAGATTTGTACTGATGATATTCAGATGTAATGGAATTACTGTGCCCAGCCGCCATGCTACTCTTCAAATATGTAAATGTAATATTGGAAAATTAATTAAAAAAAAACTTGGGGAAAAAAATAAATACAATTTCAGGAAATGTTTCCCTTCTTTTCTTACTCCTACCCTGCCTTTTCCTGCTTTTCTAACTTTTGTTTTATGCCATGATTGCTTTTCTTTCTGTTGGTGTTGCAGAATAGGATATACCAGCTGTATAGACTTTTTGTGAGTTCTTAGAATTTCAGTACAACCTCTTTCAAGTATACATTTTCTGTTTTATCAAGTGTGTGTGTGTGTGTGTGTGTGTGTGTGTATACATGAGCACCTTCAGGTCAGTGTTGACTTCTGGTGACTGCCTGAATAAGTCCCTGAAGCTTTCTTGGCAATCCCAAACTCCATTCCCATGGGTCATCATTTCAGTGAGATTTCCTTACCAGTATCTTGGTTGAAAAAGTTTTAACCTGTGATATATTGTTTTGCTCAGTTAGAGGTTAAAGATAGAAGAGTTTTAGTGATAGATAGATAGATAGATAGATAGATAGATAGATAGACAGATAGACAGACAGACAGACAGACAGACAGACAGACAGACAGACAGACAGACAGACAGACAGACAGACAGACAGACAGATGATGGATAGATAGATAGATAGATAGATAGATAGATAGATAGATAGATAGATAGATAGATAGATAGACAGATGATGGATAGATAGATAGACAGATGATGGATAGATAGATAGATAGATAGATAGATAGATAGATAGACAGACAGATGATGGATGGATAGATAGATAGATAGATAGATAGATAGATAGATAGATAGATAGACAGATGATGGATGGATAGATAGATAGATAGATAGATAGATAGACAGATGATGGATAGATAGATAGATAGACAGATGATGGATAGATAGATAGATAGATAGATAGATAGATAGATAGATAGATAGATAGATAGATAGATAGATAGATAGATGATACATCATCTATAGCAGTGATGGCGAACCTTTTAGGGACTGAGTGCCCAAACTGCGACACAAAACCCACTTATTTATCGCTGGGTGCCAGGTGGGCATGGCCTACTGGGTGGGCGTGGCTGTGGTGGTCATGGCAGATTGGGTGGGAATGGCCAAGGTGGGCGTGATCACCTTGATGTTGCTCGTGGGGAGGGATGCCTGTGGGGGCCGGGCAGGGTTGGGGGAGATCCAGGGGGTCTCTGCCAGGTAGGGCGGTGAGCAGGAGGCTCGTCCTGCGAGGTAAGGCGAGGCAGGGCGGGGGTGCCATTGTCACAGGGAAAGGTGAGGCAGGGGCGGCGGCTGCCTGACACCATCGACCTCTGCACACAGAGGCCAGCGAGCGCATGGGTGCTGGGATGCATCCGGCCATGTGGGACCTTGGCGAGTTAGCGGGTGGCTGGTTGAAGAGGGACGGTTGCCATTTCCAGGGCATGGCCTGTGTGCCCACAGAGAGGGCTCTGAGTTCCGCCTCTGGCACGCGTGCCATAGGTTCGCCACCACTGATCTATAGATTATATCTATGTGTGTGTAAAAGTCAGCAATTAGGAGGCATGGTGACGGGTGTGTGAGTGGGTGCGGCTCAGGTCAGGGAGAGAATGAGGGGCATGGATCAAGGAAAATGAACAGCGCAATGTGAATCTATGAGGATGCGGGAGCACAGAAGGGCTGGAGGAGGGTATGCGTGGGGGGGGAATCTTAACCCACTGATGTGCAGTCTTTCCTGCTGGCTTCCCCATTGACTTTCTGGGGAAACCATCGGGGAAGGTTGCAAACAGCGATGATCACGTAATCTTAAGGGTTTGCAATCACTAGTAAATGCAAACTGGTTGTCAAGTGCCCAGATTGTGATTATGTGAGACTGGGTGCTGTGCTATCCGGAACTCCGAGGAGCAGCCATAACCATAACGTTTCATCACCATCGTAACTTTAAATAGTTTCTGAACAAGTTGTTGTAGGTTGAGGACTACCTGTATTTAGCTGCATTTAAAGTAACTGAGTCATGCCTGTGTGAAAGTAAAAATTGTAAATTAAAAGTGATTAAAGCTTGTCTGGGAAATTTGTTTAAATGTGGGATTACCAAATCTGATTGTACTACCATAAAACAGGCAGCATAATAAAGTACATTTAATAATTTTGATAGCTCCTTTGTCACATGGTGGGAAGGAATTGAATCATAGCTTGATAATGTACCGGAAAGGGAACTTTTTCTTATATTGAAATTATATAATGGAAAAGTTGATTTAACATGTACAGACACTGCTTTGTTTCTGAAGAGACTAATTATAAACCTGAACAGGGTTAAGAAAAAGGGCTAAAAATACTAACAAGTATTTTCTCTTTCAGGCCAATCCCTGGCAGGCTGAACTTGGTATCTCCTGTCTCAGTCTTCTGATTCTCCCAGAACCCTCTACCAGGTACATTTTGCTCCATACTTGGCCTCATCTTTCTTCAGAACAATGCTCTGGATTGCCTGCCTCTAGACCAGTGGTGGCGAACCTATGGCACGCGTGCCAGAGGTGGCACTCAGAGCCCTCTCTGTGGGCACGCGCGCTGTTGTCCCAGCCCCGCCTCCCCCCGCAACCCCCTCCTCACCCGGGCGCGGCCCACACGGAGCAGCGCAGCCAAGCACATGGCAGTCGGGCAGCAGGGGTAAGACTCCGTCCTCGCACCACATCACGTGCAGATAATGCTGTGGGATGTGGGCGGAGGGCGTGGCCGCCATGGTGCGGTAAGGCTGCCTGGGCAATCTGTGGTGAGTGGCCCTGCGGGCGGGCGGGTTTTGGGCACTCGGTCTCTAAAAGGTTCGCCATCACTGCTCTAGACAAAGCTTTCTGTAAGAAGAGAAAAATATTCAATGAACATCTTACTGAATGCTGCTTTTCCTCAAGAGCCTTCCAATCTACTCTCAAAGCAACAATCCCAATATTCATTTCATCCCAGGAGGCAAAATTGCCAGTCCCTTAAACTAGGGCACAGGTCTTCAAACTTGGCAACTTTAAGACTTGTGGACTTCAACTCCCAGAATTCCTCAGCCAGCCAGGGCTGGCTGAGGAATTCTAGGAGTTGAAGTCCACAAGTCTTAAAGTTGCCAAGTTTGAAGACCTCCTGAACTAGGGGTTTCCAACCCAGAGGCCCTGGCCTGTTCAAAACCAGACCGTGGGAGAGATGGCAAGTGCGCATGCGTGAAGCTGCAGTCATGTGAGCAGCAGGCAGGCGCGTGCTCATGAAGCTCCAGTCACATGAGCGGAAGGTGCTTGCGCTAGCACGTGAGGCTCCGCTTGCACGAGCAGAGGGTGCTTGAGTGGAGGGTGCTTGTCCTTGAGCGTGAAGCTTGTGTGAGAGGAGGGCGCTTGCGCTTGCAGCTCCATTAGAGGAAATGGAGCTCTGCATGTGAGCTCCCTCTGCTCGTGCAAGTGGAGCTTTGTGCATGAGCACAAGCGCCCTCTGCCCAAGTGGAGCTTCGAGTGCAAATGTAAGCATCCCCCAATGGAGTGGTGTGCGCATGCCTGCCACTCACACACCCATGCTGGGGCAGGCTGCCAAGCTGGAAAGGTTGGGGAGCACTGTCTTAAATTACAGATTTTCAGCCACTAGTGTTGCCTAAATCCATCTTAGGTTTGCCAGCCAGCACACCTCCCCTATTAGGTTCAGACTCTGATCCCCACTTTCTTTCCCCTATTCTTAATTTCTACCTAGTTCACTAGAACAAAGTGAGGGTGTTTGGTTTGCCTTTGTACCTCCAGGATAGATTCAGGAGAGGCATTGCCCCTTGACTGTCACAGTATACAAAGTCAATAGATCTTTTGAGGCAAATGAAAGGTGGGTCAAGAAAAGGAATGTAGGATAGGCACTATTGTAGAAGAAATATAGTGCTGGAAAAAAATAATATGCAATAATCTTGAAGCCCAAATAAATCCCAGCTATTTTAGCCATGTATTCCCCAAATATGCTTAGGGAATCAAGATAAAAAATGCAATTCATGCCTATAGGACAGTGGTGGCAAACCTATGGCACGCGTGCCAAAAGTGGCACTCAGAGCCCTCTCTGTGGGCACGCATGCCATCGCCCCAGCCCTGCCTCCCCCCATGGCCCCCTCCTCACCAGCAGCCCCCCCCAGAGAAGAGTTGCCCCTGGGCGTGGCCTGCGCAAAGCAGCGCAGCCAAGGACAGCCGGGTAGTGGGGACAAGACTCCGCCCTCCCGCTCCATCATGCGCAGATGATGCTGCAGGGCGCGGGTGGAGGGTGTGGCCACCATGGCGCTGCTGGGCCGCCTGGGCGATCTGTGGCGGGCCGTGGAGGCGGTGGGTGCCCCTGCAGGCAGGCGGAGCGCGGGGTGGTGGGCAGGGCGGGGGCAGGGTGGTTTTTGGGCACTCCATCTCTAAAAGGTTCGCCATCACTGCTATAGGGACTACTATATAGCCTAAAACAAGATTACCAAGGACTATATTCAGTATTGGACATAAATTAATAGTATGATGGTTGGAATGGGCAAGAAATTTCTGATGAATCTTAGCTATTGGATTTTTAGATTTGATCAACAAAAGCTGTATTTCAAGGCAGAAATTAAGTACTAAAGAGTCAAAAAAGTGACTCAGAAGTGCTCAGATTGTTTATTTTGCAAGTTAAACTTCAAGATTAAGCTTCTTTTTTTTTTTAAAAAAAATGTCCTGCTGATGCTCTGGACTGATTAGTCAGCTTTATGGTAATTTGGAAGCTAAGTAGACATTTGTATGTATCAGCAGATCTCAGACTGCAATTTTATGTAGTGGAAGAAACACGTACACGTTGCAGCTCTGATTCCTCTGCAGTTTCCGAGACATAATTGTTGTTTCAATTAGTCTCCCGTCATTTCTCAAGAATGAAACTGTTGGAATGGATTCTTGAGGCAGAGTGTCACAATTAATGTCCACTGAAGGACATTAATTCAGGAAAGGGCCAGTTGTGCACAGCCTTTGCCATAGCTACTGCCATTAAGAGAAATCAGAGGGGCTCTATCTGAAAAATAATAACAATAATAATGATGATGATAAAGTTGGAAGGGATCTTGGAGGTCATCTAGTCCAACCCCCTGCTCAGGCAGGAAACCCTATACCATTTTGGACAAATGGCTGTCCAGTTTTTTCTTAAAAACTTCCAGTGTTGGCGCATTCACAGCTTCTGGAGGCAGGTTGTTCCACTGGTTAATTGTTCTAACTGTCAGGAAGTTTCTCCTTAGTTCTAGGTTGCTTCTCTCTTTGGTTAGTTTCCATCCGTTGCTTCTTGTCCTGCCTTCAGGCGCTTTGGAGAATAGCTTGACTCCCTCTTCTTTGGGGCAGCCCCTGAGATATTGGAACACTGCTAGAATCACTTCTAGTTTTCTGACTAGCCAAATTTAGCTGCTGTACTGTAAAATCTCATCAAGAGCTCTGCTATTCCGATATAACATAACTTTGACATACATTTTTCAGTTTTAACATTTAAATGTATAGTTGCCTTTAATATTTTATTGGTGTTAGCAATCGCCAGGATTTTATGCCATGTTTAGCAGGATAAAGGAGATAGCAAATCGTATTTTGTTTTGGGTTTTTTAAAAAGAGAGAAAATGTCCTTCTTATTAAACCACGTTTTGTTTTTAATTTGCAGAATTTGAAGGACCAGGATTTACGGACACTGGATTGAAGCAAGGTGGCTTGAGATGTCTGGCTCTTATGAGGATTCTGTTGAGGTTTTTAGTGGTAGCTTTTGGGAGGTAATTATAATTTTGCTGAAGTGTGTCTGAAACAGAATGCTGATTGGCGGGTTGTGTAAAATATTATGAGCTCAAAATGATTTCACTGTTCTGATCTTGAAACAGGATCACAGCTGTATAATATAAGACAAATTCCATGACGGGGGGAGGGGGGTCTTACCAGAAATTTGACAGAAAATTAACTGCTACTATAGATCAGTGGTGGCGAACCTATGGCACGGGTGCCAGAGGCGGCACTCGGAGCCCTCTCTGTGGGCACATGTGCCGTTGCCCCAGCCTCGCCTCCCCCGCGACCCCTTCCTCTCCAGCAGCCCCCTGAAGGAGAGTCGCCCCTGAGCGTGGCCCACCCGGAGCAGCGCAGCCAAGGACATGGCAGCCAGGCAGCGTAGACAAGACTCTGCCCTCACACCCCATCATGCACAGTTGATGCTGCAGAGGGCACGGGCAGAGGGCGTGACTGCCATAGCGCTGCTGGGCTGCCTGGTCAATTTGCGGTGGGCCTTGGAGGTGGTGAATGGCCCTGCGGGGGGGGATGGGGGGCAGGACGAGTGTGGGGCAGGGCGGAGCCAGTTTTTCGGCACTCGGTCTCTAAAAGGTTCGCCATCACTACTATAGATAGTCCCTGGCTTATGACTAGTCCTTGAATGATCTATTTAAGTTACAACCACCTCAAAAAGAATGTTTCACAGCTCATCAAGCAGTTCCGGCCATTTTAAATGTCACACCGTGTGCTCTCCTCTCCGTGGTCAGGACCCTATTTTGGAGGCTTGACAACTTCTTTGCACCTATGAGACTTGTCGGAAAGTCAATGGGGAAGCTGGCAGGGAAGGTTGCAAGCTGATGCCATCTGCCAAGAAGACTCTCTCTCTCGTCTCTGGGGTTTGGCTGAAAGAGCTGCCTGCCAAATGGAGCAAGCTCAGCCCCTCCACCAGGTTGCAGAAACAGGATTTGAAGCTCCATTTCTGCAGCCTGCTAGAAATGCATCGAGTGTAGAGATGGAGGGAAACTTAATACCTCTGCCGAGCTGCAAAAATAGGGCTTGCATCCTGAAGATCCGAGCACTGTTTCCGAAGCCTGCCTGAAGCGTTCTCTTCTGCACATGGAGCAGTATTGGAAAGCTAGTGTACGCCATTGTTTTGAAGGCTAAAAAAAATAATCTACCTTACAGAGCAATGGTGTTCACTAGTTTTCCAGTCCTAGGAAGTCTGTAAAGCTGGTGAATGCCATTGTTTTGAAGGTTAGAAAGATTTCTGGTGAGATGGTCGACCCCGGTGTCCTTAAGACTCCGCCATGATTGAAAACTTAATGGCTGCCCTCTTTCCAGCCCTCACATCCATTTGATGATTGCTACCCTGCAGTCTCCTCATGAGGAGCAGCTGTTCAGAGTGCAGGTGGGCAATCTCTCATCCTTTCCTTGTCTGGATGAGTTCCACTGGACCAAGCTTAGTGCCAGACTGTCGGTCGTCATTGTGTTATCATCTCTGCTCTTTTGGATACATCTGGTTTCCTGCTTTTCCTTGCCTAGAAGTCTGCTGAGGGATGATTTCCATACATTGAAGAAGCTCTGCTGGATCATCGATATTATGGGCTAAAAGAGATGGGGGACACTGGGTAGGTCAGATCCAGGACAAGGAAGTTCAATCCCCTCTTCTGGCCCGGTGGCCCTCAATTCAGTATTCTGATGTCCAAGTTACTGGTGATCTTGGCCTCTGGCTATTTCATTACCTACTGCACTGGTGGTGAACCTATGGCATGCGTGCCAGAGGCGGCACTCAGAGCCCTCTCTGTGGGCACACGCGCCATGCCCTGGAGATGGCAACCATCCTCTTCAACCAACCACCTGCTAATTTGCTGAGGTCCCATGCATCCCAGCACCCATGCACTCGCTGGCCTCTATGTGCGGGGGCCAATGGTGTCAGGCAGCAGCCGCCCCGGCTCCTGCCTCACCTTGCCTTGCGACAATGGCACCCCCGCCTTGCCTCGCCTCACCCCGCAGGACGAGCTTCCTGCCCAACGACCCACCTGCCAGAGACGCCCTGGATCTTCCCCAACCCTGCCCAGCCCCCACAGGAGCAACATTGAGCTGGCCACGCCCACCCTGGCCACGCCCACCCATCTGCCATGACCACCATAGCCACACCCAGCGGGCCACGACCACCCATCCGGCACCCGGCAATACATAAGTGGGTTTTGGGTTACAGTTTGGGCACTCGGTCTCTAAAAGGTTCGCCATCACTGACCTACTGTAATCAATCGACTTTGAGCACAATGAAATTATAATATATATATAAAACATGAACATAAATAACAACAAAAAATAATAAAATGAAACAATAAACCAAGTCAGCAAAGTCATGAAAATGCACACTGGGATAATTTGATATTTAATAGCAGTAGCAATTAGACCTACACACTTATATACATATATGCTTATATACTTACTTACCTATTTATATACAGCACTTACATATTTATACTTATGCTTATTGGATTCCAGAAGGCCACCAGGGAGAGAGGAAGTCTGATTTCTAATGAGAGACTATTCCAAAGGAATTGTACCATTATATAGAAGAAATGCTCCCTTAGCTTTAGCTACTCTCACCTTCTGGAAGTATGGAACCATTAGTAGTTGTTCCCTATAAGATCTAAATCAAGCTATTGTAGTTGGGAGAAGATAGTTCTTGTAGAAAATTCAACACCAAGACATTATAAGACAGCACTAACAGCTTAAATTGTAGATGGAAACTTACCAGTAGTTACTGCAGGGTCTAGAGAATTGATGTTATATGCTTTCATTATTGGGAGTTGGTAAATACATGCCATGGCATTCTGGACTAATAGTTTCTGATTTGGTTTAGGGGCAACCCTGGGTAAAGCACACTGCAATAATCTAATCAGGTGGTGATTAGGGCATGTGTCACTAAAGCTAGGTCCTTCTGAATGAATAACAGAGTTGGAAGGGACCTTGGAGGTCTTCTAGTCCAACCACCTGCACAAGCAGAAGATTCTATACCATTCCAGACAAGTGACTATCCAGTCTCAAAAGCTTCCAGTGATGGAGCACCCACAGCTTCTGAAGGCGAGCAGTTCCATTGGTTAATTGTTCTCGCTATCGGGATATTTTTTCTTAGTTCTAGATTGCTTCTCTCCTTGATTAGTTTCCATTCATTGTTTCTTGTCCTGCCTTCTGGTGCTTTGGAAAATAGGTTGATCCCCTCTTCTTTATGGCAGCTCCTCAAATATTGGAACACTGCTTTCATGTCCCCCTTAGTCCTTCTTTTCACTAGACATACCCAATTCCTGTACCCGTTCTTCAGGTTTTAGCCTGTAGCCCCCTAATCATCTTTGTTGCTCTTTTCTGTACTCTTTCCGGAGTCTCAACATTTTTTTTATATAATATGGTGACCAAAGCTGGATGCAATATTCTAAGCGTGGTCTTACTTAAGGATTTATAAAGCAGTACTAATACTTCATGTGATCTTGATTCTATCCGTCTGTTACTGCAATCTAGGATTGCGTTTGGTTTTTTTGGCTGTTGCCACACATTGCTAGTTCATATTTGAGAGATTGTCCAGTAGGACTCCAAGATCCCTCTCAAAGTTACTGCTCTTGAGCGAGGTTTCATCTAATCTGTAATATTTTTTTTGCCTTAGTGTAAAACCTTACTTCTCTCTACATTGAATTTCATTTTGTTAGATAGGGCCCAGTATTCAAGTCCGTTGAGATCCATCTGTATTTTGAACCTTTCTTTTGGAGTGTTGGCTATTCCTGTCAGTTTAGTGTTCTTTGCAAATTTAATGAGTTCCCCTTCTATCCCCTCATTTAAATCATTTATGAAAATATTGAAGAGTACTGATCCTAAAGTGAAACCTTGGGGTACCCCACTGCCCACCTCCTGTCATGTGGATTTAGTTCCATTAAGGACTATATGTTGAATACGGTTTGTCAACCAGTTACAAATCTATCTGGTTGTGGTGCTGTCTATCCCACATTTTGATAGCTTTCCAAGAAGTAGGTTGTGTCTCCATCATTTAACCATAACAGGCTTGTACAAACCAAAGGTTCATTCTTCTTCACTTTAGACTATCATGGGTGATAGTCTGTCCTTCAGAGCTCACACCCACAATATGTTGGAAGATATGTGAAAACCGTCTAGGGTTTTTTTTCCCATGCGTCTCAGTAAGTAGATGGATTGAGGAGAAGCTCCAGCATAAGAATGAAAACTGTAATGATTCAGGAATTCTTATGTAATGTAAAGAGATGTACAAAAGAGCTCTTTTGGAAAGGCTGTTGAAGAATTCTGTTGAGGAATATTGGGCCTAAAATGGAAACTTGGGGTACCCTACTGCTTATTGCACTGGTTTATGACCAGTGCTATCCATTGGTACAATAAGGGCAAAGAAACACTGCTATGAAATAGGCCTCTGTGATGATTCTAGCTTGTGCCCAGTTGGATTCACTCCTCGCTGCTCTCCAGCAGTGCTTTTGGTATCTCTTCACTCATTTCATTTCCATTCTTTGGGGATCCATAAGAGGCAAAAGGACACAAGGGTACAATCTGATCCAAATCTCTACTGTCTTTTTGTTTGAGGCAGCAGCCAAGGCTTCAGCCAGATATGCTTCAGACCAGGGTCCTCAAGTCTTAAAGTTGCCACAAGTCTTAAAGTTGCCACAGTCTTAAAGTTGCCACAGTTGAGGACCCCTGCTCCAGACCTTGAGGAACAGCCCCAAGCTTCCTCTAGATTGAACCTAGTGAAGGTTTCACCAAGGTCCATCAGTTGAATGAAGCAGAGTGATCTGATAGGTCCAGCCTCTCATCCACCCCATGTCTCTCAAGAAATCCCATGAAATTAATTTTGAAATGAGTCAGATTATTACACTAGTGCAGAATATAAGGGAGACTGTACCTAATACTTCTCTCTCCTCCTGTTTTCCCCACAACTACTACTTTGTAAGATGAGTTGGGCTGAGAGTGATTGGCCCAAAGTCACCCAGCCAGTTTTTACCCACCGGCTTTCATGCCTAAGGCAGGATTTGAACTCACAAGCCTCCTGGTTTCTCGCCTGACGCCTTAATCACTAGACCAAACTGACTAACATTGGTTAACGTTTTTGATCAGAAAATGGGCTTTATTTGAGTGCAGTCAAAGCAGATATTCAGATAACAAGAAATTGGTAATCAAGCTTACAAGTTTAGTTGTACTACTGGAAGTTCAATCTTCTTCTTCTTGTGCCATATCCATTATCGGACATTGGCGATCATGTTGGCGATCCTGTTTTTATCAGCAGCCGCACAAAAAAGTGCTGCTGAGTTTTGTCCAAACCAGTCCCTTAGATTTTGAAGCCATGATGTTCTTCTTCTGCCTGGACCTCGTTTGCCTT
This sequence comes from Protobothrops mucrosquamatus, assembly GCF_001527695.2. Taxonomy (NCBI): domain Eukaryota; kingdom Metazoa; phylum Chordata; class Lepidosauria; order Squamata; family Viperidae; genus Protobothrops; species Protobothrops mucrosquamatus. Next base: position 198,809 of record NW_015386254.1, on the reverse strand, counting down.
CAGTCTTTCCCTGGAGGATTAAATGGAGTATGCCGTATTTTTCTGAGTGTCGCATCACATGTCCGAAATATTCTAATTTTCGTTTTTTAATTGTTTTGGGAACGGATTCAGAAGAACAGCACACAGTGTGGTGGCAGCCACTTGAACAGCGTGTGCACAGCGGTGTAGAAAGCAAAGGGAAGACTATTACACTATATATTTCCCAGGAAAATCATGTTAATGGCGGCAAAACCTAACAATGGCCCCGAGTACGGGGCCCCCTTAAATGGGGCAGGGGTGCTAAGAATCTCCCGGTCTGCTAGAAGCATGATAAACCCAAAACTACGAATTGGTACGTGGAAGTTCAATAATGAATCTTAAAGGAAATGCAGACAATTTGATTCCATCTTAAATGCGTTCAGTCAGTTTTCGCCAAATTGGAAACTAGTTTTGACATGGCAAGATGTAGTTGTAAATGTTTTCTTCTTTGATAGGTTGGAAATTACAAGCGGACAGTGAGGCGCATCGATGATGGATATAGACTTTGTGGTGATCTTATGAACTGTATTCATGAGCGTGCAAGAATAGAGAAGGGTTATGCGCAACAGTTAACCGAGTGGGCAAAACGATGGAAACAACTTATAGAAAAAGGTAAACACGATCATACTTCTGCATGTATTTTGGTACCTATTTTGACTACAGAAATAGGTGTTCCAACACTGATCAAACTGGAAGTATTTTAAATTTTAAATAGTTAGTTTATACTTTGGAACTACCAAAGTACCACACGCGAACACTTCCTTCTTAGATCATAATGGCTAGTTTCGAATTCAAACATTATGCATAGTTCTTGTGACAGTATGTAACCAACTTTGTTTGGGCTTGGAAACTGACCAGTGCAAGGTTAATACTTGAGTGGAGATTTCCATGGAATACAGGACTGTAGATGTGTTGTTGGTATTTATCAGGTGTGAACAAACAGATCCAAATGGGAAGAGTTCAAGTAGCTACTTTATGTCTCATTCCTATTTCACAGGAATCTTCTCAGACTTGCGGTTTACACCTGGGCCAGACTAGATAAGGTTCAACAGCATTCAAGTGGGAGGATCGGATATATAAAAATAAATATCAGGACTTAGATTAGACTCAGAAGTTGAAAACCCATCCCAAAAGAAGGTACAGGCAAACCACTTTCATTTCCATTTCCCAAAAATCATCAGTGACATTTGCAAGAATCAAGCTTCAGGACATATTTTTATTAAGTGACCCTGGAAGCTGATTTGTATGAAGGCTTTAAAAAATTCAATGAAAATGTAAAATTTTGCAAATGGCTGCTTAATCATTTTAATCCTTAATCCGACATGGATCCTTTTAGATCCTTCTACTGCATTTGTGGAGGTAATAAGTGACAAAGAAATAGAAACAACATCTTGTTCATACTTTGGAGAAACCATCATTGGAATACATATTTATGCCCAATATCTGTCTTTTTAATTATGTTAAGAAATATAGTTTCATAACAAACTTTACATATTGGAGAGCATCTACAGGTAGTCCTTGACTTACAACAGTTCATTTAGTGACCGTTTGAAGTTACAACGGCATTAAAAAAAAGTGACTTATGACCATTTTTCACACTTACGACCTTTGCGGCATCCCCAGGGTCACGTGATCAAAATTCGGACGCTTGGCAACTGACTTCATATTTACGACGGTTGCCGTGTCCCAGGGTCGCGTGATCCCCTTTTGCGATCTTCTGACAAGCAAAATCAGTGGGGAAGCCAGATTCACTTAACAACCATGTTACTAACTTAACGACTACAGTGATTCACTTAACAACCTTTGGTAAGCTGTGTTAGGAAAAGTCGTAAAATGGGGCAAAATTCACTTAACAACTGTCTCGCTTAGCAACAGGAATCGTGGGCTCAATTGTGGTCGTAGGTTGAGGACTACCTGTACTTTTGCATTGATGTCTATTGGCTGTATTGAGCCAGGTGTGTTCCTGGACAGTTATCATATTTGGGATTGCATAGAAGATACCTTGATTCAGTTCTTGTGGGCGAATATTAAGCACCTCCTCTATTTAGTTTTTTGCTACTGTACCTCCTAACAAGATCTCTTACTTTTTTCAACACTTTCACTCTAATTTGTTAACAATACAGTAGTTCCTTTCCTGCCAATTTTCTCCCAAGATTTCCCTTGCCATTCATCACTGGTTTTCCAAATAGCCTAGTTCTGCACTCTTATTATTTCCATTTGTATCACTTAGATCAGGGGTAGGCAACCTTGGCTCTTTTATGACTCGTGGACTTCAACTCCAGAATTCCTGAGCCAAGCTGGCTCAGGAATTCTGGGAGTTGAAGTCCACGAGTCATAAAAGAGCCAAGGTTGCCTACCCCCGACTTAGATACACTAATTGAATCGTAGGGCTGGGAGGGACCTTGGAAAGGACCTTAGAGGTCTTTTAGTTCAATCCTTTGCCCAAGACAGGAGACCTTGAACAAATGATTGTCCAATTTTTCCTTGAAAACCTCCAGCTATGCAGCACCCACAGCTGTGGGAACCAAAATGTTCCACTGCTTAATAGCTTTCATACACACACATATATATGGTTGATAGAGTAGATGTTACAGGACATTGGGGAAGAGCGATCATGTCATAGTTGAATTCAGCATAATGCAACTACAGGTAACTGAACCAATCGGACTACCATTTTAAACTTTAAGAGTGCTGATTTTAACAAATTAAGAGCAAGACTAGGAAGGATTTCATGGGTGGAAATCCTAAAAGGAAAAACAGTTCAAGATGCTTGGGAAACCCTGAAAAAATAAGATAATGAGGGATCAAGCAAAAAAAAAATACTACAGAGAAAGAAAAACGAAAGACACCAGAGAGACAGCATGATTGCACAAAACACTCTGACAAATTTTGGGACAAAAAGGTCAGATATAAAAAATGGAAAAGAAGCACTTAACTAAAACAGAATACCAGCAAATAGCTTAAATCTGCAAGGAGAGAGTCAGGAAGAGTAAGGCCCAGAATGAACTAAGACTGGCAATGAATGCCAAAAATAATTTAAAAAGGTTCATTTAATATGTAAGGAACAAGAAGAAAGTCAAGGAAGCTATAGGTCCAATAATGGGACAAGATGGCAAGAAGGTGGTGAGTAGCAAGGAAAAAGAAGAACTGCTTAATTCCTTCTTTCCATCTGTTTTTACACAAAAGGAAGAAATAGCCCAACCTATTAAGAGCAGCGCCAAGGGAAATACATCAGGTATACAAGTCAAAATAGGCAAGGAATTAGTAAGAGAATACCAATCCACCCTGGACAAGTACAAATCACTTAGACCAGATGGTTTTCATCCCAGGGTTCTGAAGTAGTTGTCAGATGTAATCTCAGAGCCATTGAATGTAATTTTTCAAAACTCTTTCAGGGGAACTACCAGAGGACTGGAAAACAGCTGATGTGGTTCCAATCTACAAAAAGGGGGGGAAAATGGATCCAGCAAATTATAGGCTAATCAGCTTGACACGAATCCTTGGGAAAATCCTGGAAAAGATAATCAAGCAAAGGATTTGTGAGCACCTAGAAACGAACAAGGTGATTACTAGAAGTCAGCGTGGGTTTGTCAAAAACAGATCATGTCAGACAAACCTTGCTGTCATTTTTGATAAAGTGACTAAATTAGTGGACCAGTGAAATGCTGTGGACTTCAGTAATGCATTTGAGAAAGTAGACTACAACCTACAGTACTTCTTGGTGAGATAGAAAAATGAGAGATAGGTAAATCAAGCACCAGATGTGTTTGCAATTGGTTGATCAACTGTATCCAATGTGTAGTTCTCAATAGAACTTACATCAACATGGAAGGAAATTTGAAGTGAGGTGGGTTCTGTCTTGGGCCTAGTACTCTTCAACATATTCATAAATGATCAAGGAGGGAATAGAAGAAGAACTCATCAAAATTGCAGATTTAAAATAGGGTAGGGTAGGGTAGGGTAGGGTAGAGTAGAGTAGAGTAGAGTAGAGTAGAGTAGAGTAGAGTAGAGTAGAGTAGAGTAGAATAGAATAGAATAGAATAGAATAGAATAGAATAGAATAGAATAGAATAGAATAGAATAACAGTTGCAAGGAACGTTGGAGGTCTTTGTTCAGTTACCCATACCTGCATTATGGTGAATCCTAATATGATATGGTCACTGTCTCTCAAGGTTTCTACAATGTCTACTTCCTCAACTACTTCATCCCTATTAAGAAGTATCAAGTCCAATATAGCCGACCCTGTAGTATATCTGACTCTCTAGTGCTTTGCTTCTGATTTATCTGCGGCTTGTTCAACAAATCATAGTTAGCGTGTTCTGTGAACTGAACTACTGTTTGGTGTTTGGCCACCTTCTTTCCATTAAGTTCTCTGTGAGATAGAGTCATCTTGAGCAAATTGGGACTTCCATATTTTGCTGTCTGATCTAGCTCAGAATTTTATGATAAGCATAGTACTGTTGCAATATGCCATCAGCTAGCACATTAAGAAGATTGTAGTCTTCTGAGTCCTACTTATGATCATACTGTTTTTGGGTTCACCGCTCAATGCAAACAATGGATTCAGATACAGTTTCATCTAAGATATCTAAAATTGCACAGCAATACCTCACTTTGAGGGCAGGATAATTACAGTTGGTCATACTCATTATATAATCCTCCACTTTCAAGGGAATTTTGTACATTGTGCCACTACTTCCCCACCCTCTCTCAGTCAAAAGAACAAAACACTTAATCATTTCTGGATCAACCTGGCCATTCCCTTTCCTGTTCAGCTTAAAGTAATTTGGGGAAAGTAAGAAAAGTAACATGTTTTTCTATTGTGTACATGTGTGTGCATTTTGCAGATATATCATTTTTTCCCCCATTGCATTCAGGGCCACAGTATGGGACCGTTGAAAGGGCTTGGCACGCCTGTATGTCTGAAGCGGAAAAAGTAAGCGAATTACACCTAGAAGTAAAAAGTGCTCTCATGAATGAAGACTTTGAAAAAATAAAGAACTGGCAGAAGGACTCCTTTCACAAGCAAATGATTGGTGGATTTAAGGAAACTAAGGAAGCGGAAGATGGGTTTAGGAAGGCTCAGAAACCATGGGCTAAAAAGCTAAAAGAGGTAAGTAATGTAAAACTGTATTTCCCAACCACCTTGATCAAACGGTGTCCTTGTTTTACTGCTTTTCGTCTGCCTGGGTTGCCTCCAAGTATGGTTTGTTTGCTTTCTACTCAAACCAGCAGGGCTGAACTGATTCCAATGTAGAAGCCGTTGATCTGTTTCCGGGCAGAACCTATTTATTAAAGAAATAGCAAAACTTCATTTTCTTCCTCAAAAAAATAGTCCAGTTGCCTTTTGAAGAAGAAAAAAAAAAGCACCTTTGAGACCTGGATGACTGAACATCTCCATAGACAAGATATGTGGCATCTCACCATACAATATACTACCATGTTTCCCTGAAAATAAGATCGGGTCTTATATTAATTTTTGCTCCAAAAGACGCATTAGGGCTTATTTTCTGGTTAGGGCTCATATTCAGGGAAATACGGTACTAAATGCGTCCGTCTGGCTGATGATCTTAACTGGGGCTTATGTTGGGGATAGGGCTTATATTATGAGCGTCCTGAAAAATCATGCTAGGGCTTATTTTCTGGTTGAGTTTTATTTTAGGGGAAACAAGGTAATAAAATCAGGATTAATAAGCCAAGGAAAGTTTGAATTTATATGTTAATATAAAGTCAGTGACACTAATCAGTTATGCTATAGAAATTATTCCTCTACAGAGTCTTAAGATACCAGTGTTGCAAATCAGGGTCTTGCACAGGTTGTGTTCTGTAACCTGAATTAAGATGCTTTGTAACCCAAGATCAGGCAGTTAACTCAACGAAAAGGTTTTAAACATTTACTCTGGGAATCCTTAACAGAAACTTACATTCCTGAAGATGCGTCCAGAAGCTGAACATTTGCCCATTTACGCCGGTAGAAACAATAATTCTTTCATATCAACTTCTAGCGTGAATTAAGACCGTGTCTGTCCTCCTGTATTCCCATGCTCATCTCAGACAAAGACATTCCAAACTGGCACGTAGCCAGGATATCATGTGATGAACTTAGTAGCCCCTCCCACTGAAGCTTACATAGGATTCACTGAACAGCTAAAACTACATTATCCATAAGCCATCTCTTAAGGAGACAGTGCTTAACCCTTTAAATGCCAAACATTCTAACATACAGTTCTCATCTAACTGGCCGGTCCAGCACAGGTTGCATGAAAAGCATTGTTTCTAAGTCAGGCAGAAGTTCTGTTAATTCTAAATTTCCTTATAAACATGATTTTCTCAAGGCTATAATTTTATGATCAACACGTTCTGAAACACTGTAATCGTTTTCAAGATACATTTCTTCTAATTGTAACAGTATTAATCTTGAAACTTGCTATAGGAGGTGGGGGAATATTGTGAGTTTTACATTTGTGAAAACACATCTCCTAGGTGGAAGCTTCTAAGAAAGCACATCATACAGCATGCAAGGAAGAAAAAAGTGCCATATCCAGAGAGGCTAATAGCAAAGCTGACCCAGCATTGAATCCAGAACAACTAAAGAAATTGCAAGACAAAATTGATAAAAGTAAACAGGATGTGCTTAAGGTAAACTCCATGCATTCTTCTAAACATCACAATCGTTGCTTCTAATGAAAACTGTCTATTACTTCTCTCGTGCTGAACTTGTAAGCCTTTTATAGGAAATGTGCCTAACTTTTGATTCATAAATAAAGATGGATGGATCCTAGGGAAAGAAAAAGGACCGTATTTCATCTACCTTAATGCTGTTGCATGTTCAGTTACTGTATTCTTGATGGTTGTCTGCACACAGACATGTGAGGAGAGAGAGAGAGAGAGAGAACAGTAGATGACTTAACCTGAATATTATGTAACAGTTAATTGTTGCAAACAGATTGCAAACTTGTTACAACTTCAAGATACAGTGAAGTGTTATATACAGGTAGTCCTCAACTTACGACCACAATTGAGCCCCAAATTCTTGTTGCTAAGTGAAACATTTGTTAAGTGAATTTTGCCCCATTTTACGACCTCTCTTGCCACAGTTGTTAAGCGAATCACTGCTGCTGTTAAATTAGTAACACAGTTGTTAAGTGAATCTGGTTTTCCCATTGACTTGGCTTGTCAGGAAGGTGATCACACGAGTCCAGGACACTGCAACAACGGTCATAAATGTGAGTCAGTTTTTTAGCGTCTGAATGTTGCTCATGTGACCATGGGGATGCTACAACTGTTGTAAGTGTGAAAAACGGGCATAAGTCACTTTTTTCAGTGCTGTTGTAACTTCAAACGGTCACTAAGTGAACTGTTCTCAGTTGAGGACTGCCTGTAATTGAGTTTAATATTCACTTTTGTCATCTCATTTTCTGAGAGCCAAAAGCCGTTCTTTATTTCCAAACGGGTTGAAATGGCCCTGCTTAAAGGAACGTTTCGTAACACAGAGGGCAACATGATTGGAATAATGAAAATACAAGTACCCTGACCATTGTCAAATGATATATGCTCATATTGATCACTTGATACTCTTACTTTTAAAGACAAAAGAAAAGTACGAAAAGTCTCTTAAAGACCTGGACGGTGCTACACCTCAGTATATGGAAAACATGGAACAGGTTTTTGAACAGTGTCAGCAGTTTGAGGAAAAACGTCTGCGTTTCTTCCGAGAAGTTTTGCTGGAAGTCCAGAAACATCTTGACTTGTCTACTGTTTCAAGGTAAGAATTAAGGCGGAGGGTGCTGCACGATAGAAGTTGCCCACCTTTTAAAAATGGTTTTGAAGCACCAGGTTTTGCCCCCCCAAAAATGCAGCTGCACCTTTGCTTGTCAAGAATACATTGTATATTTCGTACCTGATGTGTTTCTCGGCAGCATTTTCTTTTTAAAGCCCTAAACCAAGGATAGACAACCTTGGCTCTTTTATGACTCGTGGACTTCAACTCCCAGAATTCCTGAGCCAGCATGGCTGGCTCAGGAATTCTGGGAGTTGAAGTCCACGAGTCATAAAAGAGCCAAGGTTGCCTACCCCTGCCCTAAACTGTAGTTTTGCTGGATTACTTACACTGCGCTATAAAACGGCCTGGCTTCTAAAATAAAATCCGAGAGCCTTTGCTCATGCACCCGTTGAGAAAATCCATGTGATGGTCACCTACTCAGAATATCTGCTGATTTTATTTTGATGGGCCTTAAAAACTTAAAAGAGAATGTTAAACAAGTGCCTAGTTCTAGAGCTGCTGTATATTAGTAATAGAATATTTGTATAGTACCGCTTGCCATTTTACTTTGTAAACATATTAAAGTCAGTATAAATGTATTTTAAAAACTAAGAAAATAAATACTTATAAGACTAAGCCAGGGCTTTTCAACCTTTTCACCCATTGTACCACTTTTAGGATATGGCAGTATTCGAGTACCACCAGTCGCCTAGCAAGGTGTCAAAAACTTGATGACAAAAAAAAAGAAGGAAAAAAGTGATAAAGTACAGGTAGTCCTCGACTGACAACAGTTCGCTTAGTGACTGTTTGAAGTTACAATGGCACTGAAAAAAGTGCCCCCCAAGCCACAGCTGAGAAAGACACCTGCCTGCCCGCCCGGCAGCGCTCTTCCTCCTGTCCGAGGTTTTCATTGTTGTGAGCATTTCTATTGAGGATTGGCAGCGGAGGTGGGGTGGGGGTGTTTGGTTTTTATTCCCCCGTCTGCTGGGTGGTTGCAGCAGGTTTTGGTCACTTCACATGACCGTGGGACAATGTGACCGTCATAAATATGAATCAGTTGCCAAGCATCTGAATGTAAATCACAAGACCCTGGAGATGGTGCAACATTCCAGCTGATCGGCGCTTCTTCTGGGCTCAGCAGAAGCACCAGGATCAATGCCGAGCTCCAGCTGGAGCCTGGCGCTGATCCTGGTGCTTCCACTGAGCCCTGACAGCCCCGAAGAAGCGCCAATCAGCTGGAAAGCGGCACTGATCCTGGTGCTTCCGCTGAGCCTTGACAGCCCTGCAGCTCCTGCCATCTCTCGCTCAGGCTTGTGCAGTGCTGCCACCAGTTCAGCTCATTCCCCTCCCCCGCTACCACTTTTCTAGTATGGTCATGTACCACCTGCCAGGTGCCAATGTACCACAGGTGGTACCCGTACCACTGGTTGAAAAGCCCTAGACTAAGCGACTTAGCAGTCAGTTCTAATCTTTAACGAACCCTACTGTTTGTGTTTTTTAATTTTTAAAAAAAATACTGCAATTAAAAGTGATTTATAAAATTACCAATGCCTAACAGTTAGAACTGTCATCTATTCTAAAGAAATAAAGGCCTAAGTTTGCATAAATTTGCTGACTTGTAGTCATTCTCCCGAAGAGAGGTAAAAGGTTAAAAAATGTGTGAAACAAACTGAAAAGGGCTTGCTTTTCCTTGGTCTCAGTAACAAGAATCTGGAAATGGTCCATTAGTCTAACTTTCACCTAGGAGAAAACAAAACTCAAATCATGTAAAATATGGATTAGTCCAGAATGTCACAAAATGGAAGCTTTTACGGTCATACATTGTAAGTGATATTAGATATCCTTTAGCAAAACATAGACAATTGAGATTTGAGAGTCCGGGGTAGTGTATTCTATATATCTAATTTCCTTGAATATCATTGCAAGGTCTACTTTAAAGAAGTTCTGTTTAGCTTTCTATATTGCATATGAAAGTGAACAAGATCAATTGAGGTTACAAAGTAACTGAAGGACAGGAACTGAAAAAGGGCTGCTGAACCAGATTCACTTGGACACCCTTCTTGTCAGTGGCTGTATAAATTTGCATAATCATATTGTCAATACCTAGGAATGATCTGTGTACTTTAGTCAACTATTTGCTACATAAAATTGAACCAATAATGTACTTTTTCTGATGCTTCCAACTGTTGAGAGAAAAGTCTTCATCATGGTTCAGTCCAAGCCGGGAATAAACAACATGGTGACTGCTTTAGAAAGAAGGTTGCAGTTTATTGAAGAAGAGAGCCAGACAGAAAGATGGCTCTGGAAGAAAAGAGCGAGAGCACATGTAGGGAGTGGGTTTTTATACCCTCTGGGGCTCTTGAGGTTGTTTCCCGTTTTTGTTTGAGGCTTTGTATTTCCTGTGTCATGTATTTTGACCTGAGTGTGCCCCTTTGGCATCTGTGGATTAATCCTATTATGTCCTGTCTTGGAGTTTGGATGGGGGATGTAGGTTTTAGGTGTCTTTGTCTTCTTAAGCTTCCAGTTTCAACCTTCCTGAATGGTTTACATCTGCATTTCTACAGAGCTGGTTTCTGCTTGAGGAAGGGAAACTTGGGGCTATTAAGAAAAACTGGGCCTACTTTCCTGGCTCTTTAAGATCCTTTGAGGAAATATATTTTTCTGCCCTTTTAATATTTCTTTCTCTAGGGGGCTGACTTCCCACACAACATTTTAATTAGATGTATTTTATTTTTGGCTTGGCATGTTTGTTCAATTTTTTTTTCATGTAAATTGTATTTATTTGGTATTAGAAAAAGTAGCAAGATTTCCTTATTCATACATATGAGTACGTATGAATAAGGAAATCTCACTACTTTTTCTAATACCAAATCAATACAATTTTATTTGCATTTGTATTTTCATATACATATTCATATGAATATTCTAAAATGATCCTTAAGCAAACTAATGATTGCCCTATTCTTCTAATTGGATCAGTAATGATTTGTAAAAATATTCTCCTTGCAGCTATAAAAATATTTATCGTGACATGGAGCAGAGCATTAAAGCCGCAGATGCTGTTGAAGATCTAAGGTGGTTCAGAGCTAATCATGGACCTGGCATGTCTATGAATTGGCCCCAGTTTGAGGTAAAGGCTTCACTTGGCTTGTGGTCCTTCCTGCAATTGCTTGAAGCTTCTCTCGTAAAGCTTATAAAAGAAATGTCTTCTTTTTGTTCTTGAAAGAATAGCATAGATGTGCCTAACTGAAGGAAGAATACATATTCTTCCCCAGTACTATAAATCCAGGAATCAAAATAGGGAGACTGCTTTTAATTAAAGCTTTGGTAAATGTAATTTGCATAGCTTAGCTGATTTGATTGATCTTGAAAAATATAAGCAGGATTGATCCTGATCAATTCTAGGAAGGGAGACTTTTATGAAACTTCATGGTATAGGTTTTTGAAATAAAAAAATATCATAGCAGGCAGCAGTGGAGGCAGAATCATAGAATTGGAAAAGACCATCACTATGAGCAATGCAGTCACATGTTGTTGCATTTTATGACAGCGTTACTTAGTGACAACAATTCCTCTTCCTTTTGCTGTCATAAGCAGAGGACTACATACCTGTACTAGATACAATGCACAGTAAGCTGCCCAGATTCTTTTTGGAATTGAGTGGCCTCAACAAATCTAAAATACATAAATATATAAAACAAAACACAGCCTTGAAGTTTCCGGGATTCGGAGTTGATATGAATGATACTTCACACTACTATTTTATATACTATAAGCACATGTTTATTTTGGGAGGCAGAAAGAATCACCCAGGGTGTACAAAAGCTGGACAGTGTACAAGATATTTATGTATATTTAAAAGTTTTGTTTGTCTGATGCTGCTTTTGGAGGTAAGAAGATTGTCTTAAATTCTGGAGCATTTTGACAGAGTATTTTTTTAGTGCTGTCTGCTTGGTGATATCAGCAAAATTAGGCCACAGTCTTAAATTTGCTGTGAAATTATCTAGAATTTGTTTGAGGAGATACACTTGAGCAGAGGATATTAGTAAAATGATATGCAAAACAAATTGGGTATAATATTAATTGTTGATTATTGATAAAATTCAGCATACAGCACTAATTTTTAATTCTAATTATAGGCATATGATAAATTGTAAATAAATAAATATGTTTTGTGTTTCGTCTAGTTGTGAAGTATTAATATACTATTGCATTTGTTACAAGTGTGATAACATAACTTTTAATCTCATGTGTTGTACTTTTTAATGTTTGCATTTTGCCATTTATTTCAAATGCCATAAACAGCAAGCTTTTGTAAAAACAGATAAAAGTTTTAAAATGAGTTACAATAAAATATCATTTTTCCTAACAATCATTTTATTTGCTTTTCATGCAACAAGGATGAAGTAAGTGTTAACTTTACGTAGAACAATATTTTAATTTTCTTATTTAAACTTCATAAAACACCATGAAACCTCTTTGCATCATACTCCATTTTAGGTATACCTTTTCAATTTCCTTCTGTTATTATTTATTTCATATACACTTACTTACTTAAGTTTAGATGCAGGCTTTCCAAATCATAAGATTGGATTATGATTAAGACATTTTAAGGACCAAAATCAGCCATCTGCCCCTAAAAAAAACAGACAGGAACTAACTCTTCTGCCACTGTCCTTTGAAAAAGCTCTTTGAAGAAACTGATACAGGCATGTCAGGTCAAAGGGTGTACAAATAAACATTTTATGTGCCTAATCTTAAATTATACTAAAGGCCAGAGATCATTTTGAACCTTGAGTCCTTGGTTTTGCTTATATAGTTCAGTGCATATCAATTATGTGAAGGGAATACTATTTCTTTCATGTTCTGTATGTATGTTTTAAAGGAAAAATTTTGAAGTACAGGATGGGGCTTAAGATAATATGAAAGAAATGTAGAAAAGCATTGGGGCATGATCAAACTAGTGCAGTGGTTCTCAACCTTTTTAATGCCGCAATCCCCAACCGGTCGTAAGTCGAGGACTAAACCGGTCGTAAGTCGAGGACTAAACCGGTCGTACGTCGAGGACTAAACAGTCGTAAGTCAAGGACTTTCCCTGCCTGGGAGCGCCGCGCATGCGTGGTTCCGCCCCCTGCGCCGGCCGAGGCATAGCTGGCAAGCGGCAGAGACGGAGCAGGCCGACCACCAGCTGGCCCAACCCAAGGGAGGTAAGACACCCGCCAGAAAAGGGGAAAAAAATGGTGGACAGCCTTGCTTGGCGACCCCCGTGAAATGGTCGATCGACCCCAAATGGTGTTGCGACCCATAGGTTGAGAACCGCTGAACTAGTGCTTTCATTTTTTATTTCAAACCATAGACATGGATCCTTAGTATAATGTGTCTCAATTGACAAACAATGAATTTCAGTAGGCTAGAAATTTGGAAACAAAGATTGCATTGTACTAGGCACAATTAGGATGAGTACTTAAATTGAACTTCTGCTTAAAGAGACAAAATATGTTACCTCTTTTGTCTATGATAATCTTAACAAAGAGGATCTTTCCTACTGGGTGGATGTGATTTTGAGCCAAGGGAAATATTTCAAACTCGTTTTGTTGCATTGTAATGTTAGTAAGTTACTTCTCTTTAGGAGCTTTCGCAGTAGAGGACATTCATCTATAGTTAAAAACAGGACTGGAATTATGAAGGGCTTTTGTCCTAGCTTTGTAGATCTTATCACGTTGTGTTTAGATATAATGGAGATCTCCAAACCAGTGTGGGCTGATGTTCTCTGATAACAAATTTCTTCAAACATTTTTGTGGTTCTTTGTAAATAGGACTGGTCAGCTGATCTGAACCGTACTCTAAGTAGAAGGGAGAAAAAAAAGGCAACAGATGGTGTGACTTTGACCAGTATTAACCAAACAGGAGATCAGCAGTCGCCGCATAACAAAAATAGCAGGTAGATTATTTTTGTAATTTTATTTACTCAAGTTTCAAATCGGGGTGTGCAAATACTTAGAATATTTTAGAAAGAGATCAATTGGAAGTCCCACTATCTCAAGGAAAAATGGGAAATAACATTACATGGACATGTGTTAAACTTTGTGGCACTATTACAAGTATGATTTGTAGCCAAGAATGCACAAAAGAGACAACAGCTATAATAGGGGTCTAACTGTAGACAAAGGAAAATTATTTCCATATTCTGCCAGATTAGTGGTGGATGAACAGCAGTACACTATATCTTGCCAAACATAGCTTTTACCCAGGCTTTATAGCCCCAGATTCAGTTTTTTGGAAATGCTTGAGTTTTCTACATTAATTAATTATTATATCTTCTAATGTTATGTCCATCTGTGCAAAATGATAGACTTGTGTAGGGGAAATTCAGGGGCCATTCTCATTTACCACTGTATGCCCAACCCCCCCCCCCCCAAAAAAAAAAAAAAAAAAAAGTCTAAAGAGCCTGTAAGTCTCTTTACTGTAAAGTCAGTTTGGGACTTTTGATAATTCCCAATTTAATTCCCAATTTAAATATTTTTTAAATTACAATTGTGGTTAGGAAGGGGGTAGCAGCAAAGTTACCAGAGTAACATAACTCTGATGACCCTGGTAGAATAAGGGATTTTAAAAGGTGAAATGAATGCCCCAAATGTTGCAGACATTATAGCATCTTAAAATTTCACCTTCCCCCAAAATCATGACATACACCCCCCCCCCACACACACACTATTTTCTGGTGCTCTATCATTAACCTGCCCATGGCCCCTGGGCAATGCACATGCAAACTGTAAGCCTCTCTAGGCCAAAAATATTGCTCAGCACTGTAGGTTTTTTTTTGGGGGGGGGGGGAATTCTTTTTCAAGGTGCTTTTGGTTTCCTTTTATTAACATAAACAAGGTATGGACCTATTTTCATTTTCAATTATCTATTTCGTGAATTAGAAAGGACTATTGGTCAATGCCTATGTATATAATAAATAGAACTGAGGATTTAATACAGGTAGTCCTCGACTTACAACAGTTCGTTTAGTGACTATTCAGAAGTTACAATGGGACTGAAAAAAAGTGACTTGTGACTGTTTTTCACACTTATGACTATTGCAGCATCCCCAGGGTCTCATGATCAAAATTCAGATGCTTGGCAGCTGACTCGTATTTATGACGGCTGCAGTGTGTCCCGGGGTCATGTGATCCCCTTCTGGGACCTTCTGACAAGCAAAGTCAACCGGGTAGCCAGATTCACTTAACCATGTCACTAACTTAACAGCTGTAGTGATTCACTTAATAACTATGGCAAGAAATGTCGTAAAATGGGGCAGAACTCACTTAACCACAGAAATTTTGGGCTCAGTTGTGGCCGTAAGTCGAGGACTGCCTGTACTGGGTTAACATTAAGGAACAATTGCCATCTCTTTTACTTAGGAATGGAACCATGTGTCTTAAAATCACTTACTTATGAGGGGCTGCCCTGCAGCCGTAGGGGCAACCACCGGAATTTCTGTAACTCCTGATATTAATTCCAGATGTTGCCAATATATAGAATTTTTTCCAGGTTTAGGGGGCTGGCGAAATGTAATTTATCTATATCTCTGATGAATAAGTTGTTTCCAATCAATGTGTGGCCCATTAAAGTTTAGCTTTCATAACAATGGGAGTGTTTCTGATATAAATGCCTTATAGAATACAGGATCTCAAAGCTTTGTTTATACTCTTAAATGACTTGGGATTTTGTGCTGTCTTTAGTACATCAGCATATGTTGAAAAATCTCCTAATACATGAACAATGTATTTAACAAGCAGTGCTTCTTCAATATAAAAGTCTCATTTAAATCTGGTTTCTTCACTTTCATTTTATTCTCTTACGACAAGAAGCAACGGTTGGAAGCTCGTTAAAGAGAGATCCTACCTGTAACTAAGGAGAAATTTCCTGACAGTGAGAGAACCAATGGAATAGCAATGCAGGAGCAGACTAGAAGACCTCCAAGGTCTTTTCCAGCCCCGTGATTCTAATTGTATTATGATAGGTGTTCAACTACCAAGTGCTTTTCTCTCTTAACTTCCTTGGAGATACACTGTTTTCCTAGGCGGAGTTAAGACCTGTTAAATCAATAGGAACTTTGCAAAATGAGTACCACATTAAGATGCTACTTTGAAATGTTTTCAAATACTTGTTTTCAAAAGATCCAAAAGGTATTATTATAATAATGCCAAATTTAGTAACTGTCCTTCTTGGCAAGAAATTAGCCAAATAGTTGGCTCCATTTACATTATAAATGATAAGGCCTGGGGAATGGACCTTTTCTGGTTGCTGGTAATTGTACTTATACCCACAAACTCTGAAGCAGCTCTTCATTTTTATTGCTTATCAGATTTACTTTTATATTAGTTATTACCGTTGGAAACATTCATTGTTCACTGTCTACCAATGTCTAAATTGGATTGGATTTACTTTTTAATAAACTATTGTAACTGAACAAAACCGTTTCTGAAATGAATTAAAAACATCCATCTTAGAAGGAAGATTGAGGAAGAGACGTGCTGACTTGGAAGCATTAGCTTTTATCTTTAAATAAAGATTTTTTAAAAAATAATAAAATAGAAGAAATAAATGAACGTACATTTCTGCTACTACCTGTTTATATATGTTGGCTCCCTGAAATGATAGGGTCACCTTAATCCTTTTTTTCTCCCAAATAGCAACGTTAGTGTCCCGAGTAACACAGTGCAGTCAGTACAGCCAAGTTACAATCCCTTTGAAGATGAAGAAGATTCTGGAAGTACTGTCAGTGAAAAGGAGGACAATAAAATCAAAAAGTTGGTGAAAGACTGCTCTCAACTTGTTTGTCTTGCTTACACTTCTCTATCCAGGGTTTCCAACTCTGGGTTTCTTCAAAACCATTGTGTGCATGAAGTCCTCGCTCAGAGGTTACATACCTTTTGCAGACTTGACTAACCTACCGGTGCTCTCCTACTGTTTTATTTTCGGATTGGTTTTTCTTCACTGATTCCACAGACGTGATCTCTGGTAATGTGCTTTGAAACCATTGCTGGAATTTTTTCACTGGCTGTATTCATTTGGATATGTTCCCTTAGGAATCTCTCTTTACCACATAACATTTGTCTTTAAATGAATTATCTTTCTAGTGTTGATGTTGAACTGTTGGTTAATAGCTTATACACACACTCTTTACGCTTCTCAGTGTGCTGTTAATACTGACTTTGCTCTGGTTGTTTGACATAACAAAACATATCATGATTAAATAGGAGCCCTTGTTGGCTGCAATAGTGGCATATTTACAGCTCTTGCTAAATCAAGCTAAAATAATTTACTCTTTTGTGTTTAGTGTTAGCAGCTATGAGAAAAACCAGAGTTTGACATCTGAATGGTCTGATGAAGAAACAAATAATCCGTTTTCATCCAGTGAGGCCCAAGGAGAATCTAATCCATTCGATGAAGATGTTTCCCCTTCTACAGTGGAAGTGAAAGTACGAGCCCTCTATGATTATGAAGGCCAAGAGCATGATGAATTGAGCTTTAAGATTGGTACGTCCTATTCCGTCATATTAATTATTTTTCTCCCCTAGGAAATGGCAAGAAACTACAGGTCTATGATGTGTCGGCATTTTGGAACGTTTGTGGTGCTTTTAGAAATCAACTGGTAAAGAGAAAGTAGCCTTCCCACTCAAAATTTGTGGGAGGTTTGCGTGTACAAAGTGCTAATGTATACACACAAGTCATATGAGAATTCCTGTATCTGTAAAAATAAATATGGCAGTATTGTTACGATGGTTGGTTGCACAGTAAGCCAAATATTTAGACTGAATTTGGCATTTTTATTCACTTATAGAGTCCTTCCCAACAACCCGGAGTAGGCAGTGTTTTTTGATGGTGTTAAAGATATCGTTGCAGGGTGTAAATTGCTCCAAGTAAAGCTGACTTTTGTAAGCGACTGATGGGGATTTTGTCAATGTTGCTGACGTTCAAATGGATCTCCAGGTGTTTTAAAATCGCACCCAAGGCGTCACTTGGTACTGTCTTTGCTTTCTTTTGCCACAGTAAATCTACTTCTATTTCCAGGTCACTGTACTTTGCTATCTTTTTCCAGTTCCTTCTCTCATATTCTGCTGTCTTCAGGCGCTACAAGATCCACTATCCAGACTTTTTTTTTTTTTGTCTTTCTTATCAACAGTTGTTAAGTCTGGGGTGTGTTATGTGGCAAATGCTGGTCTGTTTGCATTTTAGAATTTTTGAGGTTTTTTTAGAAATTGAGAGAGAAATTAACCCCTTTTCCCATTAAAATGTCTGCATTTGTAAGAAGCAGCAGTGTATACATTTGTCATATGATAATTGTTGTGGTTGTAAAAATGAATATGGCAATACCATTTGTAAAAATGAATATGAATAATTACTTTTACTACTACTACTACTATTGGCTTTGAGCCAGCCTTGACTCCTGGGGGCTGCCTGAATTACTCCCTGACATTTTCTTGGCAACATTTTCAGGAGTAATTTGCCCTTGTCTTTTTTTTAAACCTTTTGATTGTTTTAGTAAAATAAAATAATAACTCCTCACTTTAAAATTAAGACTACCTACTGATTGATTGTCTTTGGAATTACATGGGAAGGTAAAATAACTACTATTTGCTTTGTCGGGCACCTGTCCATTTTTCTTCATTGAATTTTTCCTCTTTCTAACTGAAGTGGAAAAAGAATCCCAATTTCTTTTTTGAGAAAAGAAGGGATATTTCGAAAATCTTAAGACCCTATTTATTCTTTCTCTTTAATAATTAAAATGAGTTGCCACCATAGGAATGATTGTTAACAGACAGATTCTGCACATTCTGGGAATGTGCCATAAGACCTAAAATGGGGATAGCTCGCTATTTTCATAGTTTTATTTTGGAAAAAGATGGCACTCAACCAACTTTTTTTTCAGGTGAAACAAAGTAGAACAGACATGTCAAACACAAGGCCCAGGGGCCGGATGTGGCCCGCGAAGTGGTTTCATGTGGCCTGCGAAGCCATCCTGGAAACAATGAGGGAATGGCCCCCGCTGCCTTGGCCGTGGCCCAGGCCGGCCAGGAGCCAGTGTACAATTTTGTGGTGGCCATCTATGCTGAAACACATTCAGTCTTAGCTCCACAAGGCTGTGTAGAAACAGTGAGGAACCAGTCCCTGCTGTGTCGGCCCAGCCCCCTGGGTGCATGCTGGGGAGGTGTCACCCTTTGTGAGGAATGAAGAAATGGACCACGCCTTGGCGCTTGCCCCGGTCCCACCCCCTTCTGCCAGAGACCCTCAGATCTGTCCCACTCCTGCCCAGGCCCCCACAGGCACCCTTGATGCGAACGATGTAGAGCTGGCCATGCCCACCCAGTAGGCCACACCCACTCCATCCACGTCCACCCAGTAGGCCGCACCCATCCGGCCCCCCAAGGGCAACCACAATGCTGATGCGGCCCTCAATGAAATTGAGTTTGACACCCCTGAAGTAGAATAATAAAGATGTTATATCCCTCTTATGACCCAATATGCTATTAACAGCTTTCCCTTGAACCAAACTTGGTCTAAATCACATAAACATCTCAGTCTTGGTTTGCAAATGCCACAGCATTTGCCTCCAAGGGCACTTCAGACTAATCTCACTTTGTCTACAAAATCAGTTACTGTTTTTAAAATAATAGCAGTAGAGGAAAAATATAGTTCTGTTTAGAAGCAATAAAAAAGATTTCCTGCTTTACTTCACTTGATAAGCATAAAGCACTCGCAATGCATATGTCAACGCTGCTAACATTGGATGTTCTTGCTTTGACAACATATGAAGATGCAGCCTTTTTCTTTCTTATGCTTTACTCTTAGAATTAGATGCTGCTGGGGGAGGGTGTCGGAATGTGGTGGGAGTTAGTTAGACATAACAATATTGTACTAGTGTGTGAATTTAGAGCCTGAAATAAGAGATAAGAATTGTCAGGTTGCAGAATAGGAGGGAAAGCCTGCATTTCAAGCTAATTGGAGAATGTGATTTATGACTGTTAATTGGAGGAGGGAATTGTGCTTTGATAATATGTGCTCAGGGGAGGGGAATCCAGTTTTTGGCTTCAGCTATGTTAGTGCCGAAGCTATGCTACTCCCATAAAGATTCTTTAAGGTAAACAATGCCTCGAAGTTCTTTGAAGAGTTTCATCTGTCAGAACCATGACAGCATATTCGATAATAAGAGAATATTATAAAAATAGTGTTAATGTTGGAAGGAGAGCCAGTTTGGTATAATACTTTTAAGACACCAGACTAGAAACCAGGAGATTGTGAGTTCTAGTCCTGTCTTAGGCATGAAGCCAGCTGTGTGACTTTGGGCTAGTCCCTCTTGTCCTGTTAAAAAAAAGCCAGGACAAACCATTTCTGAAAATGTTATCAAGAAAACTGTAGAGATTTATCCAGACAATTGCCAGGGGTCAATAACGGCTCAAAGGCACAACCTCCTATCCCTACCCAAAAACAATCTTGAATACTTCTAATAAGGAAGAATTATATTTAAAAAGCAGGTTAAAAAAGTGGACTATTAGGTTTTAAATGCTAGCTGATGAATGACTATTGTAAAACCATTGTAGATGTCTTATCCCAGCTGATATTAGATTAATATCCAATTATGTTTTGTATTTGGTTTTTTTTCTTCAAGTTGTTAATCTGCTTCTTGAATAGAGCTTGGGGAAATTAAGGGATCAATGTAATTTTCCTATAATTTACTAGTAGAAATAGTGAATACTGTAACTGCTATAGAAAGACAACATTTATCCACATTCTGGTATATATGACTTGTCAGTTTACTTTTTTCTCTCCCATAGGAGAAGAGCTAACTAAAATAGAAGATGAAGATGAACAAGGATGGTGCAAAGGTCGTCTGGCCAATGGACAAGTTGGGCTCTATCCTGCAAATTATGTAGAACCAATCCAGTGACAAATAATTCTGAACATGATATAATAACAACCAGTCAACATGATGCCTGTGGTTCACTATAAGAGGAACTGAAATATATCTATTGATCTATCTACGTATATATCTTTTAATGCAATGAAATGATTGATTCCTATGTTCCTTCAGCAATCTCCAATGGTTCAGGCTGAAACCTTAGGAAAAGGTTGGCATCTTGATAGCACAAAGTCAGCAAGAAAGTGACAGCATTCCTTGTTATCATATTTTATGATGACTTTTTTATTTTGTTCCAAAATTTGCTAAACCGGTGCCTCGTTTCCTATATTTTGGATGTTAGCTTATGTCCACTTTTGTTCAATCAGTAATGACTTGATCTTCGTAATTTGAAATTTAATTTTTTAACTGCAACACTGCATTTGTCAGCAATCTGTGAAAAATGCATTTTTAAAACGTAAAGTTATGTAGCATTTCATTTTTCATGCATGGTCTACTTCATTAGCTGTTACATAAATAATGACTCAGAAGTATTGTCCTCTCAATCCTGTACTCTATTTTTTTCATGCTGTCAGCATGGCTTAATAGTGTAAAATGCCATATATACTACAGTGTCTATTGCCAAGATTCCAATAGAATTATCTGCAAATATTAAGAATTCACCAAGAATTAGTTTTTCTTGGTGAATATTATTTTGACACTTGAAATCTCTTATTTCCTAAAGGACAACATCATGTACATTTTAAAGATTTCCCCATATTTCAAGAATGTCACTATAGAAAAAAATATAAAATTATAAGATTTACATTCTGCAAGTTAATGATTTTATTTGATTTGGAAAGTTAAACGTGAAGTTTATTTTTTCATGCCAGAGACTAAAATGTACTGCCTTTTTACTGATATGCTCTTTAAGTTATCTATATGTATATATAATTTGATATTAAAATTAAGGAGCATGTGTTAAATTAGAAAATCTATTGTATATGCCTTAGATTTCAGATTGAATCTGACACCAGAATATCAATGTTGAGTTTTATTAACTTCAAGGGAAAGTTCACAGCGGCTTTTCAAGTAAGCAAAGCAACTTAAAATGCAGGCCTATTTAAATTTGCTGTTTCATACATACACATTTAGATATAAGATAGAAGACTTAGCTTGCGCCAACCTGTCTACTGTGAATGTAGCCTTCCTCTTAAGGGATAACAACTCAGTTTCCCCTTCCACATTATATATTATAATCAACTGTAGTTATCATTCCATTTTTCCTCACACCCAAGTATCTGCATGAACTCTCTCATATCCACTCTTGCAAAAATGTGAGTTTGACCTTCCTTTGTTACAGCAGGACTCCTCTTTGTAATTGGCACTGGGACCAGAGGTATTAGAGTTCATTGTGTACCTTTGTAATCTTTTGACAGAAAATTTGTCCAAAGCACACTAAAGTAAAACAAAAAATATGCTGTGATCTAAGCCCTTAAATGATAATATTGGGGTTTTATTCTCAAGATCTATAATTGTTAATTAAAATGTGATTCCAAATGCAAAGTTAATGTAGATTATTGTAGCAAAACACTGTAAAATCTTGATTTGCGGATCAGCTGTAGAAATGTCAGACTATAGATTTACAGACAATTTAAGCAGCAAAATTGTGAACTTGTTTAAAATGTTGCTTTATAGAAAATTTAGAACTTATCAGATAAGTAGAAATGATGTTTTAGGGAATCACACTGTAATTGAAATGACAGTTGAAGCTGAAAATACTGTAAGTGCTTCCTGACTATTCCATTTGTCTGTGGAAATTTACATATTTATTAATGTTGAAGATTAATTATATTAAGTGGGTATTCAATCTCTGTCATGTTGGTATTCCAGCATAATTGTTCAGAAATGGAAAGTTTGAATAAATGGTCAAGAATTAGTCCAGAATATTTTTGACAGTACACTATTTTAAAAATAAAAAAAATGAACAAAATTTTAGTACCACATAAAGTCTATATATTTTTTTAATCATAAACACTGTATTTTTATTTTCTCTGGATTATACCGAGAGAAATTAAATCTATTTCTTCAAGCTACTAGATGCAGAATGACTAGTCTGAGTAAAGCATGTGGTAAAAGAATGTGGTAATGTGGTAAAAGGTGCCTTCACTTAAATACAAATCCCCTTATATATGGAGTACTGCTAATGTGGCATGTTAAAATATAAATATCCTGAAATGAGACTTTTGCATTTTTATGCCAATTTATTGATTTTTGTAAACAGCTGATTACAATATAACCAGTAAAATAATGAACCAACGCATAATATGAAATCTACCAACGTTCCACTTTTCCTGACAATCTGAGGCAACTTTCCAGTTAAAATCGCAGGCTAAAAGCTCTGTGAAACAGGCCTATCTTTTCCACCATTCCAAGTGCCACCATTTGGGATGATTCACACTCTAATGGAAAAGCATTGACTTCTGCTCACATATGGTGTGCCCATCACATATGGTGATGGAAGGCTATCCTTAGTATTTCTACTTGGTAAGAATTAACTAGATACTTTTATTCTAAATGACAATTCTTTCATCCATAGGATCCTTCTGAAGCTCTGAGTTTGTTAAAATCAGCTTTTTTAAAGTTTAAAAAACACTGGTTGGATTATGTTCTGTTGCTTGTGTTTGCATTATATTGAATTCTAATATGACGTCATGATTCTCATCCAAAGTTCTGGCAATTTCAACCCCCTCTATCACTTCTTCTCCATTAGTAAGAATTAGGTCCAGCATAGCTTTTTCTTTAGTTCCCTTGTCTACCTTTTGGAGAACAAAGTTGTCAGCTAGGTTGGTTAGGAATCCTACTTGCTGCAGTTTGTCTCCCAGTTGATATCAGGGAAGTTAAAGTCTCCCATTACTACTGTGGTGTGTTTCCTACATACATTCGTTAATTGCTTAGCAAAAAGTTCATCTATTTCTTCTGCTTGGTTGGGTGGCCTAGTATAGACCCATGACAATGCTGTTGTTTTTTCCTTTTATGTTGACCCATAAGCATTTTTAGCAGGCTTTCATCCATAGTTTTATGCAACTCTGTGGTGATCTCTAACATATAATGAAATTCCCTCTCCTCTTTTGTTAGGTCTGTTTCTTTTGTACAATTTGTATCCTTCTATCAATACATTCCAATCATGAGTTTTGTCCCATCAAGTTTCTATAATGTCAACTACATTATACCTATCCTCGTGTACTAGTACTTCAAGTTCACTGTTTGTTCCCTAAACTTTGAGGATTAGTGTATAGGCATCTAAGTTCTTTGTGGCTAACCCTGGGTGTGCTTCCAAGTAAATGAGGGCAGATATGATATTGTTGCCATTACGGAAACTTGGTGGGACAAAACCCACAAATGGAACACACAGCTAGAGGGATTTAAATTATTTAAAAGAAACAGACCAAATAAAAGAGGAGATGGAGTTGCTCTCTATATAAGAAATAACTACACCTCTACAGAAATAGAGTACAACAATGATGAAAACTATCTCAAATGCATTTGGGTCAATATAAAAGGAGGAAAAATGACATTGCCTTAGGTGTATACTATAGGCTACCCAACCAAACAGAGGAAATAGATGAACGTTTTGCTAGTCAGCTAACTAAGCTAGACCAGGGCTCTGCAACCTTGACAACTTTAAGACTTGTGGACTTCAGCTCCCAGAATTCCTCAGCCAGCATAGTTGTCAAGGTTGCAGACCCCTGGTCTAGACCAAATAACGCTTCAGGCTCAGTCTTCCATCAGCAGAATCCCACTTTCATAATCTTACCAATTTTGATCAGGCTTAATTCAACAATGCAGAATTTCTAGTGTACTTGAAAAGTTCTTTAAAATTCAGTGTAATATTCAGAGATGTACTGTATCTGCCTTGAAAGTAGCTGATGTTGAATTGTATAGCACAGTAAAGCATCAGGATTTGACCACAGAAAATGTTTTCTAACATTTTATATTATGTCATAAAATGCTTTATGATTTTTGTCATGTTCTATACAATTTGACAGATTTCAACTCCACAGAAATCACGGGTCCTGGATTTTGGGCACATTCTGTAAATAAGCCCATTTCAGGTACCTTGGTTGAAAATGTTTTGCCCTCTGATGCACCATTTCATTCAGACATGTTTTCCTAGTATACTAGATAACCATGACCTGTTGGGTCATTTCAGAGATATTTCCTTATCTAAACAGAATGACCCAGGGCAAAAAAGCAGAGGGAATGGAAGCATCTTCCTGTTGGCTTGACCATGAGTGGCTGCACTTCAGTAGCTGATGGTAAGGTTGGTCTACCTGGTCTCCAGAAGACTAGGATGGGATCGGTCTACTGAACCTCTGGGTGGTAGCATAGCAACACTAAAGCGACCAGAAATTTGGCAAGTTTAATCTCATAGGAGTCATAGGTTTGGATTTTGGACACATTCTGTTAGTCCATTTGAGACATTTTGGTTCAAAAATTGTTGCCCTATGATGCACTGTTTTGCCCAGTTACAGATTACAGACATGAGAGGTTTAGTAGTATATATAGACAGGTCACAGGTTGTTCTGGGCAGCTCTGGAAGGAAATATCAAAGTACAGAAATATTTGTCTCTACACTTATCTGATAATGAGGGGTTTTTTTTAAAGAAAAATTCCTTGTTACAAAACCTCTAGGGAAAGCTTTATTGTATATTGCTTGTTTGTAAGTTACAGTATTTCATTAAACAAGCAAAGTTGGTTATCTTCTAAAGAATAACTGAAACTTGTAGTTGTTTACTTATTTTAAAATAAAAAGTATATTCATTCCTCTACAACTCACTGGCAGGAGTAAAGCCTTGAGCTATGCATAAAAATAATAAAGATGGGATATAAAGTCGTTCTATGAGGGAGAGTGGCAGTCTCTAAATATAAATACATAATGGATGTTTGTTGGCAACCAAAGATTATCATTGTTTATTTTATCATTCCATGATTTGATTTCTATTCTGTTCAGAAGAGCAGTAATTAAAACATTGTTTAGAAAGTTTCGTTTTAGTTAGCAATACAAGTAGTCCTTAATTTATGACTACAATTGAGCCCAAAATTTCTGTTAAGTGAGACATTTGTTAAGTGAATTTTGCCCCATTTTACGAGCTTTCTTGCCACAGTTAAGTGAATCAATACAGCTGATAAGTTAGTAACCTGGTTGTTAAGTGAATATGGCTTCCCCATTGACTTTGCTTGTCAGAAAGTCGCAAAAGATGATCACATGATCTTGGGACACAGCAACGGTCAAAAATATGAACCAGTTGCCAAGCATCTGTATTTTGATGACATGATCATGGGGATACTGCAAAAGTCTTAACTTAGAACAGGGGTGTCAAACTCAATTTCATTGAGGGCCGCATCAGCATTGCGGTTGCCCTCGGGGGGGGGCGGGTGTGGTCTACTGGGTGGGCATGGCCAGCTCTACATCATTCACGTCAAGGGTGCCTGTGGGGGCCTGGGCAGGAGTGGGACAGATCTGAGGGTCTCTGGCAGAAGGGGGTGGGACCAGGGCAAGCGCCAAGGCATGGTCCATTTCTTCATTCCTCACAAAGGGTGACCCCTCCCCAGCATGCACCCAGGGGGCGGGGCCGACACGGCGGGGGCTGGTTCCTCGCTGTTTCTAGACGGCCTTGTGGAACTAAGACTGAATGTGTTTCAGCACAGATGGCCACCACAAAATTATACATTGGCTCCTGGCCGGCCTGGGCCAGGGCCAAGGCAGTGGGAGCCGTTCCCTCACTGTTTCCAGGATGGCTTCGCGGGCCACATGAAACCACTTTGCGGGCCGCATCCGGCCCCCGGGCCTTGTGTTTGACATGTCTGACTTAGAATAACAGTCATAAATCACATTCTTCAGTGCTGTTGTAACGCTCAATGGTCATTAAACCAACTTGTAAGTTGTGGACTACCTATACTTAGTTTAAGTCCCAGTGATTTCAGGAACACTCTCTTGACAACAATCCAGAAGTCGTTTGCTACTGTTGTCTTCCAGCCTATGATAATATCGCAAACAATACTGACTTATCTTACGTTCCAATCCTGCAAAGGTTCAGCTCCAAGTTCCCTTCAGGGCAGATTTTCAAGGTTAGCCAAGAGGCCCACAAGCCTACCCACCCCGCTTTTTAGTCAGCTGGCATTCTTGGGGGGGGGAAAGTACACAAAGTGCACACTGAAGCCCTCTCCCAAGGCTCTGTGACAATTCGCCACAGCCAACTTGCCATGGGACAAGAATTATACTAATATCAAAGAAATACAGGTAGTCCTCGACTTACAATGGCAGTGAAAAAAGTGACTTATGACCATTTTTCACACTTACGACTGTTGCAGCCTCCCCATCGTCACGTGATTTACATTCAGATGCTTGACAGCTGACTCCCATTTATGACGGTTATAGCAACCCCGGGGTCACGTGATCACCTTTTGCAACCTTTTGACCAGCAAAATCAGTGGGGAAGCCAGATTCACTTAACAACCGTGCTACTAATTCATCAACTGCAGCGATTCACTTAACAACTGTGGCAAGAAAGGTCATGAAATGGGGCAAAACTCACTTTTAACAAATGTCTCACTTAACAACAGAAACTTTGGGCTCAATTGTGGTCATACGTCGAGGACTACCTGTAGTGGAATAGCATCATGAAAGAAAGGATGGCAAAGGAATGACGAACTGAAACGTGAATGACAAAAATTAAAATAATTTAACCATTTTAAATAATTTCATTTAATTATTGCATTGTCCCCGCAGCGAGTTGTCCCGTTTCTTTCTCCCAAGCTGAACTCGACCGCTGGAGAACGCCTGCCCCCTTTCCGGAACTTGTCGAGGTCAGCTACTGTCCGGGGTTTTTCTGCTGCTCTTCCCCAACACCAATCGATCTAACCACGGTGCCAGAACTCAAGATAAGCCAAGCTACCGCTTTTAGACAAACCGACATCCCCCCCCCTCGCCGTCTGTCTTCCTCTCGCCCCTTCGTCCCCCCCCCCAACCATCCATCAATGCTCTCAAGCCAGCGCAGCGCAGCGCAGCGCAGCGCAGCGCAGCGCAGCTAACGTGACCTGCGCCGCCTCCCGCGTTCGTCCTGCGTCCTCCAAGCTCTCCTAGCAACGGGACGGCTCTTGTATCACGCGCGGGGGGGGTGGGGGGTGGGTGAGTCCGAGGGACGCCCTCCAATCCGCAGCGGACAAATCAGCTGCAGGGGCCTGCGCGTCCGCCTGGCTCGCTCGTTAGCTCCGCGACCTGGGGCCGCGCGCCAGGGCTCCGCCCCCGGGAGGCGAAATCTTGTCTGGTTCCTGGTGCTAAGAGCGCCTGCGTGGACGTCTCTGTTTCCGCCGGTCTGGCAGCGGCGAAAGCAACAGCAACAGCAGCAGCAGCAGCGGGAGGAGGAGTGGTATTGTTTGGAAGGGCAGCGTGCCCGGCGAAGACCCAAACTAGGGGCGTTGGAGGGATGTGCGACCCTAGCAAGCAAGATTTGGGGACTGTTTTCAAGCGGCTCCGCGCCATTCCCACGAACAAGGTACGTAGGAAGCGAGCGCAGGCTTCCGAGTGACACGTTGCAAGACGGCGAGAGGCGGAGTTCGTGCGCGTGCGGTTTTGTGTGTGGGGCCGGGAAGCCAAGCGTGTTTACCCTGAGAGGGGAGGGAGGGAGGATGGGAGACCTCCAGGAAACCTGCAGATTGGAGATTGCGGAGAGAGACATCCCTGAAGAAGGCAGATTGTTCCCAGAGGATTGATTGCCTGGATGGATTCATCAGTTTACAGGATTCCTGCTTTACTGGGGAAAAAAAAAGTTTATAAATAAGAG
Organism: Protobothrops mucrosquamatus; assembly: GCF_001527695.2. Taxonomy (NCBI): domain Eukaryota; kingdom Metazoa; phylum Chordata; class Lepidosauria; order Squamata; family Viperidae; genus Protobothrops; species Protobothrops mucrosquamatus. Next base: position 170,295 of record NW_015386254.1, on the reverse strand, counting down.
TTGTTAATATTTGGATGGGGCTGTAAGGAATTCTGCACTTGGAAATCGAAAAAAAAAACCACATCTGGGAAGACAGTGGCTAACCACTTCTCTAGCACTATAATGAGAACGATAGGGATGTATCCACAAAACCATCAGTATCATTCGATTACTTTTCTGCAAATAACGATACAGGTTTGGATGTTGACTTTGGGAGAGGCAAGTCCCCATTCAGGTAGGTCTTCCAGGAGACTTTAAGCCAGTCCATGTCTCCGCACCTTGCAAGGTGGCTGTATGAAGACATTGGTGCCAGCCCCACTCATGTCCTCCAAGAGAAAAACGCCTTGCATAATAATACTGAGACTGGGATCATGCCTGTTATTTCAGCTGCATCTAAAGGGAATTTTGTCTCAGCTATATGAAAAAAATATTTCAATAAAATCACAGTAGCAAACTGGCCCAAGTCAGCCAGCTTCTGCACGAGAGTGGATTTGAACCCAGATCTCTACTTCTAGAAGAAGACTTGACTATTGTGTCACAGTGGTTTCCCCATATAATGACTAAATCTTCCAGACCAGATTTACACCCCACCAGTATTTAATTTTTAAAAACCCTGAGACTTCCTGGCGTAGATGTCTTTATTTTCTCACTCAGGACTGTTGCACTTCAATACTGTTAATTTGTGGCCCCAGTATATATTGTGAGATGCTTCCATCATTTAACCGTCTCACATTCTGATGAGTATTCATTTGCAAGGAATCACTTAATATAATAACATACTCATGAGAACATGCTGCTTTTCTGCTTTCTCTGGCTTGAAGATAGAATAATATTAATTCAAGGCAAAAACATTTTAATGATTTTTGGTGGTGGTGGTGGTACTATGGGAGAATGCTTTACAGCATATTTAAATCTTTACTAGCCATATCATTTTTGAGTAATGTTAAATGTCACTTGCTCCATGCTGGAATCCAAGTTCAAAGTTCCTTTCTTTGTCAATTCTAGTAGCATATGTTTAAATCACTGTGTGGAATGTACTCTTTAATTTTAAGCTGGAATTTGATGAGTTGACTGAAAATGGCTTTTCAGTGTATGTATGTCAAAAGAAATAACTCTTTTTGCAATGCAAGCTTCAGTGCCAGTTTATCTTAAGGTATTTCTGTTTGCTTCTGAATATTTAGATATAAATTATTTTTATTAGGTTATTGAAGTATCAAGTATTCCATCCCCTTGTATTCTGTGAAAATAACTTTGAAACAACATGCTCATTTTGAGCATGTTTCAGAATTTTTTCCACTAATTAAGCAAGGAACTTAATGCTGTATATACAGTAAATCAAGTTTACAAAAAATGTAAACATGCTTGTTATGGGAGATACTTTGATTAGGTTCTTTAAATAGTATCTTATATAAAAGTAGTGTCTTCTTAAAATCAAATGCAGTTCCTAGTGATTCTATAACATGTGGTTATCTGGGTCAAGTACAAAAATGATCCGGTACTGTTTCAAGAATTATTTTAACTTCCCACTAGCTTATAGCCTTGAGATCTGTGATGGTCTTGCATCCAGGGCTAATCAGGCTTACCCTGCTTTGCTTTTGAAATAATCCAAGACTGTAAAGTCTTCCTATTCTGTGCCATTTTAATGTTGGTTGAAACATATGTTCGTATGCAATTGTTGGAAAGTAAGAATAGCTTAACATGATGCAACAGTGTATCTTGAGGGACGTCTACTTGAGGGACCTATCATCCCATTGGGATTGGCCTGTACCATGCTGCGAGTCCCTTCAGCCCAATTATTCCAGCTGGTGGGGTCCAGGAGGAGGGCCTTCTCTGCTGTTGCTCCTGCCCTCTGCAACATCTTGCCCCCCCATATAAGTTTGGCCCCAACCTTTATATCTTTTTGTAAGGGTCTAAAGACGTGACTGTGCCAGTCAGCTTGGGGCCTCAGTGGGTGATCAGTGCAATGGAAATGAGTACTAACAGATTCCCCCCTCCCTTCACCCTCCCTTGTGTCCTTGGCTGTAATGCTTGATTTTAACATTTTATGTTTTAACTAAGATGTAAGCTGCCCAGTGTTAACCTATAATAAGGTGGACGGCCAATAAATTTTATAAATAAAATAAATCTAAGTCAATATGTTTTACCAAATCATGATCCTATTTTGTGTATGTTTCTTAGAAAAATACTGCTATAGTCATTATATCCATTACAGCAGCGGTTCTCAACCTATGGGTCGCGACCCCATTTGGGGTCGATCGACCATTTCACAGGGGTCGCCAAGCAAGGCTGTCCGCCATTTTTTTCCCCTTTTCCGGTGGGTGCCTTACCTCCCTTGAGCTGGGCCAGCTGGTGGTCGGACTACTCCATCTCTGCCGCTTGCCAGCTACGCCTCGGCCGGCGCAGGGGGCGGAACCACGCATGCGCGGCGCTCCCGGGCAGGGAAAGTCCTCGACTTACGACCGGTTGGGTAGTCCTCGACTTACGACCGGTTTAGTCCTCGACTTACGACCGGTTGGGGGTCGCGGCATTAAAAAGGTTGAGAACCACTGCATTACAGGTTAGCGGGAATTGAATGCTGCATCAAATCATTTTGGGCATAGTTTTCATTTTTCTGACCTGCAGCCTAATTATAGAGAAATACATAATTTATTGGAGAAATCTTGCAGTTAATCAGGGTGGTTAGTTAACTTCTTGCCATCCCTGCAATTTCAAATCATTGTTTGAATAGTTTAGAATTATTTCTCTTGCAGACAACATACTGATATGTTAGGTTTTGTAAACATTTATGTCTGAGTCTGTATCCATCCATCCATTCATCTATCTGTGCACTCTTAGGAATTTCCAAGAGGTGCAACAACAGAAATACAGGCCACTTGAGTTTTATAGATAACCCTTGTTTCATTAAGTGAAACTGTGACTATGCTTAACACCTGATTTTAGCTTTCCTTTGCTTTGAAGACCTTTACAGATAGTTGTAAATTTAAAGATTGGTCTTAATGTTACTTTTTCATCACTATCATAGCTGCAAATGGTCACTAAACAAGGCAATCACTAAACAAGGGCTACCTGTATAGGTTAAAAATATTGTCAATATTGTAAATGTCAGATTTTATTATTTGTTACTTCCCTTACCTCGTTGTACACAGAAGCAACCTTGTAGGTAGGTTAATTAGTTGGTTCACTTAATACAATAAGTGTTTAATGTTGTTTAAAAAATCTTGGTGCACCAAGAGTCTTGTAGCATCTTTCCCAACACTCAAAAGCTTCTAGTATTTTAAAATAACTTATTAGTTGGAAAAGGTGCCACCAGACTCCTGATTTTATGCCACCATAAACAAACATGGCTTTCCTACAGTGGTCTACATCCAGTTTGTTAAACTTTCTTATCCTTGATTTTAGTTGGACTTAACTAGAGCTTAGTTACTATTACCATTATAGAAATTGAATGAAGGAATGAATAAATAAATAAATAAATAACTTTCAGTTGGACCTAAATTCCATTTATTTGATTTGAATTCTTAAAAGTAACATTTCATGAATGTTGTACCTAAGTAGCAGCTAAATTGATGAGTGATATTTGTATTCTATGTGCATTTTGCAGATCATACTTATTTAGGAGACAAAAGTATACTGAGTAATAACAGTTAAATTGTGGCTGTTTTCTAGTTATGTTTTGACTGTGGAGCAAAAAATCCAAGCTGGGCAAGCATAACATATGGCGTTTTCCTCTGTATTGACTGCTCTGGGACTCATCGCTCACTTGGAGTTCACTTGAGTTTCGTTCGGTAAGCATTTCGTTTAGTAATGTATGTGGTTCATTGTTTGGGGATATTTTCCCGAGTTTTTGTATCTATATGTACATATATGTTTCCTCATCTTGTAGAAAAGAAGCTTCTTGGTTTGAAACTGTCTCTTGTTCCTGTTAGCTATCTTTATTGAGCACCGATACTAAATAAATAGAAATAATCTGGCACATCTTTCATGAATGTACACCTTACATGAATTTCAAAATATAGAATATTATATGACAATTTCATTTTCAAGCTAAAGTTTAGTTAACTGATTTTGGTCACTCTAAAACAGTGGTTCTCAACCTGTGGGTCGGGACCCCATTTGGGGTCGATCAACCATTTCACGGGGGTCGCCAAGCAAGGCTGTCCGCCATTTTTTTTGTCTGCCATTTTTTTTGTCTGCCATTTTTTTCCCCCTTTTCCGGTGGGTGCCTTACCTCCCTTGGGCTGGGCCAGCTGGTGGTCGGCCTGCTCCATCTCTGCCGCTTGCCAGCTACATCTCGGCCAGCGCAGGGGGCGGAACCACGCATGCGCGGCGCTCCTGGGCAGGGAAAGTCCTCGACTTACGACCGGTTGGGTAGTCCTCGGCTTACGATCGGTTTAGTCCTCGACTTACGACCGGTTGGGTAGTCCTCGACTTACGACCGGTTTAGTCCTCGACTTACGACCGGTTGGGGTCGCGGCATTAAAAAGGTTGAGAACCACTGCTCTAAAATATCTGTTCCCATAGTTTTTGTTTGCTCTTAACATATTTGCATTTGTTAGCTCTACTAGTATCTAATATCTATTTTATCTTAGGGCTTTTATGCCTTAACTCCTTTGAATAGTAAGTTGCAGCTCTCTTCATAAATTACAATATCTTCAACTTTAGTGTTGCTCTGCAGATCTGATAAAGAACGATCCTCTACTCATTGTTTCCAAGTACAATTGGTGAAGTTTATGTTTCAAATATAGCAGTAGCTTTCCCAAGATTGGCTATTTTTGTTTGACAATCCAATTCCTGTAAAGTTGAATGTTCACTTACTCATTGGGCGATAATTCTGCAATTGTCTATTTAGGTTTTAAAATATTTTCTGTAATTTATTGGCTCTGCATCAGGATGAATATTACTTCATTTCTTTCCAGAAAACATATGCCAATAATGCTTTTTGCATATCTTATCTCTTTCCTGTCTCTTCTTGTCCTGGGACAAGAAGTATTTTCAAAAATCATGCAGCCAGCATTCAGAGATGCTTGATTCCTTATAAACCTTTTCAGTATTAAGTATTAAAGGTATAACCAACCTGTTCCCCTGCTCAGTTCCGTTTAATTAATTAAATTGTGATGAAAAGATCCACTTCTTGTCTTGCATCTGGGGTAGTAAAAAAGACCTCGACTTACAACCATTCAAAGTTACAACAGCACTGAAAAAAGTGACTTGTTAACAGTTTTTCACACTTATGACCGTTGCTACATCTCCATGGTCATGGGATCAAAATTTGGACGCTTGGCGACTGAGTCATATTTTATGACGGTCATAGTGTCATCTGATCACCTTTCATGGCCTTGTGATCAACAAGGTCAATGGGGAAGCCAGATTCACTTAACAACAGTGTCACTAATTTAACTGCAGTGATTCACTTAACAACTGTGGCAAGAAGGTTCGTTAAATGGGACAAAATTCACTTAACAAATGTCTCACTTAGCAACAGAAATTTTGGGCTTAGCTGTGGTCATAAGTCGACGTCTACCAGTATTATAGCTTCCTTCCCAAATCCTTAACCATTCTACACAGAGCTTGATTTCCAGGCTGTTCACCATATGGGCAATCCACTTCTGAACTTATTTATTTATTTATTTATTTATTTATTGTATTTATATCCCGCCCTTCTCCTTTCGGACTCAGGGCGGCTGACAAATGATAAAAAGCTAACAAATTACACCTAGTTAAAATTTGATTAAAATGAAATATTTGAAAATGTCAAATTTAAAAGTAATTAAAACCCCTATAAAATCCCCTAGGCCAGTCCCGCTTACTGGAACAACCACGTCTTGAGGGTTCTAATCTGTAACTGTCCCTTTTCAACTATGATGTTCAGAACTGGACCCCGTATTCCAAATAAAATCTGGCCAAAGCAAAATGGAGTGGAACCATTTTTTTTCTATGATGTGGAGTTATATTTCTGTTAATACGTGCCAAGACAGCAATTGTTTTTAGCAAAAGCATCACACTTCCGATTTAATGTTAAATTTGTGTTGATAAGGATACCCAGAGCCTCACATTTTTCCTATCAAAGATACAGGACTTTAAATTCTCTATGTCAAATTCCATTCTACTCATTTCACTCCGTACCTCAAGCCACTCTAGATCTTTTGGGATCTTGTTTCATGGCTTTTATTTATTTAACAAAATGGAATGAGGAAAAAGATGATAGAAAAAAGAAAGAAAAAAGGAGAACAAAATAACCACGGTATAAATTTATTTGTGTATATGATTATATAGTGTTCGTTTGCTTTATTTGTTTATTTATTTATTATACCTCCCATCTCACTTAAGTGTCTCTGGGCTCTTTTCAAACATCTATATTGCATCTCTACAACAGTTTCAATAAAGAAAAACCATATTTCATTGTAATCATCTATATAATTTCCCTTTCTAATTTTGTATCATCCATCCTCCTTAACCTTCTCACTCAAATCATGGCTAAAAAAATGTTGACCTAAAACACTCAACACCGAGTTCCTTTTAGATTGAAGAGTATTCTTACTGTAGGTGTGATCATTCACTCAGTTGTGAGTACGTTTAATACCAAGTAGTGCACTTGGCCCATACTTTACCATTTTATGAAGAAAAATATCACGAGGCATTATCTTGAAAACTTTTGTTATACTCCATATGTATTGTCTTTGATATTCTCCTAATCTACTGAACTACTGTAGTAATTCTACCAAAGAAAGAGAAGTTGGTCTGGCATGAATTGTTGACTCCGGTTAATTGTAGCATGCCTATCCAAATACTTGCTATTATTTGATCATGTGTTTGAGGAACTTGTCCTGTATAGATCTAAGCTGAGAGTTTCCTAGCCCTCCATTTTCTTTCTGTGCAAGGACAGTTGAAAAATTGAAAAGTTAAAAAGTTCTGTCTTCTCACCGTGGCTCATTACAATTAACTACCTTTTTTTTTCAATGGGTATACATCCTCTTTGGCTTTTGTTTTATTTCTAACATACACCCCCCCAAGTCTCCTTGTTGTTTTTGGTGCATTTCAAAAGATACGCTGCTTTGTTGTTTTTTAAAAAAGGAGCCGTAATGGTGCAATAGTTAGAGTGCAGTATTGCAGGCTCATTCTTCTGACTGCTGACTGTCAGCAGTTGGGCAGTTTGAGTCTCACAGGCTCAAGGTTGACTCAGCCTTCCATCCTTCCAAGGTCGGTAAAATGAGGACCCAGATTGTTGGGGGCAATAGGCTGACTCTTTAAACTGCTTAGAGAGCTCTGTAAAGCACTGTGAAGTGGTATATAAATCTAAGTATTATTGCTATTAAAAGGTACCTCAGAAACTATTTCTATTTTTTGGTTTTAGATCTACAGAATTAGACTCAAACTGGTCATGGTTTCAACTGAGGTGCATGCAAGTTGGAGGCAATGCAAATGCTGTAAGTACATAATAAAACTTGCTTGCTTCCCCCCCTGGTTTCTAGGAATCAGTAATTATTAACTGATTTATCAGGGTTCTATGCATATTATGAGTTATACTTCATGTATTTGCTATCCTTTAATATAATTACCACATATGCCTTCACAATCTTGAAAACCAAGAAATAAATGAATAAAATAGTTCTGGGTTCTTATTCATTTGTTTCTTTGACTTTCAAGATTGCTACACAGTTCCCTGTTACTATCTGCTCTAAGCATCTGTTGCATATATATGAAAGGATAGAAAATAAACAAAATGTAACTCATAAAAATCGTAGTATGCATAGAATGCTGATACATGAATAGACATTTTGGAAAACAATGGGAGTTAAGTTGATCATGATTAAATCTCACTGGGTTAGAAATCTAGCTTTAAGCCAAGTGAAACCTGAGATATTTTCAATTACTGAAAAAGTTTTTTTCAATATTATTGAAACATGGTGTTTACTGGCAAACAATGAATGAAGAATTAATAAGGGTTTGAACCAAATTATGCCAGAAAATGTGGAGAAAAACACAATGGCCAAACATTGGAAAAAGTCAGTCTGCATACCAGTATTCAAAAAAGAATCTTAACAGGGTGTGTAAACTATTGTACAATATTCCCAATTTCACCTGCTAGCTAAAAAAAATGCATAGGATTGTCCACTGTAGATTAAGACCATATGTGGAAAGGGAGATGCCAGATATTAATGCTGGTTTTAGCAAAAAAAAAACTGAGGAAAAACAGACATTATTGCTGAAGCACACTGGATAATTGAGAAACTGTAAAATACTGAAAACAAATACGTACTTTATTGATTATGGAAAGACCTTTAATTGTGTTGCTAATATCCAGCTGTGGAATGTACTTAATAAAATGGAGATCTCATTCTCCTCATGTGGAACTTATACACTGGGCAGGAAGCCACAGTATTGAAAATCAAGGAGCACAGTAAAAAATGGAACTAAAATGAAATATAAAGAAGATCAAATTAAAGACAACAGATTAACAACAGAATTGATAATGAAGATGCTGAAATAATAGATAGCTCCTGCCATTTGGATTAGCTATGAACATTAAAGGAAGTAATTACCAGCATGTTTCTGTAGGCCATCATTTAGAATGGCAGCAGTGAATGCCCTGGAAAAGATACTCAGATGCTGAGTTGCATCTATACCAGGGGAGTCAACCTTGGCTCTTTTATGACTCGTGGACTTCAATTCCCAGAATTCCTGAGCCACCTTAGGTTAGCTGGCTCAGGAATTCTGGGAATTGAAGTCCACAAGTCATAAAAGAGCCAAGGTTGACTATCCCTGATCTATACCTTCAAAGTTCACAATCATCCAAGCAGCAGTTTTCCCTGTGACATTCTGTGGAAGCAAAAGTTGGATTCTGAAGAAAAAGTAAAAAGAGTATTGATTCTTTAAAATGGTCTTGATGAGGTAGATTCCTGAGCTACCAAGGATAGCCAAGAAAATAAAGAATTGGATTACAGAATAAATCAACCCATAATTCTTACTTGAGACACCAATGACCAGGCTCAAAATTTACAGGTAGTCCTCGACTTACAACAGTTTGTTTAGCGATCGTTCGAAGTTACAACAGCAGTGGAAAAAAGTGACTTATGACCATTTCCCACACTTTAGGCCATTGTTGCATTCCCACAGTCATGTGATCAAAATTCAGATGCTGGGCAACTGACTCATATTTATGACGATTGCAGTGTCCTGGGATCATATGATCACCTTTTGTGACCTTCTGACAAGCAAAAACAATGGGAAAGCCAGATTTACTTAACATCTGTATTGCTAACTTAACTGCAGTGATCCACTTAACAACCGTGCCAAGAAAGGTTGTGAAATGGGGCAAAAGTCACTTAATAAATGTCTCACTTAGTAACATAAATTTGGGGCTCAATTGTAGTCCTATGTCGAGGACTCCCTGTATCATACTTTGGATACATTATGCAAACACCCAGCTTTCTTGAGAAGTTTTATCATGTTGGGAAATATGGAATGAAAAAGAGAACAACTCATGTCAGGCGCAAGGAACTTGGAGCTGGGACAGAGTTCAAAAGGAGTACGAGTTTATTTTAATGCTACCTATATACAAGAAGCTGATCTACTAATGGAAAAGGCAAACTGGTGCTGGATAAGAGTCAACATAATTCATGGGGAAGGGGTGGCCTTAGGTCTCTTCTAGGAGCATAGTGACTCCAAACTTATGATGCCTTTGACCCTGCCCTCAGGCTCAGCCTTGTTCTTTCCTACATCTAGCAGGAAAATGAATGGACTCAATTTCAGCAGGAATCTGTGCACTATTGGAACAGCTAAAGAGACCAGCTGAGGACAGATCGTCCTGGAAAAGTCCATTTATTTGGTCATTAAGAATCGATATCAACTTCATGGCACATAATCAATTCTCTTGATGTACACAATTCTATTAAGGGATAAGCTTTGATGACAAGCAGTCCTTGGTGAACAACCATTCATTTAGCAACTGAAATTACGGTGGTGGTGAACGAAGAGACTCTATCGCTGCAGCCATCACAGCATCCCTGTGGTCACATTATTGCAGTTTGAGCACTTGGCAATCAGGCTTTCAATTACAGTCATCCTCCTTTGGTGACCTAATTGCCATTTGCAACCTTCACTGCTGGCTTTTGATAAGCAAAGTCAATAGAGAAACTGGCAGATCACAAATGGCAATCATATGATGTTGTGTCTAACAAGCGTGCAGTCATTTACCTAACAATTGCAATTAGAACTACTGTTGTAAAGAAAAGCAACTAAGAAAAGCAAGATTTTACATTTAGGCAGGAAAAACCAAAGGTCCAAGTACAGATTACATGAAAAAACAGTAACTGTGAGAGGGACCTTGGAGTCCTTGGAACACTTAAATATGAGTCAGCGGTGTGTCGCAGCAGCCAAAAAAGCTGATGCAATCCTGGGTTGTATAAACAGGATTTATACAAAATAGAATCAAAATCACGTGAAGCATTAGTACGCTTTATAAATCCTTAGTAAGACCAGACCTGGAATATTGCATCCACTTTTGGTCACTATATTATAAAAAAACATGTTCAGACTTTAGAAAAAGTGCAGAGAAGAGCAACTAGGATGATTAAAGACCTGGAGACTAAAACATGAAGAACAGTTGCAGAATTTGGGTAAGACTAGTCTAGAGAAAAGACGGACTAGGGGTGACATGATAATATTCCAGTATTTGAAGGGCTTCCCCAAAGAAGAGGTGGTCAACGTATTTTCCAAAGCACCAGAATGCAAGAAACGATGGAAACTAATCAAGGAGAGAAGCAACCTGGAATTAAGGAGAAATTTCCTAACAGTGAAAACAATCACTGGAACAGCTTGCCTTCAGAAGTTGTGGGTGTTTCATCACTGCAGGTTTTTAAAAAGACGCTGGACAGCCGCTTCTCTCAAATTGTATAGGATCTCCTACGTGAGCAGGGGGTTGGACTAGAAGACCTCCAAGGTCCCTTCCAGCTGTATTCTGATTGAGATGCTGAATTTAAGAACTTTCCTTGTGGGTGGGTGCTCCAACACTAGAGGTTTTTAAGAAGAGATTGGAAAATAATTTGTCTGAAATGGTATAGGGCAGTGGTGGCCAACCTATGGCATGGGTGCCAGAGGCAGCACTCAGAGCCCTCTCTGTGGGCACGTGCGCCGTCGCCCCAGTCCTAGGCCTTCAGCTGGGTTTTATAAAACCTTTTCGCTTTAGGCCTCCGCCGCCGTGTGCAAAAAAAAAAAAAAGGTTCAATCAGTCAATTTCAACTTCTCACGGGAAAAAAAAAAGATCTTGCAAAGTTGGAATTGATTGATTGAACTTTTTAGTCCCACCCAGTCTGGCGTTACCACTGCAGCCATGCCCAGCCAATGAGCCACGTCCACCCAATGAGCCACGTCCACCCAATGGGCCACGCCCATCCAATGGGCCACACCCACCCGGCACTCGACGATGCATAAGTGGGTTTTGAGTTGCAGTTTGGGCACACAGTCTCTAAAAGTTTCGCCATCACTGGTATAGGGTCTCCTGCTTGAGCAGGGGGTTAGACTAGAAGACCTCTGAGGTCCCTTCCAACTCTGTTATTCTGTTGCTCAGCTGTGATCAAGTGCTATTGCACTTTACAAAGATTGCTTAGCGATGGAGTTCTTGGTCCCAATTACCATTGTTAACAGAGGACTATTAGTATTATTGTTACTGGAGTTGATGTATTTATTGTATTTCTCTCCTGTTTTCTCTATGGTTGTGCTGAAAGTAAGTCACATTTGTTAAAAAAAGAGAAAGAGTTCCTCTGTATTCCTATTCTCAGATTTGCAATGTAAAAGGATATGGTACATAATGGATGATAAGAGGAAAATGGTTACTTTTTCAAAGGCAGGAAAATAGTGGTGAGCAATTTATTGGCATGTGCTTACAGGCCAGCTTAGATTCAACTTACCATTCTAGAGTTCTTGCGTGGATAGGGGATTGGACTAGAATACCTCCAAGGTCCCTTCCATCTCTATTCTGATTGAGATGCTGGATTTAAGAACTTTCCTTGTGTGTGGGTGCTCCAACACTGGGCTTTCATTCCTTCAGCCAAATAATGGGATATAATAATAATAATAATAATAATAATAATAATAATAATAATAATAATAATAATAATAATAATAATAATAATAATAATAATAATAATAATAATAAAGTTGGAAGGGACCTTGAAGGTCATCTAGTCCAACCCCCTGCTCAGGCAGGAAACCCTATACCATTTCGGACAAATGGCTGTCCAGTCTCTTCTTAAAAACTTCCAGTGTTGGAGCATTCACCGCTTCTGGAGGCAGGTTGTTCCACTGGTTAATTGTTCTCACTGTCAGGAAGTTTCTCCTGAGTTCTAGGTTGCTTCTCTCCTTGATTAGTTTCCACCCGTTGCTTCTTGTCCTGCCTTCAGGCGCCTTGGAAAATAGCTTGACTCCCTCTTCTTTATGGCAGCCCCTGAGATACTGGAACACTTCTATCAAGTCCCCCCTCGTCCTTCTCTTCATTAAATTATCTGCATTTCTGTTACCAGTAAATAAGCCCATAGTCAAAGTTCCGTGGAAGGGACATGGCAAGTTTTTCTGGTTGACAGAAATAAACAGCTATCCTATCATAATAATAAAAATGGATAGGAAGCCTAGAAAAGTAAAGACAGTGAATCTTTCCCTTCATCTTCAGAGCAATGTTGACAAACTCTTACCAAAGACAGTGGGTAGGCATGGAGTCTTACAAGTACATCACATGGTTGAAAAAAGTGCATTGGAAGAATACCTGAAGGACAGTGAAGAAGATGGACTAGTACACCAGGAAAGTTTGCCGAATACTGGAGAGACCAAAAGGACCAAATGAAGAACAGAAGAGGATGTGGGAAGATACAGTATTACATAGCTAGTGCATTAAATACAGGTAAATAACAGGTAAGGCAGATAATAACAAGACCTGGCAGTGGCCAAGAGCAGGAAAGTTGAAGAAAGAAACAGAGAGCCTAATTCTGGCTGCACAAGACCAAGCCTTAAGAACAAATCCCTACAAAGCCAGAATGGAGAAAACAGCAACAACAGCAAGTGCTGCCTCTGCAGAAAAGCCGAAGAAACAGTGGACCACCTGCTTAGCTGTTGCAAGATTGCACAGACTGACGGCAAACAATGGTACGATAAAATAGCAATAATGATGCATTGGAAGATCTGCCAGAAATAACAATTGCCTGCAAGCAAAAACTGGTGGGATCATAAAATAGAGAAAATAATAGAAAATGAAGACGCTCAAGTGCTCTGGGACTTTGCACTTCAAACAGACAGACACAAACCAGAGAACATGCTAGACTTAATCAGTGTCTATAAGAAAAACAAAGAAGTCTGGATAGTGGAGATGGCAGCACCTGGAGGCAGCAGAAAAGAAGAGAGGGAACTGGAAAAGATAACAAAAATCTTAAAATGTTAAAAGGAACTGGCAGACATGATTTCGGAACCATTTAACCATACATTTCAAAAATCCTAGATCACCAGGGAATTATCAGAGGACTGGAAAAGAGCTGATGTGGTTCCAATTTTCAAAAAGGAAAAAATGGACCCAGGAAACTAGAAACCAATCAGCCTGATATCAATATCTGGGAAGATCCTGGGAAAGATAAGAACTGGTTTGTGAGCACCTAGAAATGAAAAAGCTGATTAATAGAAGTCAGCATAGGTTGTTAAAAGCAAGTCATGCAAAACAAACTGTATTGCTTTCTTTAATAAAGTGACTACATTAACAAACCAAGGAAATGTGTTGGATATAGTATACTTGGACTTCAGTAAAGCATTTTGACCACAGGCTACTTCTTGGTAAGATAGAAAAACGTGGTATAGATAGCATCACCACCAGCTGGATTGGTAACTGGCTGACCAATCCCATTCAACATGTAATCATATCGACATGGAGGGAAGGATGCAGTAGGGTTCTGTCTTTAGGCCCATTCTCATCAACAGATGAAGGGATAAAATGGGAACTCATCAAATTTTGACACCAAGCTGAGGGGAATAGCCAACGCTTTAGAACAGGGGTTTTCAAAATTGGCCCTTTTGTGACTTGTGGACTTCAACTCCCAGAATTCCTTAGCCAGACAGGCTGGCTGAGGAATTCTGGGAGTTGAAGTCCACAAGTCATAAAAGGGCCAAGTTTGAAGACCCCTGCTTTAGAAGATAGGCTCACAATCCAAAAGGATCTTGACAGACTTGAACACTGGGCTCTATCCAACAAACTGCAGTTCAGTGCTGGGAAAAATAAGACTTTGCACTTAGGCAAGAAAAACCAAATGCACAGGTATAAAATAGGTCAGTGGTGGCGAACCTATGGCACGCGTGCCAGAGGTGGCACTCAGAGCCCTCTCTGTGGGCACGCACACTGCAGCCACTAGCAACTCCTGCAGGTCCATTAGGCTGCCACCGCCCGAAGCAACAGCCCCGCCCAGCACAAAGCAGGCAAAATGGCCGGCTAGCGAGCTCGAGTAGAGATGTTAGAGTATCGAGGTGGCCACGCCTACCTGGCCACACCCACCCAGTCTGCTGTGACCACTCTGGCCACGCCCACCCAGTGGGCCACACACCCCTCCCTCCCTGAGGGAACCACAATGCTGATGCGGCCTTGGCACTTTGCAATAAATAAAGTGGGTTTTGGGTTGCGGTTTGGGCACTCGGTCTCTAAAAGGTTCGCCATTACTGCAATAGGTGGTACCTGGTTTAACAGCAGTAACTGTGAGAGGGAGCAAGGGGTTGGACTAGAACAGGGCTTTTCAACCAGTGGTACAGGTACCACCTGTGGTACATTGGCACCTGGCAGGTGGTACGCAACCATCCTAGAAAAGTGGTAGCGGGGAAGGGGAATGAGAGTGCCGCCGGGCGGGCAGGCAGGTGTCTTGCTCGGCTGTGCCTTTGGAGGCACTTTTTTCAGTGCCATTGTAACTTCAAACAGTCACTAAGTGAACTGTTGTAAGTCGAGGACTACCTGTATTTTATCCTTTTTTTCCTTTTTTTTTTTTGGGTCGTCAATTTTTTGACACCTTGCTAGGCGACTGGTGGTACTCGGATATTGCCATATCCTAAAAGTGGTACAATGGGTGAAAAGGTTGAAAAGCCCTGGACTAGAAGACCTCCAAGGTCCCTCCCAACTCTGCTATTCTGTATTCTTCAACCTTCCAAAAATGAGCTAGTCAGCAATGACATTGTGGATTTTTAATTTTTTTTTAAAAAAGCACATCTTCTCGGTATTTTCTTTTTAGTCTGCATTCTTTCATCAGCATGGTTGTGTCACAAATGATACCAACGCCAAGTATAATAGTCGTACTGCACAGCTCTACCGAGACAAGATCAGATCTCTTGCAGCTCAGGCAACACGGAAATACGGCACAGATGTGAGTAATGTACATATTTTACAGTGCTTGCTGATTTTGTGTTGTTCAGTCGTCTTAATGTTTATAAAGCTAAAATGATACGGTATTGGCATCATGGTATTCCTATATGTTAAAATGTTGCAGCTAATTTGAAAAGAGAAAGCGTGATGCATTTTTAGTATCAGTACTATTCTGTTTAAGCTTTGCTTTTCTGCTTATATAACCAGTTCATACGTAGATAAAATATACCATGCTGTTCTTGTTGTATGTCCGTGTTCACACACCTGGTTGGAGCCCTACAATTAATTTGCAAAAATTGTTGCACTTGACTGAAATGATTGAGCTTAACTCCTGGGGTTGAGATCCTGAGAAGAAGTCCAGCTGCTTTAAAGGACTGATAGTCCTTGATGTGCAACCACAATTAAGCCCAAAATTTCTGTGGCTAAGCAAGATAGTTAAATGGGTTTTGCCCCATTTTACAGCTTTTCTTGCCACAGTTGGTAAAGTGAAACACTGCAATTGTTAAGTTAGTAAAACGATTGTTAAGTGCATAGCTGGCTCAGAAATTCTGGGAGTTGAAGTCCACGAGTCATAAAAGAGCCAAGGTTGCCTACCCCTGGGCTAGCCCATTGACTGTGCTTGTCTTGTCAGAAAGCCACAAAAGGTGATCACATAAAGCAGGACACTGCAACCATCATACATACATGTCAGTTGCAAAGTCCAAATTTTGATCACGTGACCAGGGGGATGCTGCAATAGTCATAGTGTGAAAAATAGCCCTAAGTCACTTTTTGTAACTTTGAACAATCACTAAATGAATGGGGGTAAGCCAAGGATTACCTGTAACGGGTGCTCCCCAGAACACCTTTTCTCAATTTGATCCCAAAAGCTTAAAGCAGTGGTTCTCAACCTTTTTAATGCCGCGATCCCCAACCGGTCGTAAGTCGAGGACTAAACCGGTCGTAGGTCGAGGACTAAACCGATCGTAAGTCGAGGACTTTCCCTGCCCGGGAGCGCCGCGTATGCGTGGTTCTGCCCCCTGCGCCGGCCGAGGCGTAGCTGGCAAGCGGCAGAGACGGAGCAGGCCGACCACCAGCTGGCCCAGTTCAAGGGAGGTAAGGCACCCGCCGGAAAAGGGGAAAAAAATGGTGGACAGCCTTGCTTGGCGACCCCCGTGAAATGGTCGATCGACCCCAAATGGGGTCGCGACCCATAGGTTGAGAACCGTTGGCTTAAAGCTTTATAATTACAAGCATGACCCATTTCATCCTGTTCGCAGCCCATTTGTCCAGTATTGTGTAATGGTTTCAGAAAACCAGTGGTACAGTTTTTTTTTTCTACATTTAGGAAACAGATGGACAATGTAGCGTGAGCATTTTAAACAAACAAAAAGCAAAGAATCTTGGCAGACTCTCACTTGGGCTTATAATATTGTATATTTTAGTTATGGATAGATGGCTGCGGAGCCCCTCCTTTATCACCTCAAGAGAAAGAAGAAGACTTCTTTGCATCTCATGGCTCTACTCGGGTATAAAATGAATAAAACGTTTTTTAATTTCATGGGATTTTACCTATATGTGAATGATGGGAGGTAAGCTAGCATGGAGTTATTTTCTTTTGTCCGATTTTCTAATACAAGATTAGAACTAGTGAGTTAAGACGCCAAAGTAGAAGGTTCAAACTAGATGTCAAGGGCAACTTTTGGGCTGTGTAAAAATTCACGCTGCCAAATAAAGCAGTGAGAAATCTTCACCAGGAATTTCAGATAGAAGCTGAATGGTCACTTGCCAGAGATGGTCTAATGCAGGAGTCCCCGACCCCTAGACCGCGCCCCACTATCAGGCCATGACCTGTTTGAAACCGGGCCGTGTGAGCGATAGGCAAGCGCGTGCGTGCATGAGAAGCTCCACTCACATAAGTGGTGGGCAAGCATGTGCGTGCGAAGCTCTACTTGCGCGAGTGGTGGGCAAGTGGAGCTGTGCGCTCG
This sequence comes from Protobothrops mucrosquamatus, assembly GCF_001527695.2. NCBI lineage: Eukaryota > Metazoa > Chordata > Lepidosauria > Squamata > Viperidae > Protobothrops > Protobothrops mucrosquamatus. Next base: position 152,976 of record NW_015386254.1, on the reverse strand, counting down.
CGTATGTGCCTGCCACTCAGTGGATCCTGCGTTGAGCAGAGTGTCAGATCTGCCATCACACCACTTCAGCTCTGCTTTAATGGCAGATTGCCATAAAGCATGGGGAGGGGGAAGGGGGAGACATGGGAAGGGGGGATGACAGGAACCAGAAGTGTCGTCCAGAGACAACGGTTGAAATATCCAAGGACATAGGCACGAGAACGGAATGCGAACGCCCACCAAAGAGGTGCCAACCCTTAGGACTGTTACCAAAACACCTAATTTGAACCTTATTGGATACTAACAGAATGACCGGGGGGGGGGGAAGGCCTGGGAGAAGGGAAAATTACGGGGTTTACGTGGGAATCTTCAGATCTGACTTTGCTTATGCTGTAACCACTTGGCTTTTAGTAAAAGAATACCTTTCACTACAAATGGAGTCGAGGGTCTGTCTTTCCTAAATGCCCAAGCTGGGACAGGCCTGACACAGAGGTTTGGACTAGATGACTTTTATGATCCTTTCAAACCCTAATATTCTAATTTGATAATTTCTTTCCTGAATTTATGTGTTTATTATTCTGTTTGTCCACCACCTGGATCTCTTCCCAATCCCAGTCCTTGATGTACCATTTTCTGGGCTTTCTCTCCTCCCTTCCACATTGGATTCAGTGCAAAGCACCTTCCAAGCACACTCTTTTCAGGTCTTGTAAGGTACAACCCATTTCTTACCAGTAGTCTCTCATTTGGAAAACATCCTGTTATTCAAAAATCCAAACTATTCTCATTGACCACATCTGTAGAGCCAGTTGTATTTCTGAATGAGATGTCAGAAAAACCTCTTAACATATAATATAATATTTTATATACATGAAAATTACCTAAATGAATTCTGATGAGCTTAATTCTAATTCTTTGGAATACTGCTAATAACTTGTTTTTTTCTTCTTTATAGGTTGAATGGGAATCATCACAACAGGAAACAATTAATCCACAGGAGAATTCTTCAGAAAATAATTCAGAAAGCAAAGATGGTATGGTTTATCAAGGTTCATTTCTAAAATGTGTGACAAAATGTAGCAAATATGTGAAAATTCCTAACTCCTGTTGACTGTTCTTTGCTTTTATAAGATTGTTTGATAAATAGCTTTTATCAATTGTAGCGCTTTTAAAAACATATACAAAACTACTTACACAAAACTTGCTACTTCATAACCCATGCTGGTTATTGTCACAAACTACAAATATGACTGAATCTGATAAAAATATACTTTAAATTTGCCTATTGTAATCAATTTAGATCCAGATAAATTTTCAACATACTGTGACAAATAGGTAAGAACATAAGTTGACTGACTGGGAAAACAGGAAGTCTAGTTCCTATTTCTGAATGTGGATCAAGGATCTAGAAATGTACTAATCCTTAACATTTATATGTTTGTTGTTTTTTTATATTTCTAGAAGATCCAGAAGATGGACCAAGCGTTGATTACCTTAGTGTATCACCTCAAGCTTCTTTAGGTAAACAATACAGAAGAAAAGATCTCTGAATGTCTAAAGATGTAGTACAGGGGTGTCATATTGCGACTTTTTTGCCATTGCTGGCAATGGGGTGGGCGCGGTTTCGCTATGATGCATCCGGTCCGTGGGCCGGCAGTTTGACACCCCTGATGTAGTAGGATGAACAAAACAGTACAAATCTTACATTGTGTTTGCTGACTTGTCAGTGATTTCATAATAAAAATTATCCTAGCCCTCAACAGCTAACTATTACTAGAATTTGGTAGACATCATGAGTCAGATTTGCACATTATTACTACACATACATTACTGAGACCTGTTTTAGAACACAAGTTTCTTCCAATAGCATCTGGCTTACTTGTAGCTGTGTTTATTTGAGGATGTAATGATTAGCACCATATAATAGAACCACAATTCTGGATATACTCTTAGCATTTTTGCAGTTCAGCCGAAATATTTTTCCATTTAGAGTATTCTGGGTCTTCATTCCTGATGTTTGTTTTTCAGTTGACATGTTGCATCCATGTTTAAGCTATATAAAATTTAAAGGAACAAACAGAATAAAACCTCCTTTTGGAGATCAGAAATATACTAACTTGTTATAGGCATGCTTCGGCAACATGGAGAAATTTAAATTGTTTCTTCCTTCATTTTGAAATGGTACAACTCCCAAACATTTGGAACCATATGCTATTTCTTGGGGTGTGGGTGAGGAGATTGGTAAATTGGCTCTTAGAATCAATGCAGCTGCATTCTTGTATAAATGCATATGTTTGTTTAGTTAGTGATACATATTTTTTATCTCTTATTTTAGCCAACATGGAGAAGGTTAATACTTCAGGCACGGCACCTAACAAAGGTGACTGGATGTTTTAGTTATCCTGTTTTGCTGCTTCAATTTCCACGTACTTCTGTGGAATAGAGCATTATATTAATTTCCTTAGTTTGTATCATCAGTTCCAGCAAATATATCTACATGCTTCTAGCTTCTTTTTTTATTTTCTCTTGCTTCTGAACCTACATTTTTCCTGTTTTTCTTGATGTAACTAAAAAGCAATGAGATTTATTTGGTCGCCCTGTGTTTAAGGGCAGATGCATCCCAGCACCCATGCGCTTGTGTCAGGCAGCAGCCGCCCCTGTCCCTGCCTCACCTTGCCCTGTGACAATGGCACCCCCGCCCTGCCTCGCCTTGCCTCGCCTCACCCACAGGATGAGCCTCCTGCCCACCGCCTCACCTGGCAGAGACCCCCTGGATCTCCCCCAACTCTGCCTGGCCCCCACAGGCGTCCCTCCCCACAAGCAACATCGAGGTGATCACGCCCACCTTGGCCACTCCCATCCAATCTACCATGACCACCACAGCCACGCCCACCCAGTGGGCCACTCCCACCTGGCACCCGGTGACAAATAAGTGGGTTTTGGGTTGCAGTTTGGGCACTCGGTCTCTAAAAGATTCGCCATCACTGCTCTATTATCTGTTTTATTGTGTTGATATCTATTTGTTACATTTTCTGAACAATTTATTGCTTGTAGGCCGTTCAGGTTACTGGCCTTTGACCTTAAAAAAGAATTCTAATCTATTATGTTATATGTCTCCTGCCCCTGAAGGAAGTTATTAGGAGCTGGAAGTGACACCATAACTTTTTCTCACTCTGTTTACATAGAACAAAGCACTACATGTTCAGTGCTTTTTGATTTTTTTGGCTTTCAGCATCTTAGAGTGGCATAAAGAATCTAATTCTTAATCTGATCCATTTACTGGGTCAGCAGTAGTAGTTGTGGGTAACATTAATAGCTAAATCTTGTAGCAAAAGTGGGTTTATTTGGTGAGAAATGGCATAATTTCATTTAAGTTTATTTTGGCAATAAATGTGTACAATATTAAAGCTTTTGGCGGCTACCTCAAAATATTCAAAGTTCCCATATTGAGATTCCCATAGTTCTCTTTTGTGAGATGTTTTCCTGATAGAGTTGCATACAGTATTAGATACAGGGAAGAATTATGTTCTGCTTTCATTTATTTGGAGGGCTGTTCATAAACAGTTAAAACTGTAGTATACTAAATTGATCCTGTTTAGAGGTACAACACTTCATGATTATTTACAGAATCACAACCTGGTTTTGTACAAGGGTTTTATCTTTTCTATGTATTAATTATCTCATCTTCTTTTCCTTCCCACTCCTTTTACTTTCATCAACTGCCTTCACTCCCTTCGGTCTCCTTAGCTCTCCCCCCCCCCCCAGTTTCTCATATGAAATTAACTGGTTACTCTAGAGTTGCATTCTACTAGTTCAGCAATCCATTCTTTTTATCACACCCCCAACTGTTCTATTATCATTTCTACTAATCATCCTCAATAAAATGATGATCAGCCACAGATGCTGATCTGGTAGTAATACTTCATTCTCGTATTTGCTAAATACATATTTTGAACTTGCTATAATATTAATATGAACCCTTTAGTCTTAATGCCATTGTTAATAAAATTTCCTTTGAAAAACAAGAGGTATCTATTTTAGCCTACATAAAAGTTAATACCCCTGCCTTCACTGCTATGTGGTACAGGAATTACTTATAAAGGCTGACATTTCCTAATCAAGCTCAGTGCCTGGGGACTGCATCTATTTAATCTTCTTGGCAAGGCTACCAGTTTAGCTTGCCTCCTTCCAGATTTGTTTGTTCATTTGAAATGGGGGGTTCTGAGTCTCATCCATATTTCTGGGGTTTCTTTGTGTCAGGCCACTCTTTCTTGGCTTCTGAGATTACTAAGGATTGGCTAGGCATTGCCATCTTTTGAAGCACCATTATAACAAGGCTCACCTCCAAGGTTTATGATATTAATCCATGTAGGCCTTATGAAGATAGGTTGTTGGTGAGATTTACCATCCTGGAAGAAAGGCTGTTGGGACAGATTTCTAATTCTGAAAAACTGCATTTTTATTTAATGTGTCAGTTGGTAAACTGTTGAGGAACTTAATTGATTTACTTGTATACAAATATTCAGTTATTTTATTCAACTTAAAATGTCATCTTATTTTCCCCTAAAAAAAACTGTTATGTAGACATTCTTGAGAAACATATATCCCTTTTTATACTAAATTCTTTTCTTGAAAAAATAGAGAACTTTGGAAATGCATTGATTTATAAGCAGGTGCCTAGGATTCCCTTTCTCCAGTTGATTGTATTTTATTTCTAAATGTTGAAAACAAATTCCATACTATATTGTATTGCTTTTCCTAATTCTTTAAGTTAAATGGGCAATTCTGGTTTTTTCTACTTTTGCAGATATTACAGTTAATGCTAATTTCATCATGTTACAATGCATGTAATTCATAAGCTGTGTATTGTTCTTACAGATGCCAGTTGTATGATGAAGAAGAAACCAAATCAAGTAAAAAAGGGAGTAAGTGTTTAGACTGATATTTTCAAGTCTCTCTTTTAATGGGCTGCTGAGGAGATTCATGCTCTTTTTTATGTAATTGTGAAAGTTACTATGTAAAGCAGGGGTCTTCAAACTTGGCCCTTTTAAGACTTACGGACTTCAACTGCCAGAATTCCTCAGCCAGGCACGCTGGCTGAGGAATTCTGGGAGTTGAAGTCCAGAAGTCATAAAAGGGCCAAGTTTGAAGACCCCTGATATAAAGAGTTGTATAGTTCTGAATTAATCAAATTAGTCTTCAGTAGCCAGCTCTATATGCAGATCATCCTCTCCTAAAAAGTGACATCTTGTTATTAATTGGTTGAAGGGATTTGGGGGGGGGGGAGAAAAGACAATTGAATCTTCCTTGTGGAATTCATACCCACAGCTCGTAAAATTGACCTGTAGAGCCTCCATTACAATAGTACAGAGACAAATTACGAAAAGTGAGTGATGATGGCATAATGCAAGTGCAACAACTTACATCAGTCAGGTATCAGGAAACAGCTGTTAAAGTTAAGTAATGAGGGACGGCACCATGCACCTGTTGTTGCATTGGACTCATTGTGGCTTGTTGCCGATGCCACTGGACTGGATTATACATCCATTTAGAAATATATTTGCCAATCTTATTTCCATGCTATAGTAGTAATTTGATGAGCTATTTTCTCTATTCCATGCATGCCTAGTCTGCTTTTCTATATGATAATTTAGAAGTAAGCTATATTTCACATGATGTATATCTAATCCAGGGGTAGGCAACCTTGGCTCTTTTATGACTTGTGGACTTCAACTCCCAGAATTCCTGAGCCAGCTGGCTCAGGAATTCTGGGAATTGAAGTCCACGAGTCATAAAAGAGCCAAGGTTGCCTACCCCTGATCTAGTCATACAAGAAGGTGCAGTTAGAATGCATTTTTGTATTCATCATACAAAATTGCTTTACCAAATTTGACATCTGAATTGTTCATTAACTGCTTTCAAAGGAGAATCAGAACCTTTTTTTATACTGTGGTAACTACTAATCGTAGATTTGCCTCATCCCGCAATCAAAATGTAATAGTGGCAAATTGCTCACAAATTACAGCTCACAAATCAGGAGCTGTAAGGCTGCCCTAGGAACTGCAAAGCATCGTGAATGCAGAAACTAGGGCAGTGGTTCTCAACCTTTTTAATGCCGCGACCCCAACCGGTCGTAAGTTGAGGACTAAACCGGTCGTAAGTCGAGGACTAAACCGGTCATAAGTCGAGGACTTTCCCTGCCCGGGAGCGCCGCGCATGCGTGGTTCCGCCCCCTGCGCCGGCCGAGGCGTATCTGGCAAGCGGCAGAGACAGAGCAGGCCAACCACCAGCTGGCCCAGCCCAAGGGAGATAAGGCACCCGCCGGAAAAGGGAAAAAATGGCGGACAAAAAAAATGGCGGACAGCCTTGCTTGGCGACGCCCATGAAATGGTCAATCGACCCCAAATGGGGTCCCGACCCACAGGTTGAGAACCACTGAGTTAGGGCCTTGCTTGTATGGCTTCCCTTGCCTTTACTAGAGCTGTTTCCTTTCCATTTTGTTCTTAAAGAAAGAAAACCTAAAATAACTTGCATTCTTATATATTGTGATAGCTTTTTCATTTTTTTCTTTCACGTCCAAATTAAAGATTGGAGCTAAGAAATGTGGTTTGGGGGCCCAGAAACTGAGCAGCAAGAGTTTTAACGAGATAGAAAAACAAGCACTGGCGGTAGATAAACTGAAGGAAGCTGGCACAACAACAGAGAAGGAAGAACCATTGTAAGTAGAGTTTGTTTGGCCCCTGTTAGATTCTCTCTTTACAGACTTACATGGGTATTTGAAGTGGCAAATGTCTGAATGCCCTCTGATACAAGGTACTTTAGGAGTGATACCTATTTTACTTTGGTATAAACCAGGGGTAGGCAACCTTGGCTCTTTTATGACTCATGGACTTCAACTCCCAAAATTCCTGAGCCAGCCATGCTCAGGGAGAGGTTTCCAAGCTGAGCCATGCTGGCTCAGGAATTCTGGGAGTTGAAGTCCACTAGTCAAAAAAGAGCCAAGGTTGCCTACCCCTGGTATAGGCCCTGGAACTAAGGCAGCACGATGGCTCAACGGTTAAGATGATGGACTTTAGGCTGGAAAGCCAACAGCCCGGGTTCAAGACCCGAGTGTCGTGCATGTGTGTGTGTGTGAACACCTGTTTTCGCCTAGCTCCTGCCCACCTAGCAGTTTGAAAGCATACAAATGCGAGTAGATAAATAGATACCACTTTGGTAGGGAGGAAACCGTGCTCCATGGCATCATGCTGGCCACACGGAAATGTCTTTGGACAGTGCTGGCTCGTGGCCTCAAAGCAGAGATGAATGTCGCCCCCTATAGTTGGCAACGACTAGCGGAATAAAATCCACAGGGGTTCCTTTCCTTCCTGGAACTAAATAATAGTATATCATTATTTTCAAAAACTGATCCAACACCTTAGAACTTAATAGGCTGTTTTTACCACATACCACATATGTGTGTATTTCTGAATAAATCTGAATTTACTTCATAATCAGTTGAGACTTAAGAGAATTATAATAAAATCCCATTAAAAACATGAATATGCTTTAACTATTTTAGATTTCAAGGAGAAAATGTTTACATTGTGTATTACTTGTTTCAATAAATTCAACATTGTGCTGTTATCTTCCTAGATATACTTTTCTACTACTTTCATGGATAGAATAGGCATTGTATTTAAATAAATAGAGCTGCCATTTGGAAATATTCCTCTAAATAGCACACACTTTTCTTGATCAGTTATGGAAATGTTTATCCAGGTTTAATGGCTACAAAAATTTACCACGCTGTCAAAATGGGATGCCAAACTATTCTTAATAACTTCACTTTTCTTCTTTATTACATTGATTAAATGCTTGTGTTGCAGTTCACTGAAATTCTTTTAAATGTAGGTTAAAAAAATTATTGCATCTTTCTTTGAAGAACTATGTTCTGATATTTTTGATTTTGTTAATGCTGTCAGACAGAAATAACAGTAAGTGTGATTTTTGTCTTGTAAATGAAAACTCAAAGAATATTTATGGAAAGCTTTTGCAGCATATTTGCATGGCTTTCAAGATAGGAATTAATACCACAGAACTTCATAATTGATTTCTTCAGATAGCTGTTCATTTGTCTAACTGTAATCCATTAGTTTCCATTTACTCGTTATCTCTTTAATATCTGTTTAGTAAAGTATCTGGTAAACTAAGATACTTTCCTATTAGATCATTTTTGTACATCTTCATTTCTATTCCACACCATTACAAAGGATCCATTAAATATACCAGGGGTAAATGCAAAACTAGTAATTTGTTATGAAAATCAAATAGAATAATTGCTTCATATTAATTTCCTAATATGTGCGTTCATACACTGCACTATCCAACTATTATGGTTTGTGTAGAGTTCTATTTGTGTAGAGTTTATAACTTGCAGCAGCTGTCCTCAGTTTGAAGATGCTCCAATACTAAGAAACATTCAGGATTTTTTTTTTTACCCAGTGTGTCTTCTAAATTGACAGTTTATTTAATAATATGGGGGGTTGTTAGTAGGGATCAATCTAGATGACCCTTAAGTCCACTATGTATATTCCTTCTACCTGAACAGTTAAGAAAAAGAAGTTCATCTCCATTTTAGACTATCCAAGTTTAGAGCATATCTAAATTAGGATAAACTATTACTCTTAACTATGATTAGTAGAAGCAAGCAAGTGTAAAACTACAGTTTATAAAAAGTTAGCTTGTTTCAACTAACCATAGTTAGATGCAGGCACAGTAAACTCTAACGACTGACATCTGAAACAATTGTTTCCAGTTTTTTCTTCACAATACTCCTGGAAAAGGTAGGATATCATAAACAGTGCATGGGGGTGGCAAGTCATGCCCATCTTTTCCTACTATAGTGTCATGCATTTTGATCATCAGCAGATCGGTGTCCTGTCACTGGGAGGGCGAAAAGCCAGCTAAACATTATTCTCTTAAGAGGAATGTTGCTTGCAGTTAATACCTATATCCATATTTGTAGGTCTATGAGTAAATCATTTCTCTCCATTTGTTTTTACAGTAGCTGTCCAATCTGTAAATGATCTGGTAGGGCCAGTCTTTCTCAAATACATTTTTCATTATTCCTGACCTGCATTGCCAAAAGGAAAAGAGATTTGTGGGTAATGATGCTCTCTGAGCTTGGTTGTTTGCTTGCCTGTGCTTCATTACCCAACTAGATAACATCATCAGTGCTAGTGAGGGTGGGGTTTGCTCCCTGTTTATATACAGAAGCTTGCCCTGCCAGTGTTGAAGGAGGTATGGTTCACTCCTTGGTATTTCCTTGATTAAACTGTTGTTTACTGTTTTATTGTTTGTCTGGTATCTCTATATCTCTCTATCTCTGTATTTTTCTGTCTGTCTGTCTGTCTGTCTGTCTGTCTATCTATCCACACATACACACACATAGATACACACATTTATCTCTATGTAAGAGACAGTTTGGTCAGATGGTTAAGGCACTGGACTAGAAAGTGGGAGACAAATGAGTTCAAGTCCGTTCTTAACCATGAAAGCCAGCTGGATGACTGTGCAAGTCACTCTGTCTCAGTCCAACCCATCTTACACAGTTGTTGTGGGGAAAATAGGAGGAGGAAGGTGTCTTGGATATGTTTATTGCCTTGAGTTGTTTACAAATATAGTAAAGGCAGGATACAAATAAATAAAAATAAAAATCTCTCTCTATATATATATTTAAATGTGTAGATGTGATTTATCTTTTTTAGGTTTATAGAGATAAAAATGTGGTTTATCTTCTAGGTTTATTGAGATAAAATGTACACACCAGTCAAAAGAGACAATAAAAACCAAGAAGGAAATAAAAAGACCAGAATACATCCTTCTCAGCAACCAGCACCCAGATAAGCAAGGGTTAACGCCAAGCTTAGAGAGCACCAAGGACTCCACAGTTCTACCTACCTACCTTCTCTTCTGTTTGAGAAAAGAGAATTGGCAGCCATAACATGAATACCACTTCAAGAAAAACTGCTTTTGTTGTGCAACAACAATAGCCACAACTTTTCCTGATTGACTTTTGTTCTCTAGATGTGTCCTATTTCCTGCAGTTTGAGTTCAGAAACTCTTCTTTCTTATTGCAGCTTTAAATCTCAGATTCTGCTTTTCACCATAACTCTTGTTTTTTCTTGATCCTGTGGCACTTTTCAATTATGTTTTTCCATTGTTGTGCTCCTTATTACTCCTTTAACACTAATCCTTTAGAAGCAAAATAATATACAATGTCCATTACAAAGTCTGTATAAATTTGAATCCTCCTATACAGGTAGAACTCTTTTGATTTTAGCAATATAAGAAAAAGAATTTTACTCAGTTAAGTCATATACTTCTGTTTTATGCACTGAAAAATATTACTTCATTTATACTACTGTGAGGAGAATTTTCTGGCATTCACTCAAGATATATCAGTTATATGTGGCCTTTTCTTTCTAGGGTATCATCTTTACGACTGGCCTACAAAGATCTTGAAATTCAGATGAGGGATGAAAAATTAAACGTGGCTGGTAAAAAGAAAACAGAGATAGAAAGACTTGGCATGGGATTCAGTAATAGTAGAAGGTATGTATTTGATTCAGAGCATCCGCTTTTCATTGGACATCTCTTCATACAGGGAGTCCTCAACTTACCACAACTGAGCCCAAACTTTTTGTTGCTAAGTGAGACATTTGTTAAGTGAATTTTGCCCCATTTTACGACCTTTCTGGCCACAATTGTTAAGTGAATCACTGCAGTTGATAAAGTTAGTAACTTGGTTGTTAAGTGAATCTGGCTTCATCATTGACTTTGCTTGTCAGAAGGTTGCAAAAGGTGATCACATGACCCTGAGACAGCAGGACACTGCAACGATCATAAATGTGAGTCAGTTTCCAAGTGTCTTAATTTTGATCACGTCACCATGGGGATGCTGCAATGGTCGTAAGTTTGAAAAACAGTCATAAGTCACTTTTTTTCAGTGCCGTTGTAACTTCAAACAGTCACTAAATGAACTGTTGTCAGTCAATGACTATCTGTGTTGGTTTTGTCCTGCTTGATATCAATCATTCAAATATTTTATTATACGTATTCAGAATTGCTGCATAACAAGTTTTGAATCCAGAGACAGCTAGCCAAATGGTTCAATTGTTCAAATATGTTTTATTTTAGTTTAACTTAATAGATGTATATCTCGCCTTTCACTCTAGATCAGGGGTAGTCAACCTTGGCTCTTTTATGACTCGTGGACTTCAATTCCCAGAATTCCTGAGCCAGCTTAGCTGGCTCAGGAATTCTGGGAGTTGAAGTCCACGAGTCATAAAAGAGCCAAGTTGACTACCCCTGCTCTAGATTCTTTTTCCCAAAGCAATCCTTGGAGGCACATTGGGCAGAGAAAGTGATTAGCCTGGGAATCTAGATCCTATGTCTCATTCCTCCCAACCTCTTCAGGACTTCTCTAGAGAGGCCTGGTGGCTCAGTGGCTTAATGACACTGTAGATGGTCTTTGCTCCAGCAGTGAGCTCCCGTCACTGTCTCAGTTTCTGCCCACCTATCAGTTCAAAAGCATGTTCTGTACGAGTAGATAAATAGGTACCACTTCACTGGGAAGACTTTGGGGTTGTTTCACCGGTTAGAATTCTGCTAGGGCTAGACCAGGGGTCTTCAAACTCGGCCCTTTTATGACTCATGAACTTCAACTCCCAGAATTCCTCAGCCAGTGTGCCTGGCTGAGGAATTCTGGGAGTTGAAGTCCATGAGTCATAAAAGGGCCGGGTTTGAAGACCCCCTGGGTTAGACCTTCCTGGTTGTGACGCCTGTTTTCAAGGCTCTTTTGGCAGAGGGAGAAGTGCTCAGATGCTGCTGCAGGAAAGCTGCTCCTTTTTCTTTCTGGTGTGGAGCTAGCTCGCGAGTATGGACCAAACAGGCTAGTAGTCTTGGGTAGCCAAACTACTACTCTGTATTAACATTGTAGTCTCCTGGCTAATGTGGCATTGCTAGGTATTTGCAAGACCGCCTCCTACCAAACACCTCCCTTCGACCAGTCCGCTCCCACAGAGAGGGCCTCATTAGAGTGCCGTCGGCCAGACAATGCCGGCTGGCGACCCCCAGGGGGGAGCCTTCTCTGTGGCAGCTCCTGCCCTCTGGAATGACCTACCCCCCGACCTACGTACAGTTGCGGACCTGCGCCTTTTTCGCCGAGCCCTGAAGGCCCATCTATTCCGTGCGGCCGGCCTGGCGTAGTTTGATTATGTTTCAGTGGGGGGTTTTTTACGGGTGTGTTTTTAGAACAGGCCTGTTATTTAATTCGATTT
>NW_015386254.1:133971-140577 GCF_001527695.2 Protobothrops mucrosquamatus | reverse complement strand
ATAAAATAAATATATGTTAAATAAACAATCAAACAAACATATAAATTAGTATTACTGGGCCAAAGTCCCCCAGGGAGCTTTCATTGCTGAAGAAGGTCTAAAACGGGTGTCAAACTGCCGGCCCATAGACCGGATGCATCATAGCAAAAGCGCGCCCATCCCATTGCCGGCAATGGCAACAAAGTCATGGCACGTCGCGACACGTCACGTGACATTGCGAGTTTGACACCCCTGGTCTAGAATCTGTGTCTCCTCACTCCTGGTCTAGCACCTTTACCCCTGGACCACACTGGCTCTTGGGCTGAGAGGAAAGGAGCTGGCCTAGAATCTCCCAGGAAGCTTTCATGGCTGAGGGGGGCACTGGAACCTGGGTCTCCGTACTCCAAGTCCAGCACCTTCACCTCTAAAGGCAGCCCCTTCAGGGTGAGTTGAGGGCTCCCCCCCTCTGTCTAAACTTCTTGTCAGGCATCAGAGTTTAAAACAGTGCCCCCCAAAAGAGGTCCTTGGGAAAAGCTTTTAAGGATGCTTTAAGATTGGTGTCACAGAGTAAGATAGGACTTTGTGGCAACCTTTTTGTGATTAAAGGACACAATATACCATAAGGCCAAAGAAATAGGAGGAGCACATCATACAGGAGGGCAATAAATTGAATATTTTTTCATTGTTTTTTAACCTTGATTGTTAGGTTTACGCTATTTTTCATATTTCAGCAATCACAGTGGGAGTTCTTCAGGTCACCCAAAAAATATGTCACACTGCAGATTGCCCACCCTTAGAAGATTTGAAATATTCTGGACTGTGTTGGCTGCAGTTACAGTGCATCAAGCATCTTTGACTTCAATGTGATTTTGTTTTTTTTCTCTTTTTAAAGATAACATTTTAAACTTCAATTTCCCCCCCTCCCCAGTGGTATTTCCCATTCGATAAGTTCAGATATGCAGATCATACAACAAGAAACACCAACAAGCGCAAAACCAAGAAAAAAGTATAATGATGAAGATGATTTGTATTTTTCTTGCCCCAATTCAAGGTAATCATTTGCTTTTAAAATCTTGAAAATAATTGTTAACATACATGTGCGTCCATGACCTCATTTTAAGGTAGATAAATAAAGCTTTTCTTTTCTAATGACACAGAGTTTCAGCAAGTAACACCAATACTGCCTGGACTCTAATATTAAAAAAAATCAAACCTGTTTAAGAGCTGGGATGGAAGACCACCAGGAAACCTTCAGATTTTAGCCTAGATTGGGAAAATGAACACTTCTAGAAAAAAAAATACGGCAGGATAGCACCAAGATTCAAGCTTGACTCGAAGTTGTGTTTCCTTTTTCCTGTGTGTACTGGAAATGCTTAGTGCATTTGACACTTTGCTGATCTGTTACTCAGCAGTTGGGTATAAAAATCACTGAAATGGTCCTGGCTCTTTTTGCTGTCTGTCTTCATTAGAGCAGATTTGTTTTCCCTTAACATCGGATTGGAGAATTTAGGGGCATCAGTAACATTGAAATAAGTGATGGCAATTTTTTCTCATGCCACCGGGTGAATGCTAAAGGGCAAAAGGGATGTTTTAAGTTCTGCAACATTTAAAATGTCCACTTAAATATGCCCAAGCAGGAAAATTAGCTTTTTGTTTTGTTTTATTTCAAAGCATGAAAAAACTTAAGACGCATCCGTTTTGTCCCTTAAGTTTTCCCCAAAAAATACCTGCAGAAAGGATAACGTTTTGAACACATCTACTTGTGGCTGCAATAAGTAGCAAAAAGACTACTAGGTATGGGGTGTGGGTTGCCCATTTATGCCAAGTAGCACTATGAAGTCCTAAACGCGCAGAATTGTTTTGTCTTTTTTTTGGTTATGTTTATTTTTTTTATTAAACTGTGAACAAATTAGATCAAATTTTAAGCATACATTGCATCAAATAGGTAAGTATTGTCAGCTGAAGTGGCTGCAGTCCAGAATAAAAGTAATTAAAAAAAATATTGAATAATTTTGGATCCTTACATAGCAGATTTTCCTTCTTTACCTGCTGCAGTGAGTATGGAGAACAGTAAGAAGGACTTAACATGGCAAATCACCCACAGAGGACTGCTATTGTTAGTCAAGTTTTATAGCCCTTCAACTTCTCTCCCTTCTGGGATGCTTAGATTGCTTTGGGAATCTAAGATCAGGAAATAGTTGCACAGGGGAAGTTTTCATTCATTCATTCATTCATTCATTCATTCCGTTTCTATAGCCGCCATCTCAACCAGTGACTTTGAGCGGCTTACAGTAAGGTTACATATGAAATGAGGATTAGCCACATTGTTAAATATCTTCCAGGCATTGGGCAAGTATTTAAGGCAGGGGTGTCAAACTCAATTTCACTGAGGGCCGTATCAGCATTGTGGTTGCCCTGGGGGTGTGTGTGGCCAGAGTGGGTGCAGCCTACTGGGTGGGCGTGGATGGAGTGGGTGTGGCCTCCTGGGTGGACGTGGCCAGTTATACATCATTCGCGTCAAGGGTGCCTATGGGGGCCTGGGCAGGAGTGGGACAGATCTGAGGGTCTCTGGCAGAAGGGGGTGGGACTGGGGCAAGTGCCAAGGCATGGTCCACCGGGGCAAGTGCCAAGATGGCCACCACAAAATTGTACATTGGCTCCTGGCTGGCCAGGGCCAAGGCAGCGGGGGCCGTTCCTTCACTATTTCCAGGATGGCTTCGCGGGACACATGAAACCACTTCGTGGGCCGCATCCGGCCCCCGGGCCTTGTGTTTGACATGTCTGATTTAAGGCAAAAACAGGAAATAATTAGCTAATTGGGGTAAGCAAATAGGAGAAAACTAGCTTGTCCAAGCTAATTAAGAGCACAGTGCTTTCTAGTAAAACAACAGTCCTTGCCGTTGCAGAGGAATGGATCCAAAGTTAACATATTTTACTCTCTTAGACTTCCAAATATCAATGAAATGTTTTTCCTAATTGTTCAGATATTTTGATTCGTCCGACTTGAGAAGTAGTGCTTTTCCTAAATGGGATGACAATTCTGATTCATTCTGGAAGAAAGAAAGCAGCAGCAGCAGAGATATTGATATGATTTTGTCTTCCAAGCCTACGAGCTATTCAGAGAGGTAACTTTCTTTAATATCAACACTTATAGGACATAATATACACAAAGTTGATTACTTTGCTTGCTGACCTGCCACTATTAAATCATCTTTGCAAAATAGGGTAAACTTGGAATATTCAGATTTCAGTATTGGAATGAAAATTTACGTCACAAAAAAAATCTATGTATTTGAAATCTGAATGTTAACAACATCTCTGCAAACGGGAGTAGAGTGTGTGTGTGAAGGATTTAGAGTTAAGACTCTAAAAACACTATTTTGCTTTTTGGTTGATTCGGCATATTGAATGAGTATATGAGAAAATACTTTGACAAAACAGTTAGGACACTGAAAGCTCTGGAAAACATTCTAATGAGGAAGTGGCCAGTGGGATGTCTGCACAATCCAGAGTGTAGATTTTATAAGTAGAATTGAACTGTATTACACAGGATGCTTTGCTTTCTAGTTTTACCAGATTGGTTGTGAAAAAAAGGAGGTACATCAAGGGAATATAAAGCTCCTAATTCCTTTGGATTAAAGTCATAAATAATAAATACTGCACACTTATTCTTTTAAAAACAGTACATTTTCTGTGCTTGTGGTCTATTTTTTATGCCTTTTCAAAGATTTCCGGGTAGTTTTCAGTATTGGTCACAAATGATTCCATAATAAACTGAAAATAGATTTTTTACAATTGTAACTGTTGTGTATAATCATTAGTAACATAAAAAACAGACAATAAGTAGTTGTCTTTATAAATCTGTCATACTAAGATAGTATTCACAGTGCAGGTAATCCTCAACTTAACAACCATAATAAAGCCTGCCCATTAACTCCTCTAAGTCATGACGGTTGTAGAACAGGTCGCCCACATGACTCACCTAACTTTATAACCTTTTTTTTTTGCCATGCTCATTAAATGACTCCATTGTTTGCTGTGGGGAGTTTTTGCCAAAGATCGGAAGTTTTCAGCCAAAATATAAATCACAATCATGTGATTAAGGAACACTGCAGACAGCCATAAATTCAGGCCAGTTGCTAAGCACCCAAAATGCAGTCCCATGACTGCAGGGGGTGGCCATCAGAATTTCAGAAGCAGGTCATAAGTCCCTTTTAGGGAGTCCACCATAACTTCAGACAGTTGCTAAATGACTAATTGTAAGTTGAAAACTACCTGTATTAAGGATATTTGTAAAATGCAAATTTCATTGTTGAACTGGGACCTCTTGAGATATAACCATGTTGAAACATTTCTTAGGTCATCGTCTCGTAGGAAACCAGAGCATGAAAAATCTGCAAACACAGATGAAGCACAAAAGAAATTTGGCAATGCAAAAGCTATTTCATCAGATATGTATTTTGGAAAGCAAGACCATGCTGAAGTAAGTGTAGTCAAACATTTTGAAATTATTCACCGGTTATGGTTTCAGAATGTTATCCCATCACAATAAGAAAAGATGTCGAATACCATGGAATTACAAAAACATTTATATGTTTTATATTTTCTTCAATTACTATCTAAATTTTTCAAAGGGAAAATCAATAAGAAAAATCAGGAGGAAGGATCCAGGGGGAAAAATGGTTTCAGTGTCAACTTGTCAGAATGTGGAATATAAACTGTATTTGGAAGGATTCATTTATTCAGGGAAAAAGTTCACTGCTATAAATATTTCAATACAGTCCATGTAAATATTGTTTCATTAGATATAGAACAAAAAAAGTCTGCTCAAAGGAGTAGGATTCTATTTTACATTTGTTTCGAGGTTATCTAAATTTTGCAATATATATAGATTACTTTTGTAGGTTGTTATAATGCAGCGGTTCTCAACCTATAGGTCGCGACCCCATTTGGGGTCGATCGACCATTTCACGGGGGTTGCCAAGCAAGGCTGTCCGCCATTTTTTTCCCCCTTTTCCGGCGGGTGCCTTACCTCCCTTGGGCTGGGCCAGCTGGTGGTCGGCCTGCTCCGTCTCTGCCGCTTGCCAGCTATGCCTCGGCCGGCGCAGGGGGGCGGAACCACGCATGTACGGCGCTTCCGGGCAGGGAAAGTCCTCGACTTATGACCGGTTGGGTAGTCCTCGACTTACGACCGGTTTAGTCCTCGACTTACGACCGGTTTAGTCCTCGACTTACGACCGGTTGGGGGTCGCGGCATTAAAAAGGTTGAGAACCACTGTTATAATGGACTGTATTTTTCTAGTTTTATATGAACTTTGGAGAATTAGCCATGCCTGCATGCTTTCTTTGATTGACATTTTGAAGATCATTCTCTAGATGGGAAAGATGGACACGTTCTTTATTACTGAAATTTCCTTTACTCTCTGTAGTATGAAGCCAGAGTTCGATTAGAAAGGCTTTCCGGAAATGCTGCCATAAGTTCAGCTGATTTGTTTGAAGAGCAAAAGAAACAGCCATCAGGTACGGGGAAGGAAAAAGCTGAGTTTCAGATATTGCCAGTTTTATAAAACAACCTGCTATGCTTATTAACTACAATATACTAATTAAGACTTTGGAAAAGAAACAAGGTACGGTGCATCTCTGGATAAATTTGTTCAAGAGTCTTAATTCTTTTGAAGACTCTTGTGCCTACACACAAGTAGAGCACAGGGCAATTGGCCCTATCATTCCACCATTGCTAAGTTATTTCATTTTCTCAAAAGAAATATAAATTAGTAGTCTCATATACATGAGAGCCAACGTGAGGTTGCAATTAAGGTATTGAACTGGCACTGAGAAGATTCAGGTTCATGTCCAACCTCAACCACAAAGCTCACTCTTTCAACCAAACCCATCCCAACCCACCTCACAAGGTTCTAGATATAGGGAAAATTGGAAGAGGGACTCCAGTGTTTACCATTTGACTGAATAAAATACCAGATAAAAGCTCTTTAGGCTGCCAGCTTGGAAAGAAGGGGCGGGATGGCAAGGTAATGGGTAAAAGGGAGAGTTTTGCTTTGCTTTGCCCATGTTACCTTGCTGTCCCTTTATTTGCAAGCTCTTTGGGCTTTCATTGCACTCTTTCTTTCTTGCCTATGATCAGGTTTCACTCTTATTTCTTTCTCTCCCGAACCACCATTTCAGGTGTTGCAGTGGCCGTAACTTTGAAACTGGGTTGTAAGTAGCTTTTGGGGGAGAGTCTGTCATAAACTGACAACCTGTCATAAGCCATGCACTACCTTGACATCTAATGAATGTCAAAATCTTATGCTAGCCCTTTACAATGTAAATAAGTGGGAGATAATAAGTATGTGAAAAAATGACAATTCTCAGTTTCTTAGACCATTTTATTAATATGTTGAAGTCTAATTTGTGTTGCCTTGATAGGCTGCCAAATTTAGAAAGCGCTCTCGTCAATGTTGCATTATAACTTGCTTGCTGAAAGCTGTTAACGCGAAAAAGGAATCAGTATATTGCTTCATCTGCTCAGAAAGTAGGATTCTGAACATAGTGGACATGAGCTATTCTTTCACATCAAGACTTATTTTATATATTTTATTATTATTATTATTATTATTATTATTATTA
>NW_015386254.1:124997-132716 GCF_001527695.2 Protobothrops mucrosquamatus | reverse complement strand
TCAAGACCTGCTCCCGTCTCCTCCCCCTGGGCCAACCAGTCAGAGTCCAAGCCTTCTCGGATCCGAGCGACTTTGTCATGCAGATACTGCGCAAAATCCTCGGCCCTCCCCTCCAGGGGGTCCCCCCCCCTCAATTGAAGGAGAGAGCGGGTCACCCTGAAGAGGGCGGCCGGGCGATTATCTGATGACGCAATGAGTGTCATCATTGACACTCATTTTATGTGTGCATATCCATATTGTTACTGTTTTTTGTTTGAATGTTTATGCCACCATATATAATTAACTTTTTACCATAAGGGTGTACCTTATGAGCTGTGGTGGCATAGTGGTTAAAATGCAGTATTGCAGGCTAACTCTGTCCACAGTCTCAAGGTTGACGCAGCCTTCCATCTTTCATAGGTTGGTAAAATGAGGACCCAGATTGTTGGGGGCAATAGGCTGATATTTGTAAACTGCTCAGAGAGTGCTGTGAAGCACTATGGAGTGGTATATAAGTCTAAGCCAGTGGTGGCGAACCTATGGCATGGGTACCAGAGGCGGCACTCAGAGCCCTCTCTGTGGGCACGTGCGCCGTCGCCCCAGTCCTAGGCCTTCAGCTGGGTTTTATAAAACTTTTTCGCTTTAGGCCTCTGCCGCCGTGTGCAAAAAAAAAAAAAAAGTTTAATCAGTCAATTTCAACTTCTCGTGGGAAAAAAAAGATCTTGCAAAGTTGGAATTGATTGATTGAACTTTTTAGTCCCACCCAGTCTGCCGTTACCACAGCAGCCACGGCCACCTAATGGGCCACGGCCACCCAATTGGCCACACCCAGCCAATGGGCCACACCCACCCAGCACTCGAGATGCAAAAGTGGGTTTTGGGTTGCAGTTTGGGCACTCAGTCTCTAAAAGGTTTGCCATCACTGGTCTAAGCGCTATTGCTATTATTAATAGTAATAATTCACTTTTAATCATTTATTTTTTGTAACAATTTTAATAATTTAATATTATTTATATCCTGCTTTTCTGCAAAACGGAAGTGGCTTGTTCCTCCTTTTTCTGATTAGTACTTGAATGGGGAAACCATCTGGACATTTCAGGGCTGTACAAATAGTCCCTGGGTTACAACAGCAATTGAGACTGGAATTACCATCACTAAGCAATGTGGTCCTTAAAGAGTAATATCATGTGACTGCACTGCTCAGCAAAGGCAATCCTGGCAGTCTTGGGGGCCGTAGTAACCCCAGGACCTCACAGATCATGAAGCAGAAAGATAGGGAAGTCCCAGGCAAGCAGGTAAATGTGTGAGTACTCTGGGCAGGTGCTACAGAGCAGGGTTAGATGCCATAGGCAGGCACAAGAAAGCAGGGATGAGTGTGCAAGTAGGGTATGCAGGAATGCTGCATGTGGAAGAGATTGCTGTAGGCAGGCACTAGAGAACACAGGTGACTGTGTGGAGGTCAGTTAGTGCTATGGAGCATAGGCAGACAAAAAAAGTGTCCGGGCTGATTTCTAACATCGTACTGGCTTCCCCGTTGGCTTTGTGGAGGCCAGCAGGAAATGTTGTAAATTGCAATCACAGGACCATGGTTCATTACATCATAATCACAAGCACCCGAGTGCCTGGATCGCAGTCATGTGATTGTGGGGAAACTGCAACAGCCAGAACTGGAGTGGTCTTAAATCCCCCTTTGTTTAGCACAATCTTAGTTTTGAACGGTTGCTGACTGAGTTGGCATAACACAAGGGCCACTGTAAGTTGCACTGAGAAGTCAAAAACATTACGGTATCTTTGAAGAAAGCAATGTCATACCAGTTCCCCATTTTTGCAAAGAAAACCACCTGGCTCGCTCCACGTAACCTTTCCGTTGAATAAGGATGTTCAAGGTGGCTTTCAATTTAAAGCACAGATAAGCAAGGTTTTAAAAAAAGAAAAAGCAATAACAAATTAATTGGAACACAAATAATGAAAGCTTTAACCATTAAAAGCCCAGCAAATAAGGTGTAGCTTTATAGGTTTCCTAAAGGTAGAGAACGTGGAACACTTCGAAGGAATCCGTCCTTTAGCCTTGGAATGAGGCAAGCGGAGGGTCTCTCCCGCTCCCCATGTTTCATTCTCCATTTTTAGTTTGTGAGAGTTACTACAAGCTTTATTTCTCTGGGTTTAACCTCGTCTTCGGTCGTTTAAAAGGAAAGACTTTATTGTGTGGAAGGAGTACTGAACAAAAATCTACGTAGAAGCTGGCTATTTGTTCAAGGATCAAACGATCTTTTCGATACAAATCAACTTTATTTATTATGTTGAGTTTTATTCCCTTCAAATGGTTTTATGGAGCTACGTGCTAAAATCTTTCTTTTTTTCTGTCTTTCTGTCTTCAGGCAATTACAATATTTCAAATGTCTTGCCTTCTGCTCCTGATATGACTCAGTTTAAACAAGGAGTGAAGTCTGTTGCTGGAAGGCTTTCTGTCCTGGCAAATGGAGTCATGACTTCTATTCAGGTAAATAAACTTACAAATTTGGAATCTTTCCAAAATGAAATGGTCCCATATGCAATCTTGCTCACAGTTTAGTCCTGTCATTTAGTATGAAAGGTGGAAGAACTGTGAACCTGCCAATGAGAATATATGCCTAGCCACAAAGGGATTGTTTTATAGCTAAAAAAAGGAAAGCCCCTTTTTTGTTAGGGCAGCCAATATCTTTTGTGAAATAAATGAAGAAAAAAAACACAAAAAGTTCTTAACACATTTTTCAGGTTGCTTTATTAAGTTGCCTATGAACGTGGCTAGTTAACCAGTAGTTATGCCTGCAGTGTTTTCAGAAACAAATATACCTTAATTTTCCAAGGATGGAGGAATTGCTTTGTAAATTCCAAATTATTATGAACTTGTGGATACAAAATAACATGAGTGTAGGTTTCATTTTGTGGCAAAGTTAAAACGAAAACGCTGTATATAAATAAGAGCAGTTTTGCTGATGAGAAATGTAACCTGTTCATTTCTTTTTATCTTTCCCTAGGACCGCTATGGTTCTTAACCATTATGTTTCAGGTGACTGGATATCTAGAAGATTTAAAAAACAAAAACATTTCTGTGTCTACCAATAATTATATTGCAGACTAACATGAAGGCTCCCTTTAGTCTGTAAAATATGTAGTCCTAATTTCTGGCACTTGTATATTTTTGATGGGAGTCTTTTTTGGCTCCTCACAATATTCATTTATTATTTCTGTTCTTATTCTGGTGTTCGTTTTTTTTGTTTTTGCTGCCTTATTGTGCTAAAGGTTAATTGGTTACATTGAATCTGCTTCTAAAACAGAGCATAAAGCAATATGGGATCCCATGGTCTTTCCCAGAATAGTACTAGGCTAAGAATTAACTCAGTTTTATAAATCTGAGGGATAAGTGATTATTTTAAATTATGATTGTGACCTGCTCCTAAATTACTTTTCATTGTCTCTCTGAAAAGGAGAGTGGCAAATAATTCCTTGCCTTTTCTGTTTTGAAAAGTGCCTATTTTGGGGGGAGAGGGACATTAACCCTACTAAGACTTTTCACTCTATGGGGATTCAGGTAATTGTTCAAAGATAAAAATACATAAGAATAAGAAGGTTAAAGAAATGCAAAAGCCTATAAAATGTGCAAATTGTTATGTGAGAGAGAATGGTGGGGTCTGTTCATCAAAAATTTAAGGTATATAATTTTGTGTCAGATTGTGTTCTTTAAATAGTAAACAGTAATAGATGTGCACATAACATAACTGAAAATTAGTAGGTGCAATGGAAAATTGTAATAGTTTTTGTTGCCTTAGTTTTCCATTTAAGTTTGTTTCATGAAGATGAGACACGTGTGTTCTTTATTTAAAATAGCATAAGTGTGACCTATTTATTCATCACATTTAATTTGATTCCTTAAGTGCTTATTTGCAATCAATATGGTGTCTGAAATAAAGAATAAATTGTCGGTATATATAAAGTAATAAGGAGAGATGCTCTCTGAGTCTAACCACATATAGACTGATAGAATGTTTAAATAACGAACAGTTCTTTCCTTGCCTCTGTGCATAAAAAAGCTTGCTGGCTGTGGCTGTGTTTTAGACAACCAGGAACCTCAGTTATTTAAAACAATGAATTTAAAATGTTTAATATGAAGTCAGAAATTTTATTTTTTTCTTTGAACAGCAGGCATTTCAATATAATAATCAGAATAAATTTTGATTTTACAACTTGTGTCTTGGAATTTTAATCAATTCTTAAATTTGATATAATATGGATTTTCATGAATTTTCACATCTTCATCACAAGTACAAACCATTTTAATAACTTATCACGTTTTTAAAAAATACAACAAATGATCAATACCCATAGCTCATCTCTTATCTATAAACAAATCTTTAAAACATTGTTTCAATCCTGATCAGCAAAAGTCCATTAGATTACTAGAAATCACATATTTCAATTTATATTCCTCAACCAACTTTATATTCTTTCCTTTTATTTTAATAATCTTGATCTTTAGTCCATTCAACTAATATCCTAGAACTTTATTCTTTTCATTTTTTATTCATCCTTTCTCACAAAATTCTTCAAAACTTTAACAAGCCTTCCAGCCACTGATAGTTCTCATATGTATGCTTAAAAATAGAAATTATGGCAGTCTGCACCCTCTTCAACATTGAACTGAACTTCCCTATGAAAGTAATAATGTTTTAGCCCTCTTTGCCCAATGCATTCATTTGCCATTAGGGAAAAATGCTGCCACAGTCATCATGTGATATAATTTGATATATTTTGAAAATTATGGTTTCCAGATATGTCCCTCTGACCTTATTGAATAAATCTTCAGAGACTATATGAATTTTCATTCTCTCATTTTTGATTTAAAACATAATTTAATAAATTATAATTAAAATATAAATTAAAACAGGAATTTCAAGGTCAATGTTGTTGCATATGAAGCTCTGTTTAATCATTAATTATTTGAATTGCAACAGGCTTGCTAAATGCTGTTCATATATTGTATATTCTGTGTTAGGGATGTACAAAAAGCTCCATGCTAAGAAAGAGGACTGGGCAATCTGTGGATGGAGAGAAATCTGTGGGCATCTTACAGTTTGCAATGTCTGGAATCTGGGGCAATCGGCTTAAAATGTTTTAGATGAAAATATGTATACATATATGTTTGGGTCTGCCATTCCTTTTAAGTTCCTCTGATTGAATACCCAATTTTCTTTTGCTGTTGGAATCATCTTGATCTTTACAATTTCCTGGTCGGGACAAATACAGGAGGGGGAATATGTAGGCATATAATGAATACATGGCACATTCTGGATCTACTGTATGACTAGAAAGTAAATAACAAAGAATGCAATCCAAATTTAAGCTGCTTTCCAGATGCAACTGAATTTATACTTCCTTTCTCATTGCAGAGATTGTGCCAAGCATTTCATAGGTTCTCTCAAAGCTTTTAATTTCTATTTGTAGAACATTGCTGATGTAGGGGTGTTACTGCTTTTCTTGCGAAGGGCAAGGGGCTTTTTGCTTTTTCTCAGAAACAACGAAATGTAGTTGCAGGAGATCCACACCTGGACTTGTTTGTTTACAGTTATAAACTTTGGGAGTTGTAATTCCAAAATATCTGGAGAACACCAAATTCAGCAAGATTGATGTAAGCTATTACATGATACATTCTCATGAATGCTACTTGTGAAATCTGTTTATACAGGTCACAGGGAGGCTGTGGTTGATAGATTCTCTAGTTCAAATTGCCAGAATATTTAAAATCACTTTGTCAGGAGGATCCTCTGGCATACCTTCAACTTGAGGAAATCTTTGAGAACGGATATGGAATTATTACAGTGGAAAGAACAGAAGAGGATCAAAATAACAAAGGAGTCAAACAATATCTGTGCTGTTCATTAGTTACAAAACAGCATTTTTATAGCATGTAAATTAGTCATACTAACCATTAACATTCAGTGACTCAGTGTAATCCTTTTAGACCTGAACACCACAAAACCATTATTGGCTGAAAGAGATTTAAAATCTGTAGCAAATTAGCAAAGTCAGATGAGTGAAATTGCTTTTGTCTCCTGTTGGGAAACAAAATCACAGTCATACTGGTAGATAACTTCAATAAAGGGAGGTAGAGTGAGCGTGACACTATTGATCCTCGACATTTCAATGTGTTTTGATACTATCATCTATCGTATTCTCCCAGACCATCTCCATTAATTGAAAGTAGCCGCTTAGCGTGGTTCTTGTAGGAATGACCTAACGGAGGACTACTAGGTCTCATGAAATAAACAGAGTTCCAACTAAATGTGCATAATTTTAAAGCAATTTAATCAAGTCTCCCGATTTCAAGTGCATTTAGCCTGAATTATCTTTTCTTGAGTTGTGGTTCCCTGTCTTTGCAGTTCCAAGCATTTAATGAATAGCTGATCACTGGACCTGCTCAGAAATAAAAGATGTTTTTGTATCTGAAAAGAGACAGTGAATGAAGTTGATTGGTAGAACATTAAAAATTAAAACTTGGCTCAAAAGTATTAACTGTGGGAGAGATCTAGGTATCCTAATGGACCACTACATAAATAGTGATAACATCAATAACACGAGAAGTGCCAAATACCAAAAAGACTGAGACCCTAGAAAGTATGCAGAGAAGAGCAACAAAAATGATAAAAGGTCTGAAAGCTAAATCGTATGATGAACAGTTGAGGGAGCTAAGTACGTCTACCAAACAGAAGGATTAGGGGGGAAATGATAACTGTCTTCCAGTACTTGTGGTGCTGTCGCAGAGAAGAGAGGGTTGACGTATTCTCCAAAGCACCAGAGGGCAGGAAAAGAAGTAATGGGTGGAAGCTTGTCAAAGAGAGTTCCAACCTAGAACTAAGGAGAATTTTTCCTGCAGTGAAAACAATGGAATAGCTTGCCTCCTGGAGTTGTGGGTCCTCCATCACAGGAGATTTTCAAAAATAGACTGGACAACCATTTGAATAGAATAGAATATCTTTATTGTCACTGTGTATCCCACAACGAAACTAAGTGCTGTTCACAGTGCACACTATGCACAAGTAAAAAGCACAAGTAAAAACATACATTATATGCATATATCCTTCACATTGACTGAATGGAATACGGTCTCCTGCCTTGAGTAGGGAATTGGACCAGAAGACCTCTGAGGTACCTTTCAGCCCTTTGATTCTATGTTCTAAATACTAATATAAGTGTGAAGAGGTTTGAAGATAATTTTTTTCTGGCTGCATTCCTCAAATTTACTGATTTGGAAATCATAGTAGATACCAAGAATTTCACAGTCCTTACAAACTCAGAAACAATTTGCTTTATTTGCATTTTGTAGGCTTCTATTTAAATTACCTTAGAACTGAATGTATGTTTATCCCCAAAAAACTAATCTGCATCATTAATATTCAGGTAATCAAATCTCAATGCCACATAACCATGGAAATGTCTTTGGACAACACTGGCTAAGAAACAAAGATGAGTATACATAACTGGACAGGGAAACCTTTACCTTTAGTTTCTTTGATGGTATTTCCACCACAGAGTTTGGACTTTATCATCTTCATACTTGTGATGTACCGTATTTTTCGCACCATAAGACGCACCTGACCATAAGACGCACATCGTTTTTAGAGGACAAAAAAAAAGAAAAAAAATATTCTAACCGGCGGTGGCGCGGTCGGGTAGGCGGCGGCGGCGCGGTCGGGTAGGCGGCGG
>NW_015386254.1:102460-124939 GCF_001527695.2 Protobothrops mucrosquamatus | reverse complement strand
AAAAGTGCGTCTTATAGAGCGAAAAATACGGTATTCCCTTCTAATCTTCTTCTTGACTTCACTGTGTTTGATGTTGTCAGCATGAAGGATGCCCAGGTATTTGTAGTGATCTTCTTCATCCAGACTCTTGATGTTATTTCCACAGAGCATCTTGATTCCTTCAGTTTTCTCTATTTTTCCCTATTGATGGTGAGGATGTCACATGAGTTTGAAGTTTAGTTTTACTATATTTGGGGTTGGCATCTCTTTTAAGTTTTATTCTTACACTATTTTTTTATGCTTGCATAACTTTGTGTTTCATTTCTAATATTATGTGGTTCATTTTTTTTTGTAAACCATAAATTCCTTATGATAGCAGTATAAAATTAAGTAAATAGACGTTATTTTCAAAGTGAAAGTACATTTCTTTAAAATGAAGTCTAATCTTCATTTTGTCCTTTAATTTTAATTACCTATGAACAGTTATATTTTTTAAAGTGTCTTTATCTTATTCTCATAATCCCCGCCCTTGGAAACAGGCATCCTTCTGCCAAGATCTGGCTGGCTTACACTTTTAATGTTATTTTTTGACCGTTTGTTCTAATATTGATGCTTTTAAGCTTGGTGAGTGGGTGGCCTTAGAAACTAAAAAAATAAACACATATTTTCTATATCACTTATTTTCTATATCTACACATTTGGTTTTTCCTGCCTAAGTGCAGGAATTTATTTTTGCATCACTGAATTGCATTTTGTTGGATAGAGCCCAGCGTTCTCAAGTCCGTCAAGGTCCTTCTGCATCTTGAGCTTATCTTCTAAATGTTGACTATTACCCCCAGCTTGGTATCTACAAATTTGATGAGTTCCCTTTCTATCCTCACATTTAAATCGTTTATGAAGATGTTGAAGAATAAAAAAAAATGTTGAGAATAAAATTGATCAGATAGAAAAATATGGAAGTTTTAGGTCCTCTGGTACATTATGATAGGTCCTTGATCTTTTGGGAGAAACATTTTTGGATAGTTATTAGGAGACATACATTAAATCTAACAGGATTTGCTTTTGAATATACCAGTGCTATTGCTAATTAAACTGTTGAATATCATGAACCTTGCACATATTATATCATAGTATATTTATTATACATTAAATTTCTTCAGACTTCTTGGGAGTTTTGTTCAAAAAGTTGATAAAAAGAAATTGCTCAGAATCACTATATACTAAATACAAATCTAATTATGTTTAATTGTTCTTTATATTGGAACTCTTCAGCATCCACTTGCTTCAGATATTTATATAAAAATTA
The DNA here is from genome assembly GCF_001527695.2 of Protobothrops mucrosquamatus. NCBI lineage: Eukaryota > Metazoa > Chordata > Lepidosauria > Squamata > Viperidae > Protobothrops > Protobothrops mucrosquamatus. Next base: position 123,654 of record NW_015386254.1, on the reverse strand, counting down.
TGTCTGTGTATGTAAAAGAGAGAGAGAGAGAAAACACTTTTTAGTTTTTGGGCTCAATTGTGGTCATAAGTTGAGGACTACCTATAATCAAAAAGACAGGTAATATTTGATTTTAAGGATGTGCCTGCTGTACAGAGAAGTAAAAGGACATGATCTGCAACCCTATTCATGATGAACCCATGCAGCTTTCTTAGCAGCATTAGTGAAATCACTTGTTCTTTTCTTCCAGGATATTGTTGACTCCCTATGATTTTCCTGTGGCCTGTCCTTTTACTCTTAGCTCTGGCCCAGTTTAGTTTTTTTTCCTAGACAAGCCAATGTCAGGTAGCTGCTGCCACCTGTTGCAACAACTACTATTACAGTAGTATATAAACTCCAGAACAGTAAAGTTGTGATCACCAATGGGAAAAAAGAGAGGGGGAGGGAAAGGGCTAAAAATCAATACAGATAGTCCTCAACTTATAACAGTTCATTTAGTGACCGTTCAAAGTTACATCAGTGAAAAAAGTGACTTATGACCGTTTTTCGCACTTATGACCATTGCAGCATCCTCGTGGTCACGTGACCAAAATTTGGATGCTTGGCAATTTGTTCCTATTTACCACGGTTGCAGTATCCCTAGATCAGGGCTTTTCAACCAGTGGTACGGGTACCACTTGTGGTACATTGGCATCTAGCAGGTGGTACGCGACCATCCTAGAAAAGCGGTAGCAGGGGAGGGGAATGAGCTGAACCAATGGCAGCACCGCACGAGCCTGAGCGAGAGATGGCTGGAGCTGCAGGGCTGTCAGGGCTCAGCGGAAGCCCCAGGATCAGCGCCAGGCTCCAGCTGGAGCTCGGCACTGATCCTGGTGCTTCCGCTGAGCCCAGAAGAAGCGCCGATCAGCTGGAATGTTGCAGCATCTCCAGGATCTTGTGATTTACATTCAGATGCTTGGCAACTGATTCATATTTATGACGGTCACAGTGTCCCAGGGTCATGTGAAGTGACCAAAGCCTGCTGCAATCACCCAACAGACGGGAGGAATAAAAACCACACACACCCCACCCCACCCCTGCTGCCAATCCTCAACAGAAATGCTCACAATGAAAACCTCAGACAGGAGGAAGAGCGCGGCTGGGTGGGCAGGCAGGTGTCTTGCTCGGCTGTGGCTTGGGGGGCACTTTTTTCAGTGCCATTGTAACTTTGAACAGTCACTAAGCGAACTGTTGTAAGTTGAGGACTACCTGTACTTTATCACTTTTTTCCTTTTTGGTCATCAAGTTTTTGACACCTTGCTAGGCGACTGGTGGTACTCGGATGTTGCCATATCCTAAAAGTGGTACAATGGGTGTAAAGGTTGGAAAGCCCTGCCTTACATCATGTGAACACCTTTGGCAACCTTCTGACAAGCAAAGTCAAGATTCACTTAACAACCGGGTTATTAACAACTGCACTGATTCCTTAACAACTGTGGCAAGAGACGTCGTAAAACGGGGTCAAAGTCCGCTTAAAGAAACGTCTCGCTGAGCAACACAGATTTGGGGCTCAATTATGGTCGTTAAGTCGAGGACTATCTCTAGCAACCTCTTCTCCACAAAGAGAAGGCCGCGGTGAGGATCGAGGCGCCCGCACTCGGCGCCCCCCCCGCCCCCCCTCAATTAAAAAGCAGAGCCGCTCCAGCTGAACCTGCGAGCTCGGCGACTCCGCCCGCGGCGCCGGCGCGGAAAGGCAAGCGCGTGACTCCGCCCAGCCAGGAGCGGCGGCGGCGGCGGCGTCGACGGTGATGGCCGAGTTCGCCGGGGCGCCGCAAAACGAGCAGACCGAGGCCACGGCAAGAGGAGGGGCTTCGTTTCGCACTGCGGCTGGAGAGAAGCCGAAGCCGCCGCCGCCCCCTCCGCTGTGCGAGAGCCGCCGACCTCTTGCAGTTGGCTAATGGTGCGGCTGCCGCGGGAGCGCATCGGCGGCGGCAGCAGCAGCTTGCAGAAATCCCGGGGCGGCAGACGACGCCCGGCCCCTCGGCTAGTCCGAGCGCTCGAGCTCCGGAGTGGGCGGAGTACGAAGCTCGCCGCCGCGGCTGCCGCTACCTATTCATTCAGGCAGTCACCTAAAATGGCTGGAGAGAGCCGAAGGTGGTGGCAGGGGAGGAGGAGGTGGTGGTGAAGCGAACCAGCCGCCGCCGTCCGTACAGCAGCAGCAGCAGCACCACCACCACCAACAACAACAACAACCCCTCTTAAAAACGCTTCTCTTCGCCGGGCGAAGGGCGGTCTTGGGGGGGACGTTACGAGACCCTCCCCAGCCCCCCGTTTGCAATCCCGTTTGGATTTACGGGTCTTCTCCCCCCCCCCCCCCAAACCTTCCTCCTGCTCAAAACCTGCCTGCCTGAATGCTCTCCGCTCGCCTCCGGGGGTTCAGCCTTGCTTCAGCCTTTTGAACCATGTCGACCGGCCCAGACGAGAGCTCCGTCCGAGTCGCCCTCAGGTGAGGCGCGCGCGGGGAGGAAGGCACTCCAGGGCTCTCGGGCTTACCTGCCCGGGGGTCTTTAGCAGCGGGAGGGGAGGGGGTTACAAAAAATAAAGGACGGCGTGTGTGTGTGTTGGGTATGGGTGTTGTGTGGTTGTGTGTGGAGATAGAACGCCGACCTGGGCAAAGAGGGGAGCCTCGGGTCGAGCTTTCTGGGCAGGCAGGCAGGCCCGCCAGGGAGGCGGAGAAGTCTCCGGCCGGGTCTAGGTGTTGAATTTTCTTCAGCCGATGATTCCCGTGGCGTTTACCTTTGTCCGGCGCGACGCTCCTTGGCTTCTTACCTGACGGCCAGGTAGGATTGGTAGAGGAGAAGAGATCGGCTTGCAAGAAGAAGAAGAAGAATCCCTCCGGCCACCCAGGAGAGTTGAAAAACATTTTAGCTCAAAAGTCGTTGAAGTAAAAAACGAGAACTAGGATGCTGCAAGCCAGGGCTTCTATTCCGATTAAAGCTGCCCCCGTTTTTCTCCAAATTCTGGCTTTCCTTGTAGGTGGTATCAGGAAGATAGATAGATAGATAGATATTTATTTATTTATTTATTTATTTATTATTTCAATTTATATCCCGCCCTTCTCCCGAAGGACTCAGGGCGGCTCACAACATTAAAAGACAAAGAAAGACCCACACACCCCACCGAATAAAACCAAATTAAAACCAATAGATAGATAGATAGATAGATAGATAGATAGATAGATAGATAGATAGATAGATAGATAGATAAGATGATAGATAGATAGATAGATAGATAAGATGATAGATAGATAGATAGATAGATAGATAGATAGATAGATAGATAGATAGATAGATAGATAGATAGATAGATCGATCAGTGGTTCTCAACCTGTGGGTCGGGACCCCATTTGGGGTCGATCGACCATTTCACGGGGGTCACCAAGCAAGGCTGTCCGCCATTTTTTCCCCCTTTTCCGGCGGGTGCCTTACCTCCCTTGGGCTGGGCCAGCTGGTGGTTGGCCTGCTCCGTCTCTGCCGCTTGCCAGCTACGCCTCAGCCGGCGCAGGGGGCGGAACCACGCATGTCCGGCGCTCCCGGGCAGGGAAAGTCCTCGACTTACGACCGGTTGGGTAGCCCTCGGCTTACGACCGGTTTAGTCCTCGACTTACGACCGGTTGGGGTCGCGGCATTAAAAAGGTTGAGAACCACTGAGATAGATAGATAGATAGGATGATAGATAGGATGATAGATGATATATAGATAGACTTTTGAGAGGATGGTAGGAAATTTGAGTGGGGTTTTTTTTTTTGCTGACTTCTTAGTGGTTGTCTGGATATTTGTAATCCAGATCTGCAACCTAATTATTAAGGAATTTAATTTCCTTTATATATTGTGCATTTGGGGTTAGAAGGTGTATTTGGCTGTGCCTGAGGAATTTTGGGAGGGGTACTTTAGGTTTGCTCCAGAGGGAGGTTTGTATTGCTCGGGGGAAAAAGGGAGGAACTGAATTTGGGGCCTTCTCTGCAGAAATGCAAACAAAGAGGTAGTATATATCCCTATTTTACACTCACTGTTCTGTTCCATGTTAGTCTATCTTGTACATTGCACATTGCATTCAAGGGACTTTGAAGGTCTATTGATGTGACTGTTCTTACAGGCCTGTGCTAGTAAATTGGCTTTAACCGGATTGGTAGTTGAAATTGCAAAAATACCAGGGAGGAGCATGTTGAGTATTTTTTATTCATGATGGAAAATTGCAACATCATTCATCTGCACTAGAAATTAACGACGTGTTTATAGTAGACCTTGCCCATCAAGTAGACTTGTGCCAACAATTTCCTCCCTTACCTACACTCCAAAACTAAAATGATTTTTGTTTTGGCTAATATTTCATTGTTGATTTTTAACAAATGAAACGGTGGAATATTTAATTTCAGTTACGCCTGGATATAATAGTGCATTGGCTGGTACCTGTTAGGAAATTCAATATGACACAAGGTTCAGACTCACCCCCTTCCTTGATGGTTGTCAGACCCATTCAAGTTGGGTGGTTTATTTCTGAAGAGGGGTATTACACCATTTTTGATTTCACATTTGCAAGATTTTGAGGTGGGATGGATAGCTAGCCCAAACATATCATTCTGCTTCACTCTATATATGAAAATTTTAGTTGAGAAGGACAAGTAAATGAACTGAGAGCAGAATAAATGTATTGCTTGCTAAAAGTTTTCAGGGCATTGCAGCAAATGTTTTTTATCAAGACCTTTATAGCACCATGTCAGCTTTATAGCCACAGTGTTGTTCCCAAATGTTTGCATAGCATTGCCTGGCCTGATTCATTCTTTTTTTTTGCACTACAGTATATATATATATATCTTAAGCACTTGTGGTTTTTGTGTAATCTGAGTAGAAGTAATAACTTGTTTACAAGACACAACCCTTTTATCTATATTTTTATCATGTGAAATAATAATCAGACATGAATTAAAATGAGCTGTTGGGGTGGATTTGTTACCACAATAGAGTCATCCTGCTGCAAGTCACAGATTTAATTTTCATTGTGGTATCATACCCACACATCCATGGGGTTGCCTAAAAGTTGGATAGGGTGAATGTTGAAGAATTATCATGATATCACTACTGACTTTTGATAATGCTTTTATTGCAAAGGAGTTTGGCAACATTTCTTCTGCATGAAAGGGCAACGCCCAGTGAACTGTGAAATGAAACTCAGAGAATGCAGTAAGCATTTATTTTTTCCCAAAGTGATGTGATGCTGTCACATTTATCTTGGCACTGAATTCACGTGCATTTATCTAAGGACCCACAAAAGATATTACTCATTCTGTAACTAGGTAGGATGCTAAAGGAAATACATGATCTTGATACGGGATGATAGATTTTTATCCTTAGAGTGATTGCATTGGAAATGTTCCAAAGAAGATTACATCGTCACTGAGAAGCTCAAGATTTTTATACCAGTGTGGCGACTGTAAGAAACAGTACATACAGTGTTTGTGTATACAAAATATTGCAGATATGTATCTCTTTTCCATTTGATTTGACTAGCATTCATTGAAGCGTGTAACCAATTTGTTCATCCCAGAAGACTTTTTGCTTTTTTTGTCTAATCAAGACATGTGTACCATTGATTCTCAGCAACTTTGATGGTTCACAAAATAAAAACCCAGAAAAAAATGACAAAACAATATAACAATAAAGATAAAGGAGCAAAAGCAGGCAAAATAGGCAAAACCTACATAAAATACTCAGAAGGATCTTTAATCAGTCACATTCTGGCCTTCCAAAACACTGGGATGTCAATGGGAACCTCATGTAGACAGATATTTTTTTTAAAGAAAGAATTATAATATGGCTGATNTGATGTGACAACCACTACCTTTTGTTTTAAAAGGGGTTGGATTCTACGGTTTACTTATATTTTTCTCACTGCTAATTCTGATGCACATAACTATTGTAAGAAATAAGACCAAAATAATAAATTCTTAAAATATGAAAACCTTTATTGCAGTTATTAACCAGCACAATCCAGAAATCTTAATATAAACCAAAATGTGGCTATAACGGGGTAACTGTGCTAGGTCCATGACATGGTACTTTTAATGAACTTTTGTTTCTTGCTGCTAGAATTGGAGCAGTATATCTAGGCTATGATCCAAATAGGTTCATTAGATGTGGAAGTTAATAATAAATTAATTTTTAAAAACAGCTTCTGGTCTATATACCGCAATAGGTTTTGCAACTTTGCAACTTCATTTTTAAGGGTATTAAGAGTGATGATAAACAAGTGAGGGAGTACAATGTGTTGCCTAAACTGTTTCAACATTGATTTACATATTAGACATGTATAACTGTTAGCTTGAAAACTTGCTTTGTATGTACATAAAGGGGAAGGGGCCATAACATTCATATTTTTTAAAATGGACTCTGCAACCTACTTCTTTATAATTATTTTTATTTTCACTTTTGTATATAACCTCAAACTAACAGTTATTATACCAGAATAACTTCTTTACTAAAGGTAACTAAAAAGAGCACCTGAAACTAATATTTGATTAAACAGGGAGGAAATGGTAAATCTTTTAACTGAAACAAGTAATTTTAAATTTCTCTCTTAATTATGGAAAGACAAAGTCAATTTCTGTTAGTTGGACGTTGGGTGCTCAGATTATTTGCCAAAGGCTACTGGAGTTTTCACAATTTATTCAACAGGAATATCTGGTACATTATCCCATCATTATGTACAATATTCTGGAATAATTAGGTGTACAAGATGATAGTTTTAGGATTGTAATAATTGGAAAAACTGGAACATTTCTTTTGATGCTTCATTATGTCAAGGTAGCATAACAAGTGTGACAGCCAATGTTTGGGGAAAATATTTACTGACATTTAAATACTTGCAAATACAGAGAAACAAATAGAACTACAATCATACTCAAAGGTACTGTTGGTATTTCTTCCAGATAGTTCTTTATTAATACAGTTAATGAACAAAATTTTATGATTGGCCAGTCTTACCAACGAACCAATGAAATGCTTTATTAATGGCTTCCTCTCTTGTCCAATGAAGAAAGATCTTGGGGAAGGGGAAAATAAGTAGAAGTGTATTTGCATGTTGAATAAACTCTAAGATAAAATATCTAGTTTTAAAGTGTCACACTCCTACATATCAAAACATTTTATTCTTCTCACTGAAAAAAATTATAGACAAGGTCTCTTTGTGAGTTTGGTGGCAAAAAAGCTACATCCGGTATCATGTGTCCATTACAAAACAAAAGAGCCTTTTGTTAATATTGTAATTGTTTTCAGTTAAATATTTAATTTGTTTTGTATAATACTTATACTGCCCATCTTTCTGACTAATTATCACGTGAGTCACATTTTCATCCATTTGTGTACAAAATGATTCTGTTTATTTGTCTTAGCATTCACACAATTTCCATTTATTATTTTACCTGCTTCCTATTCTAATCCTCTAGTTTGTATTACATTTCTTTGTTACATTTTAAATCCATTTCCTAATTGATAATTATCTTCCTCAACTTCATAGTTTTATAAATTAATTTTGCTTTTTACACATTGCAATTATAAGCAGGCTGCAGATAATTCAGTAATTTTTCAATCACCTTTTGTAAAGGTGCAGATGTTAGTATCTAGACAAGTTTTTTCTAAGTTCCACTTACTTTGTATTATGACAAGTTTCTAGCAGATATAATATATATCGCTTGTCTGTATCTATCTGCCTTTTGGTAACTTTGTGTAGGATTTCAGCTTCAGTCACTTTATATGTTGTAAATTCTACAACAGAGGGTTAGATATTTAGTAGTAATGAGGATTGCTTGAATGTCAGAAACATAGGTGAAAGGTTGCTAGTTTAATTTTGGCATCAAACATTTAAGAAGATGAAATACATGTTATTTGATAATTACTCCATATTTCTAATACTACTTGAATTTTAACTTACATAGGAAGGCACTTTATTGCATTTACTATTAGTTTTTTTGGCTTTAGGATACAAATTTTAATTTTAATTATCCCACTCTAGTTTTTAATATTATGCAAGCAAACATGAGTGTTTAATTAAAACCAATTTTTCTACCACGTCAGTCTTTACCTTTGTTACCTTGTACCTATAAACACTTCGAAGGGTATATTCATGTGACACATTTTTAACTGATTAGTTTATTGAAGTATATAGAATAATAAGTTATTGTTACTATTACATTCATGAAAGTAGAGAACTTGGTTGCTTCCACCCTTATTTAGACTCTTGTCACAACAAACCAAGCTATTAGAGAATGAAAACATCAATATAATTTATTTAAAGACGGACTACATTTTTTCAGTAGAAATTGAATGACTCAGTAATTTAATATTAAAAGAGCACTGTAATTATGATCTAGGAAACTCTTTGCTGCAATTTCAGTTCTTTTCCTCTTCTTTACATTTGTTTCAAGAATTTTTGAAGTTTAATTGTCTTTTCCTTTCCTTTTTTTGACTAGATTAATAAATGGGAATGTTTCATCACCAAAAACAGTTAAGTGTGAACCATCAAGGTGCAAACCAGTCCTGATGTAAATAATATCACAAAAAAAGGTATACAAGTAGTCCTTGATCAGTGACCACAATGGAGACCAGCAACTTGATTGCAAAATGACGCTGTTGCTGAGCAGAAAATCACATGACTGCGATGGGCTTACAATCTTACTTGCCCTTTGAGCATTAAGGGAAACAATGCAGTCAGTAAGCAAAAATATCACTTGATTGCAATTTAAAATTTTATTCCTGCCTTCTCCATTAACACTGCTTGTTGCAAGCTAGTTGCAAGTGCGCAAATGTGACTGTGGGATGCTGTGACAACTGTAAATTCAAGGATTGGTTGCATTTTTTTTTAAACTGTCGTAACATCAATAAAGGAAAATATTTGTAGCTCAAGGTTAAAGTGAAGAGGTCCTTGATGCTCTCTGAGCTTGGTTGTGATCTTGCAGACATTTCATGACCCAAACTAGGTAACAAACATCTGCAAGAAAACAGCCAAGGTCAGAGAGCACCAAGGACCCTTCACATTGTAACGTCAAATGATTACTGCACAGTGAGTCAATCAGTAAGCAAGGACTATCTATAACTGCAAAGATAGGAAGAACTCTGGTAACCTAGAGGGCAAAGGGCTGGCCTACCATTCATGGCTAAAAGCATCCTATTAAATTGGAGTTGGCTGAACAGAATAATTAGAAAAAGAACATTTTAGGAATGTCTCCATGAGTTAAAGGAAACTATATCTTGCAAGGGCTGCTGTAAATCATGGTCTGTGCAACACTTTGAAGGCAAAACTTGCTTGGGGTACATGGGCAGGAACTGTCACAGATTCTTTAAGACAATTGCTCCTTTTCCCAAGAAAGTGCAGAATTGTAGACAAACCTGTCTACAAATCATACATGTAAAGAAATGGAAAACTTAGTAACTGGCTCAACTTCACATAGAAAGTGAAACAAGGAAATGTGATTCCTCCTATATGTAGAATGTATTTATGGATAAATATATAGAGTGATATTAAAAGTGTGTTGGTTGTTGATGTATATTTGTGTGTACTTTCGGTTGACTGATATTGGTTGACTGAAAAGATGAATAGTTGACATGGATGGTAGCTTATACAGTGCAACACAGAATAGGGACCTGAAATGTGTTAAAGACTATGGTACTTATGTTTGACGGTAAGCAGGAATAAATAATTACAAGGTAAAGATAAATGGTGAAAAACTAAAGCAAGTAGAATAATATTTGCTTTTTGGTACAATACTTATGAAGAAAAGAAAATGGATGGGCAGATTTAAAGAGGTATTATGCTGTCTGTTGTGAATGTTGAAAGAAGTAAAAATGAGCATTTATTAGAGCATTTATTTTTTCTGCCACTTTGTTAACATAGATTAAGACTTTATCATGTCTCTCCCAAAATATAAAAATAGGTTAATGCTATGGCAGTGGAGTATAAGTATGTGTGATAAAAAGATAGTCAAGAACGTATGGATGCTGTAAATGTTTAAATTTAGTTAGATTATATATTCTTTAATTTGCTATTTTGCACATTCATGGTCTTTCTATATTTTGCATAATGTTGCTTGCCTACTAAGGAAAAGGTTAAATATTTCATAGCTTGTGCATGATCCCAGAAAAAGATACTTTTGGATAATGCATTATCACCCCACATCCTCTGAAAGATTTTGCTTTCTATTTCAAAGCACTGCAGAGTGTAAGATGATACCTTCTTGATGCCATTCCTGATTGGGATTAACATCTTTACATGTTGTGGCTAATCTGTCAAGATATGTCTATGATGCATTCATTTGTTTTTGGGTTGAAGAGCGTGCTAAACAATTTCTGTTACCAGAACACAAATTCCTAAGTATCACTATCAAGAATCAGCTGACTAGTGGGAAAGTCTGTCTGCATTATAAATTTTGTCACTTTCCCAGAAACATGCATAAAAATAAAGGTAAAATAATTGGAACTTTTTTTGCTTTAGCTGTTTCATACAATACTTCCTAGCATTACTTTGGTTCAGATATTTCCTAGACCCACTTTTGTTCTTTGCCCTTATACTTCATTACTTTTATTATGAATCTTACTGTTTAATACTGAAATTTGGGTTCATAGTCTTATACATACCTAAACTATAAGATTATATAAATAGTTCAATATATTCATAATTAAAAAGTCCTCTTGCCCTCCATATCTTCAGTTTTGACCTCCCTCCTTTAATATATCTATTAAAACATGCCCTTTTAAAATCAGGTACTTAAAACAACTGTGATTGATCCTTGGTCTTTAGACTTCTTCCAGACATCGATACAGATCTGTTGAATGAAATTAAGTTACTCTTTCATGAATGACTGCATAATTAGATTTCAAGCACGACACCATGGCAATGACATTAAACAAGCAAAGGCTGAACATATAGATTTTGCAAGCAGGACTCTACTTTATAGATGTTGCTAAATAACAGAACTTCTCAAGTATTTCTTAGTTCTATAGGGATGACAGGGCTTTAATTTTGAATTTTTTTTGGGCAAATGCTTCTGATGTCTTTGTGTTTCATGTTTTTTTTAGCTAGAAACTAAATCCAGCTGATTCATGTTTTACATGGAATGTGTCAGTTCCTTTTGTCCTAAGTACAAAAATACTGTATTTTGTGCATATAGTGTGAGTTTAGTATGAGCATTCGGAATAGGGTTTGATTTCTACAACAAATGTGACTACTGATGTTCAGTAATGATTACAAGTGTATGTTTCAGTGATTGGCAAATTAAATTGAATTCACATTAAATATTTACAATAAAAAACTTTAAAGTCTTATATCTTTGGTATGATAAGATTGGAGGCTAAAACACATGAAGAATGCTTTCAGGAACTGGATATTTTAGTCTTACAAAGAGAAGGACTAGGGGTGACATGAGAGCAGTCTTCTTCTAAGGGCCTGCTACAAAGAAGAGGGGGTCAACCTATTCTCCAAAGCACCTGAAGGCAGGACAAGAAGCAGTAGATGGAAGCTAATCAAGGAGAGATCCAACCTGGAACTAAGGAAAAATTTCCTGACAGTGAGGACAATTAAACCAGTGGAACGACTTGCCTCCAGAAGTTGCGGGTGCTCCATCATTGGAGATTTTTAAGAAGAAATGGACAAGCATTTGTCTGAAATGGTATAGGGTTTCCTGCCTGAGCAGGGGATTGGACTAGAAGACCTCCAAGGTCCTTTCCATTATTCTGTCAAATAATAATATATTAAGTTTATATGCTGTTGGATTCCTAGTGACTCTTGGTAGGTAAATAAATAAATACATTTAAATTTAATTATGAATTTTATCTATGAATGTTGAAGATTTTCACACAGTGCCCTGTAAATTACTTATTCACATTAATATTGTGTATATGCAGTTGAATTACCGTAGGTTTTGGGTGAAGAAATGAAGATATAATTATTTTTATTGCTTATTATACTAATCTTTATAAGTAATTAAAAGAAAAGAATGATCAATATTTTGACAGACACAAAATGAAATGTGAATGACACAAATTAAAATATTTTAAAAATTGTTTTAAATACATTATTGAATTGTCCTGTAACAAGTTGTCCCGTGGCCAGTCGGCCATGTCAAGTTTTTCTGCAGCTAGCTGGCTATGGTGGATTGGCCGTGGCGAGTTGGCTCCGGCGAATTGTCCCATTCCGAGAAGGAATGGACTCTGTTAAAGGTATATGTTGGTTACTTTTCTCTTTGCACAATACGCTAAGACCAAATAAGAGCTGAAATAATTTCTTAATCCTGAAATGCTTATTTTAAACCCTTGCTTGATAGCATATTATTCTAACGAAAACAAAACACTTGGACAGAAAAGATCAAAATCTAAAGATTGCTGTTTTCCTGGTTAGTGCCCTTGATTCTCCAGACTATTAAACATTTTTAAACATCTTGTGACTTTTATCTGTGTGATATTAACAGCTGATGATGAAACTTAAGTGTGGTAGTACTAGATTCTTAGGTAAAAATGATTCATTTTATTGTTTTGCATGCTATTCCCACGCTTTGCAATATGACTGCAGGTAAACTTGTAATTCTACTTTGTTATAGAACAAGTTTAAAGCAGTACAGATTAAAGATAATACACAGTTTAATGGGAAATAGAATTAAGAGGCATGCATTTTCCTGGCCCTATATTGCTGCCATTTGTATGTGCTGCTAACTGTATCTAGCACAAAATGACAGACATGAAAATGAAGTCCTTTTTCCTATTTTCTGTTTACTGCTGTCTTTCATGGAAGAACATGTCATGGAGAGAATTTAAACATGGATAATCTCATAATTATGAACTTCTACTGCCAGTTCTATAACTAAGAGGGGAAGATAGAAGGAGAATATAAGGCTTATGTGCTCATGTTTGAAATCATTTATAAAGACGTGATATTTGAGAATTAAATTAATCATACAATGTTAATACAGTAAATAAATGAGTTAACCATGACAGAATTAAAACATACGTCTTTGTCAAAAGGTCAACTATATTTTTAAACTTGGCATTTCTAGAATATTTCAAACCTGGACTAAAAAACTGGAATCTCCAATAAAGTCCCGTTAATGGATTCCTGTCCTTAAAAGTGTTTAAATGTTTTTTTGCAGAACTGCAATTAAGGTGGATTCATCAAAAATTGTATTTAGAGTATATTGGATTCACCAATTAATGTGTTTGAAAGAAGGGGCATCAGATTTTCTATGCTGGAATGGCTCACTGACCCATATGATATGCTGTCAGGCCTCAAGAATGATATATGTTGTTACTTCTGAGTAGTTTTTTTTATTGTTGTTCATCCATAGACTGAATCTTCCCAAGCTAAAGCAATTATCTGCTGCATGACTATATAGATACACTCTGTGAACTGCTTGGGAGGGCCTGTCTTACCTTCTTCCTGCCTACTAGACTTTCCAAACTTTGCTTCCTCTTTGCCCTCTGGGAAGCAGCTTCTTCTTCCTGGGATGATGATGATAATATTAATATTAATATTAATATTAATAATAATAATAATAATAATAATAATAATAATAATAATAATAATAATAATAATAATAATAATAATAATAATAATAATGTTGGAAGGGACCTTGGAGGTCATCGAGTCCAACCCCCTGCTCAGGCAGGAACCCTACACCATTTCAGACAAATGGCTGTCCAGTCTCTTCTTAAAAACTTCCAGTGTTGGAGCATTCACNGCTTCTGGAGGCAGGTTGTTCCACTGGTTAATTGTTCTCACTGTCAGGAAGTTTCTCCTTAGTTCTAGGTTGCTTCTCTCCTTGATTAGTTTCCATCCGTTGCTTCTTGTCCTGCCTTCAGGCGCTTTGGAGAATAGCTTGACTCCCTCTTCTTTGTGGCAGCCCCTGAGATATTGGAACACTGCTATCATGTCCCCCCTCATCCTTCTCTTCGTTAAACTAGACATACCCAATTCCAGCAACCGTTCCTTATATGTTTTAGCCTCCAGTCCCCTAATCATCTTTGTTGCTCTTCTCTGTACTCTTTCTAGAGTCTCAGTATCTTTTTTACATCGTGGTGACCAAAACTGGATGCAGTATTCCAAGTGTGGCCTTACTAAGGCATTGTAAAGTGGTATTAACACTTCACGTGATCTTGATTCTATCCCTCTGTTAATGCAGCCCAGCACTGTGTTGGCTTTTTTGGCAGCTGCAGCACACTACTGGCTCATATTTAAATGATTGTCCACTAGGACTCCGAGATCCCTCTCACAGTTACTACTATTGAGCAAGATACCCCCTATACTATACCGGTACATTTGGTTTTTCTTGCCTAAATGTAGGTTTTTCTTGCCTAAATGTAATTTTAGATCATATGATCATTTAGTATCTTTTAGGGATAGTTTATTAATGTATATATACAGTTTTATGGGAACATCCTTGAATGTTAAACATCTTACAATAAAATTTGTATTCATATTATAGCACGGAATTCATTATTGAACCAGTGACTGTGGTTAAGTTTAAAATATAAGATACCATTTTTTTCTTAGATTATATTTTTAATTTGCATTTTTATTTTTAAAAAACATTTTTCTCTAAGATCAACATTTTAAAAATGACAATCTTTCAGAACATTTGCTAATGATTGCAGTAATATAATTGCTGTTGTATTACATTACTCTGTGATGAGCCACAAGAAAACAAAATACATCAATACAACATATGGTTAAAATAAAAAATATAAAAAAATATAAATTTGAATGCAGCTAGCGGTAGCACTTATTGAATTACCATTCACAAACTGCCATTGTAGAGCCTGGCTCCCCGCCAATAGGCCAATCACACAAGCCTTCTTTGCCCTTCTTCACATTTAATCTGATAAGCACATTATATACAGTAACAGAGTGGAGAATATAGGCACATATAACAGATTGTTTTATTTTCACCTGTTTCATGCCCTTGGGAGTTGCCACACCTGGTAGTGTTCCAGTATACCCCCTCAAGTAATGCTGATAATATAGCAATTAATGAGCCAGAGTAAAAAAAATTCTGCAATTTGATAATTGCATGTAAGGGGAAAGGAAAGATCACTCCCTAGTATGAACAAAAATTGCATTGTGATCTTCTTAGAACTCATAATAATCAGGTTCTCAGAAAGACAAATTAGTCTTCTCTGATATCCAGAAAGTATGGTTTGTAAACTTGCAGTAATGCAGCTCATGTGTACTTGAAGTTTTGTTGGGAGAGGAACTGTCTTGTGACGTTAGATATGGTAAATATCTGGAGGCAAAGGTTAGCTTAAGCTCGTAGTTGAAGAACTAGAGCTGGTCTACTCCAAATTCAAAGAGAATTTGATAGGAGGCATAGGACTAAAAAAATGGCAGTAAGAAATTTGAATGAAGTCTAAAGTTCTTATTTGGGTGGACCTTAGCCTTTCCTAAATGAGTGAGAATAAGACCGTTGCTTGGTCCAGATAGATGCTAAGAGAAAAAAGATTTGATCAGTAAAAGTTTATGAGTTTGGTTACAAAAGCTCTTCAATACCATGATGATATAATTTCCTTTCTTGACACAAGAGAAGCCAAGTTTCGTAGCATGGAACTATGAAATGACCTGTTTATGTTATATTCATTCTGTAATTCAAACACATGTTTCTATCTGTGCAGTTTTTTTTAAAAAAAGTGAAAAACAATTAAACAATTTATATTGATTGTGACTCATAGTGAATGTATGCTTTCTTCTGAAAATTGTATCATTTTTCTGATTTTCAATAGAGCAAAGTGCCATTCTCTGGTATTAACTGAATTTCCAAGAATGACCCTTTAGAAAGCCTACAGATATAATTGGGAGTACAGTATCCCATCTGTCAACAAAAGGAATAAAGATAAGCAGGAATAATAGGAAATATCATAAAGGAGGATGGATTTGAGAGGGAGCAGATTGTACATGTTTATCAGAATACTTTGTTTTAATTATATTCTGATGACAGTTATTTGGTAAATTGACACATACCAAAGAGGGCCCAAACCATTTTCTCAAAAATTAAACTGTATCCACAGCTTTTAATAGTGGCTTGCTTTTTTGTTTGCTTGTTTTTCACATTTGTAAAGCCACCAATAGAACCAGTTTGGTTTAGTCATGGTTAATGCATTAGTCTAGAAACTGGAGACTATTCTATCCTGCCTTAGGCACAAAGCCAGCTGGGTGACCTTGGACTAGTCAGTTTCTTTCAGTCCTACGGGGGAGACAATGGCAAACCATTCCTGAAAAACTTTGCCATGAAAACTGCAGGGAATTGTTTAGACTTTGAGAATTGGGAACAATGAAAGGGAAGGGAGAAAAAAAAAGCTGCCCACCTTGTTAAAAATTCTGGTTGGTGTACAACATTAAAAACACAAGTAACGAATAACAAGCACAAAGAGAAAAGGAGAAAAAATGGTGGAACATTTTCTGGTGGAACAAACATTCATTACAAATTTATCAAACCTCTCACAGAGAGCTCACACTCCATTCTAGACTAGACATTGTGGAAAAAGCCAGGTATTCAAAACCTGCCTGAGAGAATGCTGTTCAGAGGCAGGTGTTTTGAGGGAGAATTGGCTTATGGAGTGTAAAAGATGAGGAACAAAACATATTTTTAGTGTGGAAGAAATGGGAAAGGAAACTATTTCCTAATTCACTTATTATGCCTTGCCCTGGCTTCATCAATATTCTCAAATGCCTGTGGCACTTTGTTTCAATGACATGCTGTTAGTGTTGATTTAATGGAACTACATGTGTCTAACATTCTTGGCCAAGTTTCACGGCATTGTAAATGATTCCAAGATAACAAATTATAATATCTTATTGATAAATGCAGCAATTTAGTGTGTAAACAATATCATTACAATGGTGTCTAAATGATAAATAGTATTGTTGAAGCTTATTAGCCAGTTTCTGAGGTGTTGATATGGAGGCTGTTAATGGCTTTATAGAACATAAATCTTAAAAATACCAACCTGTATGTTATTTAATTCAATACAGAAATTCCATGTATACACAGATAGTCTAACTCTGCAATGTAAGACATTGTGCTAGAGTTTGGAATAGTGAAAGTTCCTTGTTGTATATTAAATATGTTATAACTGTAAAGGAAACCCATTTCATGAACCTTTTAATCATCTTCAACCTGTATGCCATATGTTAATCTTTCAGTCAATATAGTTGCCATATTCTAACTATTATTCTCTGAACAGGGAGCACATTGTTTGATTTTGAACGTTTCAGAGTTTTTGTCCCGCATGCAAGCAAATGAAGATTAAATAAGTCTCCATTGAGTTCAGTTTAACTCCACTGTCATGTCCTTGAGATTATATTATCAAAAGAGTGAAAGCCTGGCTGTATCTCTTTCTGGGATACTATAGGTCTTGTAATTTCTGGTGACTGCCCGAGAATGACTCTGCTTAGCATTATCTCTTTCTCTAAGACTGCAGGTTCCTTAATTCACATATATTACAGTCTCTATTAAAAATATCATTGACCTGTAGAAAGACAAATGATGTCCTATATTTAACTTGTAATATTTGAGGTGTATGGTTTTATATTTGTTAAATGCTAATATTCCAGTATATATCCTTGGAAAACATATTTAATACATTAAGAACAATGGAGAGAATAATCTTTGTCAAGACACACTTTAGAATTCATTGGGTATGGTGCAGCTCTATCTAAAGATTATTTCCTGGCTATATTTGGGATTTACATGGAAGGCGGGGAAATATATAATATAAAACTGAGTGTTGCATGTAATTATGCCACATAAAAAAAATATTTGTTTGGAACTAAAGGTAGAAACTTCAACTGCTTTATGACCCTTCTGATATATTTTGATGCAGAGCAAATTGAGCAAAAAAGGTTTTTTTTAAAAATAGGGTTATTATGTGGAGAAACAGAATAAGCTATCAGTTAATCCATGCTGGGTGGGATACCATTTGCAGGTATGTCAGCCTCAATTAGGGAACTTGTCAATCATTTACAATTTTTTCTTTTGGGTATAATTCAAGTGAATTGAACTCTTGAAATTTGCATTTAAAATATAAGAGAAAGTATTGAGTAAGTTTTCATCATTAAGCTAGCATTTAGGCATTAAGAGTAATGTTTAGCTGGAAATTAGGGTGTTTTTGTGAGTTCTCAGTTCTGAAGTATAAATGATTTCTGAGCATTTGGCTATTCTTTAAAAATCTACTGGTTAAACTTTCCTTTTGAGTTAATGCATGTATACATTTTTAGCTTATATATTGTCAGTGGTTTTTCTACTATTTATCAGTTTTTATAAATAATTGAAAAAGTGCTTCTTATCTGATATTTATGGAAGTCTGTAATATGTGGAACTAATACCAATGTAATAGTTTATATTCACAGCTCTGGAAAACTAATTTAAATGACATAAACACAATAGAAATTATATTAAATTGTCAGAAGATTCAGTGCATCTTCATATAGAATCTTTGTTAGATCTGTAGAGGTGTTTTATATAAGCTCCGTATAATGTCATTACCTTCATGTCTAAATTGCCATTCTTCCGCAACTGTAAATTTCATATTCAGTATGAATCTTTAGTTCTTAACTTTAATAATAATAATGATGATGATGATGATAATAATAAAGTTGGAAGGGACCATGGAGGTCATCAAGTCCAACCCCCTGCTCAGGCAGGAACCCTACACCATTTCAGACAAATGGCTGTCCAGTATATAAATGAGAAAATGCAACAAGTTTCTTTTCTTGTTTTTCACATTCTGCAACAATTTGCAGATGTTTAATGTGGTCATATTCATGCAAGTGTTTTTGCCTTCTCTTTGAAATTTCATGATAATAATGATAGAAAAATAGGTGATGGGTTGAAGGAAAAGCTCTCCCCCTCCACACATGGACACAACCCAACTTAGTGTAAAGTCTTATAAGAGTTTGCACATGTTTGCCAAATTCTGAAAAAATGATCAAGCTTGAATTTGTGTAAGCCTAGTGAAGCTTAGACACAGGGTAGCAATAGCACTTAGACTTATATACTGTTTCATAGTGCTCTACAGCCCTCTTTAAGCAGTTTACAGAGTCAGCCTATTGCCCCCAACAATCTGGGTCCTCATTTTATCAACCTCGGAAGGATAGAAGGCTGAGTCAACCTTGAGCCAGTCAGGATTGAACTCCTGGTAGTGGGCAGAATTAGCTGCAATACTGCATTCTAATCACTGCACCACCACAGCTCCTTTGGTACACACTGCAGCTCCTTTGGTACACATATCCAGTGTGCCCAAAAGACACAGTATTATGCTTTCTAGCTGCTGTTCTGGAGCATAGTCAAGATGAAGAGAATTACGAAGTTTCAAATATTAAACAGTTTTGACACAAAATCTTCTCTGCTAATATGCCAAAGGTGAAGAACGTCTTTCAACATGATAAGACCCGAAGCATACCTCCCAATCAACAAAGGAATGGCTTCACCAAAAGAAGATCAAAGTTTTGGAATGGGCCAGCCAATTTTTAATTAAATCCAATTGAAAATCGGTGGGGTGACCNAAAAAACTTTAAAGTCTTATATCTTTGGTATGATAAGATTGGAGGCTAAAACACATGAAGAATGCTTTCAGGAACTGGATATTTTAGTCTTACAAAGAGAAGGACTAGGGGTGACATGAGAGCAGTCTTCTTCTAAGGGCCTGCTACAAAGAAGAGGGGGTCAACCTATTCTCCAAAGCACCTGAAGGCAGGACAAGAAACAGTAGATGGAAGCTAATCAAGGAGAGATCCAACCTGGAACTAAGGAAAAATTTCCTGACAGTGAGGACAATTAAACCAGTGGAACAACTTGCCTCCAGAAGTTGCGGGTGCTCCATCATTGGAGATTTTTAAGAAGAAATGGACAAGCATTTGTCTGAAATGGTATAGGGTTTCCTGCCTGAGCAGGGGATTGGACTAGAAGACCTCCAAGGTCCTTTCCATTATTCTGTCAAATAATAATGTATTAAGTTTATATGCTGTTGGATTCCTAGTGACTCTTGGTAGGTAAATAAATAAATACATTTAAATTTAATTATGAATTTGATCTATGAATGTTGAAGGTTTTCACACAGTGCCCTGTAAATTACTTATTCACATTAATATTGTGTATATGCAATTGAATTAGGTTTTGGGTGAAGAAATGAAGATATAATTATTTTTATTGCTTATTATACTAATCTTTATAAGTAATTAAAAGAAAAGAATGATCAATATTTTGACAGACACAAAAGGAAATGTGAATGACACACATTAAAATATTTTAAAAATTGTTTTAAATAAATTATTGAATTGTCCTGTAACAAGTTGTCCCGTGGCCAGTCGGCCATGTCAAGTTTTTCTGCAGCTAGCTGGCTATGGTGGATTGGCCGTGGCGAGTTGGCTCCGGCGAATTGTCCCATTCCGAGAAGGAATGGACTCTGTTAAAGGTATATGTTGGTTACTTTTCTCTTTGCACAATATGCTAAGACCAAATTAGAGCTGAAATAATTTCTTAATCCTGAAATGCTTATTTTAAACCCTTGCTTGATAGCATGTTATTCTAACGAAAACAAAACACTTGGACAGAAAAGATCAAAATCTAAAGATTGCTGTTTTCCTGGTTAGTGCCCTTGATTCTCCAGACTATTAAACATTTTTAAACATCTTGTGACTTTTATCTGTGTGATATTAACAGCTGATGATGAAACTTAAGTGTAGTAGTACTAGATTCTTAGGTAAAAATGATTCATTTTATTGTTTTGCATGCTATTCCCACGCTTTGCAATATGACTGCAGGTAAACTTGTAATTCTACTTTGTTATAGAACAAGTTTAAAGCAGTACAGATTAAAGATAATACATGGGAAATAGAATTAAGAGGCATGTACAGGTGAAACTCGAAAAATTAGAATATCATGCAAAAGTTCATTTATTTCAGTAATGCAACTTAAAAGGTGAACCTAATATATGAGATAGACTCATTGCATGCAAAGCAAGATAGTTCAAGCCATGATGTGTCATAACTGTGATGATTATGGCTTACAGCTCATGAAAACCCCAAATCCACAATCTCAGAAAATTAGAATATTACATGCAATCAATAAAACAAGGATTGTACATAGAACAATATCGGACCTCTGAAAAGTATAAGCATGCATATGTACTCAGTACTTGGTTTGGGCC
>NW_015386254.1:42913-102012 GCF_001527695.2 Protobothrops mucrosquamatus | reverse complement strand
TGGCTTAATTAGCTGATTAGAGTGGGACACTTTGAGCCTAGAATATTGAATATTCTAATTTTCTGAGATTGTGGATTTGGGGTTTTCATGAGCTGTAAGCCATAATCATCTTACTTATGACACATCACAGCTTGAACTATCTTGCTTTGCATGTAATGAGTCTATCTCATATATTAGGTTCACCTTTTAAGTTGCATTAATGAAATAAATGAACTTTTGCACGATATTCTAATTTTTCGAGTTTCACCTGTATTTTCCTGGCCCTATATTGCTGCCATTTGTATGTGCTGCTAACTGTATCTAGCACAAAATGACAGACATGAAAATGAAGTCCTTTTTCCTATTTTCTGTTTACTGCTGTCTTTCATGGAAGAACATGTCATGGAGAGAATTTAAACATGGATAATCTCATAATTATGAACTTCTACTGCCAGTTCTATAACTAAGAGGGGAAGATAGAAGGAGAATATAAGGCTTATGTGCTCATGTTTGAAATCATTTATAAATACGTGATATTTGAGAATTAAATTAATTATACAGTGTTAATACAGTAAATAAATGAGTTATCCATGACAGAATTAAAACATACGTCTTTGTCAAAAGGTCAACTATATTTTTAAACTTGGCATTTCTAGAATATTTCAAACCTGGACTAAAGAACTGGAATCTCCAATAAAGTCCCGTTAATGGATTCCTGTCCTTAAAAATGTTTAAATGATTTTTTGCAGAACTGCAATTAAGGTGGATTCATCAAAAATTGTATTTAGAGTATATTGGATTCACCAATTAATGTGTTTGAAAGAAGGGACATCAGATTTTCTGTGCTGGAATGGCTCACTGACCCATATGATATGCTGTCAGGCCCCAAGAATGATATATGGAGTTACTTCTGAGTAGTTTTTTTTTTATTGTTGTTCATCCACAGACTGAATCTTCCCAAGCTAAAGCAATTATCTGCTGCATGACTATATAGATACACTCTGTGAACTGCTTGGGAGGGCCTGTCTTACCTTCTTCCTGCATATTAGACTTTCCAAACTTTGCTTCCTCTTTGCCTTCTGGGAAGCAGCTTCTTCTTCCTGGGACATTTAGTATCTTTTGGGGATAGTTTATTATAATGTATATATGCAGTTTTATGGGAACATCCTTGAATGTTAAACATCTTACAATAAAATTTGTATTCATATTATAGCACGGAATTCATTATTGAACCAGTGACTGTGGTTAAGTTTAAAATATAAGATACCATTTTTTCTTAGATTATATTTTTAATCTGCATTTTTATTTTTAAAAAACATTTTTCTCTAAGATCAACATTTTAAAAATGACAATTTTTCAGAACATTCCAGTTTTGCTAATGATTGCAGTAATATAATTACTGTTGTGTTACATTACTCTGTGATGAGCCACAAGAAAACGAAATACATCAATACAACATATGGTTAAAATAAAAAATATAAAAAATATAAATTTGAATGCAGCTACCGGTAGCACTTATTGAATTACCATTCACAAACTGCCATTGTAGAGCCTGGCTCCCCGCCAATAGGCCAATCACACAAGCCTTCTTTGCCCTTCTTCACATTTAATCTGATAAGCACATTATATACAGTAACAGAGTGGAAAATATAGGCACATATATTCATGCCCTTGGGAGTTGCCACACCTGGTAGTGTTCCAGTATACCCCCTCAAGTAATGCTGATAATATGGCAATTAATGAGCCAGAGTAAAAAAAATTCTGCAATTTGATAATTGCATGTAAGGGGAAAGGAAAGATCACTCCCTAGTTTGAACCAAAAGTTGCATTGTGATCTTCTTAGAACTCATAATAATCAGGTTCTCAGAAAGACAAATTAGTCTTCTCTGATATCCAGAAAGTATGGTTAGTAAACTTGCAGTAATGCAGCTCATGTGTACTTGAAGTTTTGTTGGGAGAGGAACTGTCTTGTGACGTTAGATATGGTAAATATCTGGAGGCAAAGGTTAGCTTAAGCTCATAGTTGAAGAACTAGAGCTGGTCTACTCCAAATTCAAAGAGAATTTGATAGGAGGCATAGGACTAAAAAAATGGCATTAAGAAATTTGAATGAAGTCTAAAGTTCTTATTTGGGTGGACCTTAGCCTTTCCTAAATGAGTGAGAATAAGACCGTTGCTTGGTCCAGATAGATGCTAAGAGAAAAAAGATTTGATCAGTAAAAGTTTATGAGTTTGGTTACAAAAGCTCTTCAATACCATGATGATATAATTTCCTTTCTTGACACAAGAGAAGCCAAGTTTCGTAGCATGGAACTATGAAATGACCTGTTTATGTTATATTCATTCTGTAATTCAAACACATGTTTCTATCTGTGCAGTTTTTTTAAAAAAAAGTGAAAAACAATTAAACAATTTATATTGATTGTGACTCATAGTGAATGTATGCTTTCTTCTGAAAATTGTATCATTTTTCTATGCCACATTTAGTTTCTCCACGGGCTTAGAACATAGAACAATGGAAGCTGATTTTCAATAGAGCAAAGTGCCATTCTCTGGTATTAACTGAATTTCCAAGAATGACCCTTTAGAAAGCCTACAGATATAATTGGGAGTACAGTATCCCATCTGTCAACAAAAGGAATAAAGATAAGCAGGAATAATAGGAAATATCATAAAGGAGGATGGATTTGAGAGGGAGCAGATTGTACATGTTTATCAGAATACTTTGTTTTAATTATATTCTGATGACAGTTATTTGGTAAATTGACACATACCAAAGAGGGCCCAAACCATTTTCTCAAAAATTAAACTGTATCCACAGCTTTTAATAGTGGCTTGCTTTTTTGTTTGCTTGTTTTTCACATTTGTAAAGCCACCAATAGAACCAGTTTGGTTTAGTCGTGGTTAATGCATTAGTCTAGAAACTGGAGACTATTCTATCCTGCCTTAGGCACAAAGCCAGCTGGGTGACCTTGGACTAGTCAGTTTCTTTCAGTCCTACGGGGGAGACAGTGGCAAACCATTCCTGAAAAACTTTGCCATGAAAACTGCAGGGAATTGTTTAGACTTTGAGAATTGGGAACAATGAAAGGGAAGGGAGAAAAAAAAAGCTGCCCACCTTGTTAAAAATTCTGGTTGGTGTACAACATTAGAAACACAAGTAACGAATAACAAGCACAAAGAGAAAAGGAGAAAAAATGGTGGAACATTTTCTGGTGGAACAAACATTCATTACAAATTTATCAAACCTCTCACAGAGAGCTCACACTCCATTCTAGACTAGACATTGTGGAAAAAGCCAGGTATTCAAAACCTGCCTGAGAGAATGCTGTTCAGAGGCAGGTGTTTTGAGGTAGAATTGGCTTATGGAGTGTAAAAGATGAGGAACAAAACATATTTTTAGTGTGGAAGGAATTGGAAAGGAAACTATTTCCTAATTCACTTATTATGCCTTGCCCTGGCTTCATCAATATTCTCAAATGCCTGTGGCACTTTGTTTCAATGACATGCTGTTAGTGTTGATTTAATGGAACTACATGTGTCTAACATTCTTGGCCAAGTTTCACCGCATTGTAAATGATTCCAAGATAACAAATTATAATATCTTATTGATAAATGCAGCAATTTAGTGTGTAAACAATATCATTACAATGGTGTCTAAATGATAAATAGTATTGTTGAAGCTTATTAGCCAGTTTCTGAGGTGTTGATATGGAGGCTGTTAATGGCTTTATAGAACATAAATCTTAAAAATATCAACCTGTATGTTATTTAATTCAATACAGAAATTCCATGTATACACAGATAGTCTAACTCTGCAATGTAAGATATTGTGCTAGAGTTTGGAATAGTGAAAGTTCCTTGTTGTATATTAAATACGTTATAATTGTAAAGGAAACCCATTTCATGAACCTTTTAATCATCTTCAACCTGTATGCCATATGTCAATTTCTCAGTCAATATAGTTGCCATATTCTAACTATTATTCTCTGAACAGGGAGCACATTGTATGATTTTGAATGTTTCAGAGTTTTTATCCTGCATGCAAACAATTGAAGATTAAATAAGTCTCCATTGAATTCAGTTTAACTCCACTGTCATGTCCTTGAGATTATATTATCAAAAGAGTGAAAGCCTGGCTGTATCTCTTTCTGGGATGCTATAGGTTTTGTAATTTCTGGTGGCTGCCCTAGAATGACTCTGCTTAGCATTATCTCTTTCTCTAAGACTGCAGGTTCCTTAATTCACATATATTACAATCTCTATTAAAAATATCATTGACCTGTAGAAAGACAAATGATATCCTATATTTAACTTGTAATATTTGAGGTGTATGGTTTTATATTTGTTAAATGCTAATATTCCAGTATATATCCTTGGAAAACATATTTAATACATTAAGAACAATGGAGAGAATAATCTTGGTCAAGACACACTTTAGAATTCATTGGGTATGGTGCAGCTCTATCTAAAGATTATTTCCTGGCTATATTTGGGATTTACATGGAAGGCGGGGAAATATATAATATAAAACTGAGTGTTGCATGTAATTATGCCACATAAAAAAAATATTTGTTTGGAACTAAAGGTAGAAACTTTAACTGCTTTATGACCCTTCTGATATCTTTTGATGCAGAGCAAATTGAGCAAAAAAGGTTGTTTTTAAAAATAGGGTTATTATGTGGAGAAACAGAATAAGCTATCAGTTAATCCATGCTGGGTGTAATACCATTTGCAGGTATGTCAGCCTCAATTAGGGAACTTGTCAGTCATTTACAGTTTTTTCTTTTGGGTATAATTCAAGTGAATTGAACTCTTGAAATTTGCATTTTAAAATATAAGATAAAGTATTGAGT
Source organism: Protobothrops mucrosquamatus (assembly GCF_001527695.2). NCBI lineage: Eukaryota > Metazoa > Chordata > Lepidosauria > Squamata > Viperidae > Protobothrops > Protobothrops mucrosquamatus. Next base: position 97,177 of record NW_015386254.1, on the reverse strand, counting down.
AAGTTTTCATCATTAAGCTAGCATTTAGGCATTAAGAGTAATGTTTAGCTGGAAATTAGGGTGTTTTGTGAGTTCTCAGTTCTGAAGTGTAAATGATTTCTGAGCATTTGGCTATTTAAAAATCTACTGGTTAAACTTTCCTTTTGAGTTAATGCATATATACATTTTTAGCTTATATATTGTCAGTGGTTTTTCTACTATTTATCAGTTTTTATAAATAATTGAAAAAGTGCTTCTTATCTGATATTTATGGAAGTCTGTAATATGTGGAACTAATACCAATGTAATGGTTTATATTCACAGCTCTGGAAAACTAATTTAAATGACATAAACACAATAGAAATTAAATTGTCAGAAGATTCAGTGCATCTTCATATAGAATCTTTGTTAGATCTGTAGAGGTGTTTTATATAAGCTCCGTATAATGTCATTACCTTCATGTCTAAATTGCCATTCTTCCGCAACTGTAAATTTCATATTCAGTATGAATCTTTAGTTCTTAACTTTAATGATGATGATGATGATGATGATGATGATGATGATGATGATGATGATGATAAAGTTGGAAGGGACCATGGAGGTCATCAAGTCCAACCCCCTGCTCAGGCAGGAACCCTACACCATTTCAGACAAATGGCTGTCCAGTATATAAATGAGAAAATGCAACAAGTTTCTTTTCTTGTTTTTCACATTCTGCAACAATTTGCAGATGTTTAATGTGGTCATATTCATGCAAGTGTTTTTGCCTTCTATTTGAAATTTCATGATAATAATGATAGAAAAATAGGTGATGGGTTGAAGGAAAAGCTCTCCCCCTCCACACATGGACACAACCCAACTTAGTGTAAAGTCTTATAAGAGTTTGCACATGTTTGCCAAATTCTGAAAAAAATGATCAAGCTTGAATTTGTGTAAGCCTAGTGAAGCTTAGACACAGGGTAGCAATAGCACTTAGACTTATATACTGTTTCATAGTGCTCTACAGCCCTCTTTAAGCAGTTTACAGAGTCAGCCTATTGCCCCCAACAATCTGGGTCCTCATTTTATCAACCTCGGAAGGATAGAAGGCTGAGTCAACCTTGAGCCAGTCAGGATTGAACTCCTGGTAGTGGGCAGAATTAGCTGCAATACTGCATTCTAATCACTGCACCACCACAGCTCCTTTGGTACACACTGCAGCTCCTTTGGTACACATATCCAGTGTGCCCAAAAGACACAGTATTATGCTTTCTAGCTGCTGTTCTGGAGCATAGTCAAGATGAAGAGAATTATCTTCAAAGTTTATAATTTGTCAAAACTGTGTTTTAGAAGAGACGATTATACGGTTTCCACTTCTTGCAGAAAGTTGTACTATTCTGGGCTTCGTATGGAGGGTTAGTTGTTTCCTTACCGAAGTGGTTTTCTTCTAGTTTCAAAACCTTACCCGGTCGGTTAAAAATTAATTTAGGTTAACTTTTAGCCACCCCACTGGTGAAGAGGACTGTGCCTAGGAGATGCCTTCTCAATGAGACAAATTTGGAGCACTTTTGCAATGAAGGGTGGGCAATTCCCAAGGCAAGATGTGCCATGCTGATAGTTTTGTACTGCAGAAGACTGAATGAAGTCATTAAATCAAAAGGTGCTACAACAAAGTATTAGTTTAAGAGCGTGCAAACTTATGCAACTACGTTATTGTATATTTTTTATTGTTATTTCTCCCCCTAAAATATTTGTTTTTTTTTAATTGAATTGTACAGCTTATATGTTATACTGAAGGTGGAAAAAATTCAGTATTTATCTTGGTCTGATTCTTTCTTACATCTCAAAAACCTGGCATTTTAACAGGGGTGTGTAGACTTTCTATAGCCACTGTACATTCAGTATTGTCACTGCATATTATATTCTATGAAATTTTTGATAAACTGCCCTGAGGTTACAGCTGCCATCTTTTTAATAGAATTATAGTAGCACAGAATAACCTATATGCAATGTCTCAGATATAGTTCCTCTAATTGGCAATTAAAATATAATTGTCTATGTCTGGGTAATATGTGACTGTAGTTGATACTAAAATGCAACTCTCATGATGGCTAAGAGCAGTTATTGAGAGCCTCTAAAGATCCATAGGTCATATTTGACATTGAGCCTTGTTATCTTTTCAACAGAAAATCTGTTTACTTGACTTTTAGTTGATTTTTTTTCCTGCAATGTAAGTACCTTGTTTCATCATTTATCATTATATATGGCTTTTTTGTTTGTGACCCCATTTGGGTTGAGTTTTGATGATAAACATTCTAAATATTTTATAAAGTTACTGCTAATCAGGAAAGGTCATATAGTTTAAATCAGTAGTGTAAAGCAGCTTTGTAAGAGTCCAGTTCTAAAATGTTCCTTGTATTTCAAAATACCATCATATACAGGTAGTTCTCAACTTACAACAGTTCATTTAGTGACCATTCAAAGTTTCAATGGCACTGAAAATGTGACTTATGACCGTATTTCAGTTGCAAACTTTGCAGCATCCCCATAATCATATGTTCAAAATTTAGATGTTTGGCAACTGGTTCATATTTATGACCATTGCGTGTCCCAAGTGATCACCTTTTGTGACCTCCTGACAAGCAGAGTCAATGCGGAAACCAGATTCACTTAACAATCGGGCTACTAACTTATCTGCTGCAGTGATTCACAACAACTGTGACAAGAAAGGTCATAAGATGGGGCAAAACTCACTTAACAACAGAAATTTTGGGCTCCATTATGGTTGTAAGTCAAGGACTACTTATATTGGAGAATCTTACCACCCCCCCCTTTTTTTTTTTTTTTACTTTTGCAAAACATTTTAGCCAGTTTCGTCTAGTGCAGATGTCCCCAAGCTTTTGGGCACCAGGGACTGGTTCTGTGTGTTTTCCACGTGGTTTTGTGTGTTGCCTGTATCCCATGAATGGAGCTTTGTTTGTATGGACCGGTTGCTGGCATGCTGTGGCCCGGTACTGGTCCACTGACCGGGGGTTGGGGACCCCTGTTTTAGTGGTTAAGGCACCAGGTACAAAATGAGAGACCAAGAATTCTAGTCCTTAGCCATGAAAGCCAATTGGGTGACCTTGGGTCAGTCACACGCTTTCAGCCTAGCCCACCTCACAAGATTGTTGTAGTGGGAAAAATAAGAAAAGGTGTATTGAATGTGTTTGCTTTGAAAAATTTATAAAAATAGTAAAGGTGGATACAAATACATTAATAAAATACGCATTCAAATGACTTCAATGACTCATTGTTAAAATGTATTTAATTAAGTGAATATTTCAGGGTCTTGCAACTTTTCCTTCAATTTTTGTTTTTTGTTTTCCTCCTCTGTTTTCCTGGAAGCTTATTCACACATACATCATACTTATTATTATTATTATTTTATTATTAATTATATTTCTACCCCGCCCTTCTCCCTGCGGACTCAGGGCGGCTTACAACCATTTAAAAACAAATACATAAATACCAAATTAAAATAACCCTTAGGCCAGTCCTGCTAACTTGAATAGCCATGTCTTGAGGGCGCGGCGGAAGGAGGGGAGATCCGGAATCACCCGGATCTCTGGGGGTAGCTCGTTCCACAGGGTGGGAGCTCCAACAGAGAAGGCCCTCCCCCTGGGGGTCGCCAGCCGGCACTGTCTGGCTGACGGCACCCTGAGGAGACCCTCTCTGTGGGAGCGTATCGGCCGATGAGAGGTAATCGGAGGCAGAAGGCGGTCTCGGAGAGTATGTGAGTAAGTTAAAGACCATTGAGTAAGTTAAAGACCATGTGAGTAAGTTAAAGACCATTGAGTTGAAAGTATTAATCAATTTGTAGGTGGAACAAGTGATGGAGCACCCACAACTTCTGAAGGCAAGCCATTTCACTGATTAATTGTTCTAACTCAGGGGTGTCAAACTGCTGGCCCGCGGGCCGGTTTCATCATACCGGAGCCACGCCCACCCTATTGCCGGCAATGGCGAAAAAGCTCCGATACGTTGCGCGACGTCATGTGACGTCACGAGTTTGACATGTCTGTTCTAACTGTTAGGACATTTCTCCTTAATGCCAGGTGGCTTTTCTCCTTGATTAGTTTCCATCCATTATTTCTTGTCTTGCCTTCTGGTGCTTTGGAAAATAGGTTAATCCCCTCTTTTTGAAGGCAGCCCCTTAGATATTGTAAGACTGTTATCATATTACCCTAATCCTTTTTTTTCAAGCATGTTTATTTTTTATTGCCAAAGATAATATACAAAATATAGAAAAGGAAAAAAACCCAGACTAATAAACATCCAATACTAATAACAAAAAAACATGCACAAAAGAAGAAAAAAATCCAAATACCAAATACATCTAACATTAAACCTAAAAGCCCCCCACCCTAGCTGAATTTTGAAAGATACAAAAAGATCTAATATATTCCCCTCCCTTTACATAATGGGTCTACAAATAGTTATAAACCTTCCCATCTGTATTTAACAAAAATGGTATATTATATAAACAAATATTCCTGATGTGGAAATCTATTTTTATAATTAATTGACCCAACATCTCATCTCATATCTCTCTCTCTCTCTCTCTCTCTCTCTCTCTCTCTCTCTCACACACACACACACACACACACACACACACTCCAGCCCCCTAATTATCTTTGTTGCTCTTCTCTGCACTCTAGTTTCTAGAGTCTCAACAATCTTTTTTATATTGTGGCTACCAAAACTGGATGCAATATTCCAAGTATGATCTTACCAAGGTTTTGTGAAGCATTACTAAAATTTCATGTGAACTTGATTCTGTCTCTCTGTTAATGCAGCCTAGGATTGCATTTGGCTTTTTTGGCAGCTGCAGCACACTGCTGGGTCATATTTAAGTGATTTCTTGCCTAAATGTAAAATCTTATCTCACCATTCAATTTCATTTTGTTAGATAGGACCCATTGTTCAAGTCTGTCAAGATCCTTCTGTATCTTGAGCCTATCTTCTTGGATGTTGGCTATCCCTGTCAGCTTGGTGTCTACAAATTTTAAGAATTCCCCTTCTATCCCCTCATTGGTGAAGATATTGAAGAGTACTGGGTCTAAGNTAAGATAGAGCCTTGAGCTACTCCACTTCATACTTCCCTCCATGTAGATGCAGTTCCATTAAGGACTACACTTTGAGTTTGGTTGGTCAGCCAGTTACAAATCCATCTGGTGGTAATGCTGTCTAGCACATATTTTTCTATCTTATCAAGTATAATTGTGGTCTACTTTATCAAATACTTTACTGAAGACCAAGTAATGTTCTAAGCATAATGCTAGCTTATATTGTTAGGCAAATCAGGATTAGTCTGAGATCAGTGATTTTTTTTGTTGGAAGGAAAAGGACTTAAAGATTCATAATTCACTATGCTGCTCATTTTTTATCACTATGAAGCAAACAAATTTGAGTTTTTTCCTACAACAATTAGATGTGAGAGTTCCAAAACATTAAGAGGCTAAATCTATGTACAAGATTTAACTGGTGTGTGTCTGACACCAGTTGCAGGAAGAGAATGTCTGTTATTTCTGATAACTCATTAAATTGAACATTATATTATTCCAATGATTTATGTCACTTGGGTAATGTTATTGCACACATGATCTGGAAATTTCCTGTATTGTACATGATGGTTATTTTATTGAGGCCTCATAAATGAAGGCATCATAATACATGTGTGTGGAAAGTGCTGGAATGTATTTGGGTGAGCCATTTTACTAGAAATGTTTAATACAAAGTGACATTTTAAAAATATTATATAGTAGAATTAAAATATTTAGAATAAACACTTATTCTATCTATCTCTATCTCCATCTCCATCTCCATCCATCCATCCATCCCCTTCCCCCAAATTTAGAAATTGCCCATCTCCCTCATAGAAAGACTCTGCGCAGTTTACAAGTACAATATTAAAACATAACACACTGTATATACAAAAATATTGTACAAGATATGTTGTTAAATAAGTACAGTATCTTTATTCTTAGCAGCCTATTCAGCTCTGTGTGTTGAAGGAAAGGAAAAAGAAATCTTGGTCAGAAACAAAAATTTATGAAACACATTCTGCAATATGATCAAATATTTCCATTTTTATTTAAAGTATTTTGTCTTAAAAAATAACTTGCATGCGCCAAAGTGTATCAAATACACTCCATGTCATAACATTTTGATGCTTATTTTTATAACAGAATTATCATTTTTGTAGGTGTGAGTGTGAGCTAGTCAGAATGGTTATGTAGCGGAAAAATTTAGATTTCTGGTCCTCAATTACTTTTCTTATTTTTTTTCCCCTTTGGTGTTCAGATTCCTGATGTACTTTCAAATTTTATCAAGTCATTCACTATTAGGTCTTATGTAACTTAATTTGGTTTCCAAAGAGCCAAACTGATGACTTATGGGAAAGTAGATAGCATGATACCATATAGCATGGTTAAAAAAAAGAGATGAAAGGTCTACTGAGAATTTTTTGAAAGACTTTAAGCTACAATAACTACAATAATATAAAGAGTAGATTAATCCACATCTCTAAATAAATAAATCCACATTTCTTTTTGTGTTTCCATTGTACCTTGAGCCCATGTTTTAAAAGGGTGGTAATGCTTATATTATATTATGATTCATCACATTTTTTCAAAGTTTATGCAATGATTGCTTTTTTAAAAACATCATTGTATTTGAAAATAAACAGATAAACTAAAAGCCAGTTTGTCTTTTAGGTGGAGTTTTTTCTTTCCCACTTCTTTATTTCTGTGGAAATGAATATGTAATTGACCAAAAGTAATTTGTATTTAATAATTTTCTGCTGGCAACGACGAAAGATTTTCATTGGGAACCATTCTCTCTCTTTTCTAAAAGTTATAAACCAACTTAATTTTGACCAAATAAAATTATTTTTGCCTTTTATAGTTATTAGGAGCAGCAGTAAAACCCTAGGTAGATAAGACCAGTATCACCACTTTGAATGATGAACTGCAATAAAGTCAGGCTGGCAGAGCACTGAATGTGTGTGTGTATGTGTGTGTGTGTGTATGTGTGTTTATGTGCGTATAAGCAAATAATTTTTCCAGAAATTATGCAAAAGTAATTCCTCAGTAGCATGAAACAAAATAACTGATAAGATTTATATAGTATCTTTTATCTGCTGGATAGACAGCTTAATTTGAACATACATGTGTAGACTTTTGCAGATCACAATAGCCCCAAAGGATCATTTCTGATATTTTTATCACAGAAACAAACAAACATCCCAGAATGCTAATCTATGCATTCAAGTAGCATTTTTGGATCTACTACTTGCTAGGTAAATTGGGACTGTAATAAAAAAAATGAAGCATTAACCATCCAGTGTGCTTCCAAGGACCTCTTAAAATTGTACAGGTAGTCCTCATTTACAGACCATAATTGTAATCGGCAACTCTGTTACTAAGTAGCACAGTCGTAAAGTAAAACATATGACTGTGCCTGACTTACAGTATCAGTTCTGCTGCAGTCATTAAGCAAACCATGTGGGTTTTTAATACTTTAATATTGCATGACTATGACCTGTGACTTCCTGTTAGCTTCCCTATTGACTTTGCTTACTGGAGGGCTGGCTATGAAAGTCACTAATGGTGACCACGTGAGCAATCATATGTGGATACTGGTTGCCAAACACCTGAATTGCAATCACATGACTGTGTGGATGCTGTGGCAACTGCAAGTTTGAGGATCAGCCATAAATTAGTTTGCAGCACCATAACTTCAGACTGTCACTGAACAAGGCAGTCAGTAAGTGAGGATGACTTATTGTCCCAATTAACCTGAAGGCACAAAGTTGGAAAGACTGTATGTTGGATGTTTTTAAAATTGTTCTGGGTGGAAGGTGCATTTGCTGCAACTTTTTGAGTAAATCTAGTAGTATTGAGTTGCTTTTCGCTAACCCATGCTTTTCAGAACTAATCTCTTCAGTAATTTTATTATCATATATTAGAAATTCAAAAGTTTTGCAATCTAGAGTGAATGAAAGAGCCCAACTGGGATTTTTTTGCAAGACAACACAATAATTGCTGATAGAAATACGATTATAGTAAAAAACAAACAAACCCTGAGTCAGCTGAGGAATGTTTTCCTGCAGTTCTTGCCGGAGTAAATTTGGATCATTGATCAATCACAAAAGGTTAATGTAAGAAATAAGACATCATAAGCAAAGGGGAATGTGACCACCTTGGTTTTGGCTTGCTCTGTGAACATTTGGAAGGGCTGCAGGCTGGTGCAACTCTAGCTAGGATAGAGAAACAATGTAAAAACAAGAGGAGTAAGTGATCAAGGACAAGGTAATCACCTCTGTTAGAAGAATGTTTATTTTTGTTTGTCATCAACCGTATCTTTCCCACTCCTCCTATACTGTATAAAGGTTGCTTGGCTTTAAAAAATTGAATGCAAACATTTAAAAGATGTTTTTGGCTGATTTGTGCGTTTTGGCAACAGTGTTAAATAAACTAAAACGTAGCTTTTATACTAATATGTGTTAAGTTTTTTTTTTAAAAAAAATTGAAATGTATAAGGCTGTCCATACGATAAATCTGGGCAGTGTAGTGTGTCAACAATAATACTTTTTTTTAAAAAAAACCACCCTCAAATGCCCAAAGAACAGCTACTAAAAGACAATCAAGCCCTCAGGATCTACCTCTCTACCACTCTAACTCAAAGATTGAATCTCAAAATTCGGATAAAAAGTTTTCAGAATGTTTATGGTAAGATTTCCTTTAAAACAACAAAAATGTGGGTTTATCTTATTTTGCATGGTTTATTTGAAACTAATATCTGGCCTATGAGTTTTTGTAAGCAGTTGTAAAAAGCAAGAAGGGGGGGCAGGATAAATAATGGCCCTTTGTTCTTCATCTGGCATTCCAGTGGAACAGAGATGGTTGGCTTCTCTTCTAACTTAAAAGAACTTGGGGCATCTCCCAAGGCCAAGCTCCTAGGAGTTAAAAGGATCTTTGCACCAGTCTCCTGGATGGTTAGAGGCAGTATAAGAGCCTGATAAAGAGGCTGGCAGATCAATGATGTTGTTTTTTTTAAGGCAAAACTCGAAATACATAGATTTCTAAATTATCTTAGAAGCTTTATTGATTGATGCACCGACTTGATTATTAACTGATGTGTTCTAACTGATGTCTTCTAATGTTCCTGTTAATGCTAAAGTATTAATACAGGTTTTTCAAGTGACTCAGACTCATCTAGTTATGAAACGGAAGCCCTGCAGCAAAGGTGGAGAATTTCTTTTAGTAGGATAAATTAGGAGAAGGGTCAAAAGACCATCCTATTTTGCACTATAATTCCCTATTTCTTTATGATTAATGATAAAAGATGCTGGAGAATTGGGTGACTGGAGTTTCCCATTCCTGATCTAAGACTGTGTGTTAAATATCACTTTCTAAGTTTTAAAAAGTACTGTGGTAGCAAACTGAAATAATGAGGTTTTGTAGAAGTGAAATATCCCATTTTAATGCCATATGCTAAATAAACGAACACCCCATTTAATATCTAATGAAATCTAGATGCAACATTGAATGACGTGAGTTAATTTGGCCAGACTTGTATGTAGTTTTTACCATAACACATGTAGATACTAAAAATAACATAAAACAAGCTCTACTGGCAAAAACACACAAAACGATGCATTATATTAATATTGTTATAAAATGTGTTCATGTAAGCAAAAATAATAGAATTAGATAATAGATTGAGATATGTTCACCTTGGCATTACAAGACAAGAAAGAAAGACCCGCACATGGATTAGAGAACAAATGAAAGTATAAGATATCAAGAGAGTAAAAATTGAAATGGAAATGGGCTGGTCACATAGTAAGAAGAACTGAGGGCAGGTGGACCAAAGCCAGTCATAGAATGGATCCCACTTGATAAAAAGGGTCCACGAAAGATGGATCGATAACATCAACAAGTATTGCGGGCCTAATTGGCAAAGGAAAGCTCAGGACCACCATATTGGTTGAAAACATGCAGAAGAGGCCTTTATCCTGCAGTGGAGACAATGGCTAAAATGATGATGATATTCACCTGGAAATATTAAAAAAGCTTGGCATGTAATGTATTTTGTGGTTTCAAAGAAAATGTTCGGTGGCTTTTTGAAACAAAGAGATCCATTTAGTTGAAAGCCAAGCCATATAATTTCCCATTTCTTTTTCTTTTTCTCCTGGCAAGCAAACAAAAGACCTTGTCAGACTTAAGTGGATGCCATCTGTATTGAGTTGGTGGACTGGGATAAAATGGCCAAGGAACCATGTGGGAAGCAATAATAGAAAATCACAGTTTCATTATTTTTCAAGTAACGTTAGCAACTGTCTAGTAATGAAGATCCAAGAAAATGAACTCAAAAAATAGTACAATCACCCAGCGAATTGTAGTGCAGTAGAATAAACATGAATCTTATGAATTCAATTAATGGATAGAAAAGCCATTAGAAATCCAAAAAAAAAAGAGGAGAAAATAAATCTTGTTAAGCCAAAGCCATCAGAGTATGTGGACTCTTGCCAGACAAATCCAATTATTTCACAGCCATATTTTCTCTTCATTAAATTACATTGCCATCATTATTTATCTCTCTCTTATTTGCCAGTTAGAAGGATTAGGTTATAAGTTTTTATTTTTTTAACTGTTTAGACTCCTTCCTTGCCTTTGTTTAAATTATACTTGTACAATAGACAGCCTAGCTGTTAAATTATTGAAATTAACGATTTTGCTGTGCGTTAGACCATTTATCATTTTCTCATATAATCAGCCCAAATAAATCCACTGAAGGGGGAAGTTTATTCACTAAAAATCAGACTATAATCTACCACAGTGGTCCAATGCAGATTGCTAGATACCGGTAGTCCTTGACTTACAATCATAATTGGGACCAGATCCTCCATTGCTAAGTGATGTAGTTAAATCGTGACTGATTTTATGACCTTTTTTTGCTGGAGTTCTTAGCAAATCACTGTGTTGCTGAGGTTAAAAACCCCTGCTATTTTTAATGTTCTTAATGTTTTGTATTCTATATTCCAGAATCATTTGGATTATGAAATGGGTGGCATATATTTTAAACAAACAAACACAAACATACATAAATACATACATACATACATACATACATATCTGCCTATTGGCTAGGACAGTGATGGTGAACCTTTTAGAGACCGAGTGCCCAAAAACTGGCCCCTTCCTCCGTTCCACCCCTTGTCCCATCCCCACTCCGCCCCCACCCCACCTGCCTACAGGGCCATTCTCCGCCGTAGATCACCCAGGCAGCCCAGAAGCGCCATGGCGGCCATGCCCTCTACCCGCGCCCCACAGCATCAACTGTGCGTGATGGGGTGTGAGGGCAGAGTCTTGTCTACACTGCCTGGCTGCCATGTTCTTGGCTGTGCTGCTCCGCATGGGCCACGCTCGGGGGCGACTCTCCTCCAGGGAGGCTGCTGGTAAGGAGGGGGTTGCGGGGGGAGGCAAGGCTGGGGCAACGGCACGTGTGCCCACAGAGAGGGCTCCGAGTGCCGCCTCTGGCACCCGTGCCATAGGTTCGCCACCACTGGGCTAGGACGTGGTTGAATGTTTCTAGAAAATTGTGTTTCACCTCCCTCAAAAATCTATTTTTAATAGCACAGTTTGAGGTCTCCTCTACACCAGCGGTCCCCAACCTTTCCGGCTTGGTGGCCTGGTGGAGGGGGAGAGGGGACGGGACTGTGCAAGTGGCAGGTGGGTGTGTGAGATCGCACAGCTCCATTTGCACAAGTGGAGGGTGTGCTTGCCCGCCATTTGCACAAATTGAGCTTCGTGCATGAGCGCGAGCGCCCGCTGGTTGTGCAAGTGGGCCACAGCCCAGGGGTTGGGGACCCCTGCTTTGCACCACAAAATTATGTTGCTGCCATTGGCAATTATTTATTATATTATTTAACATTTCAACAAGACAAATAACACTGGTAGATATAACAGTTCGAAACTTAGCTTTTGTGTTTTTTATATGATAGCTAGGAGCTCCTTCTCTCCCTTGGATCATTTAAACATTTTCATGAATGACATGTAGAACGGAAAGTTTTAAACTTGTAGTGTATGCTCATACAGCAAATAAAGTAATCTGTCACATTTTAAATAGCACCTAAGTGACAACTGGGTTAACTTTCTTAAATGTGAAGGTAGCTATTCATAGCCAGAATGTTATTCTAAGTAAAAGAGGGATGTCAGATGTCAGCTTATATTTTTACCTTGGGCATGGTAGGAGTGTAATAAAAACAGCTTCTGCTTCCTGAAGCACCACTTTGTTGTGGACATGACAAGTATGTAGCTATGTAACAGGATATGGGATTTTTCTTAGAACAGTTTTTTAAGAAAACACTCCCAACTTACTGGTAGTATAAACCATGACCATGTTTTATGGAAGAGATATGTAGAATAGAGACATCACTTGCAGTTTAAGATTATAGTCCTGTTTATATTGGCTTCCATAATTTAAATTTGTTTCTTTAATGGGCAGGTTGTCAGTATGTTTTATGATTTGAAATAATTGTTCATCAAGACTTGACATAAATGATTTTTCCAGTTTCCTTGTGTTTGTTTGGGACAAGTGCAAACCTTTGCTTTGCTTGAGTCACCTAAAAGGGATTAATTGGCAATAAGATTATACATTACTTAAAACGATTGTTTGGTTTGTCGTGTAGGGTAGTGTAAGATTTTTTTTTGCCATTGAGAAGTTTGTAGCTTTCAATCAGTTGGCTTTGTTCAAGTTACATTAGGGGTAGACTAATGTATTTATAGTTTTTTTTACTATTAAACATAAAAATACTTGCGTGACATTTCAAATATCTAATTCCTGATTCATAAATAATTCATAAATCTCAAAAGGCTAGTATTTTTGGTCATTTTCTACCAGACACAAAAGAGCCATAGTAACAGAATAACAGAGTTGGGAGGGACCTTGGAGGTCTTCTAGTCCAGAGGCCCCCAACCTTTTGGGCACCAGGGACCGGTTCCGTGGAGAGAGGGTTTTTTGCGGACCGAAGGATGCGTGGTTTTGTGTGCTGCCTGCATCCCATGGATGGGGCTTTGCTTGTTTGTGCAGACCGGTTGTTGGTATTCCGCAGCCCAGTACTGGTCCACAGACAGGGGTTGGGGACCCCTGTTTTAGCCCAACCCTCTGCACAAGCAGGAGACCCTATACTATTCTGGACAAATGGCTGTCCAGTCTCTTCTTAAAAACTTTCAGTGATGGAGCACCCACAACTTCTGAAGGCAAGCTGTTCCACTGGTTAATTGTTCTCCTTGTCAGGAAATTTCTCCTTAGTTTTAGTTGGTTCTCTCCTTGATTAATTTCTATCCATCTATCTATCTTGTCTTGCCTTCTGGTGGCAGCTGCTCAAGTATTGGTACACTGCTATCATATCTCCCCTAGTCCTTCTTTTCGCTAGCCTAGACATACCCAATTCCTACAACCATTCTTCATATGTTTTGACTTCCAGCCCCCTAATTATCTTTGTTGCTCTTCTCTGCACTCTTTCCAGAATCCTTTTTATGTTGTGGTGACCAAAAATAGATACAATATTCCAAGTGTGGTCTTATCAAGGCATTATAAAGCAGTACTAACACTTCACATGATCTTGATTCTGTCCCTGTGTTAATGCAGCCTAGGATTGCATTGGCTTTTTTGGCACACCTAATAGTAAATAATAATTGACTCTCTTAGAGTTGTACCATCTGCATGCATGGTACCAGAAGATTGCATGTGGAATTTTAATGCGAATGAATGGAGTTGCAGTGTTCCTTAACAAGAAGGTATCTTAAGACTCCTTCATAAATGTTTTTTGGGGTTTTAAACAAGATTTACATAAAGACCAGAATGATTGCCCTTGTATATATAGAGTGTTTTGCATTGCATAACATAGCATTGTTTTGCTTCCATCTGCCCTGTGAAATGAAATTATCAGTTGGGAATGTCCCAGGCGTCCTTTTACTTGCTACAAAGAAGCAGTGAATATTCATCTGTTTCCTGCCAAGTTTGACATTTTAATAAGCTATTACAAAAGGGTTTTTTAAATGTGTTTTAATGCAGATGCATTTTTTGTTTTTATCTTTCCTCTCAAAAAACAGAATCAGGCCTCAGTTAGCCAAAGAGAAGATAGAAGGATGCCACATCTGCACATTGGTCACACCTGGTGAACCTCAGGTGTTTCTGGGAAAAGATAAGGCCTTTACTTTTGATTATGTGTTTGATATCGAATCCCAGCAAGAGGAAATCTACTTACAGAGCATAGAAAAATTGATTGAAGGCTGCTTTGAAGGATATAATGCTACTGTATTTGCTTATGGTCAGGTAAGATTGAGTAATTTTCTGCATAAAATATTTTCTGCATAAAAAGGGGAAATTTGGATACATTCAAACACAGATTCAGATTTTGCCAGAGGTGAGAATTATAGATTTTAACATAAGAAATTAACAATCTACAGAAAATGTAAATGGATAAATAAATAGCAATGCACCAATGTGCAGTATTGGGCAAGTTACAACCGGTTCTTTGCAGCATTCATGTGGTCATGTGACTGTGATATGGGCACTTGACAACCAGCATGTATTTATGGTGGTTGTAGCATCCCAGGGTCATTTGATCATCATTTGTGACCTCCCAGCCAGCTTTCGACAAGTGAAGTCAGTGAGGGAAACCAGATTCACTTGATGACCATGGCAAAAAAGGTCATAAGATCAGGTGCGGTCCCATGGTAACTCACTTAATGACAGCTGAACAATGGAAGTTCTTGTCCTAGTCAAGGTTACCTGGTAGTCATAGGTAAAGATGTTTTGTGGTTATCAACGAATGATTTTTGCTTTATCTAATAGTACTAGAACTTAGCCAGCTTTTTGTAATCATTTATATACTCATGTATGTTTCTTATTATTTCTGTTGTCCTTAAATTTTGAATGCTGGTAATGATGGAGTTACAATCTAACATCATCTGGGAAAACAAAATTGGGAAAAACTGATCTCTTGTCATTTTTTGCTCCTTGGAATTCCATAGCTATTTAGATTGTATTTCTGCCATCTTGAAAAAAAGATTTCTCAAAGTTCACCCATGTAGAAAATATATCAGTTATATTACTTACAGAATAACTTTTTTAAAAAAACAATTTTATAGCATTTATGTTTTTGATATTGAAATTCTGGTCTCAGTTGTGCTTCCATAATTATAATGTTTAGTCTTTTTAATTTTAGACAGGAGCTGGTAAGACTTATACAATGGGCACAGGATTTGATGTCAATATAATGGAAGAGGAACAGGGTATTATCCCGCGAGCTGTAAAACACCTGTACAAGTGCATTGAAGAGAAAAAGCATGCAGCTATTCAACAAGGGCTTCCACCTCCGGATTTTAAAGTCAATGCTCAGTTCTTAGAGGTAAGTCTTTGTAATAGAATAGATATTTAAGTATTTGTTTGTAATCATTATCAAAGAGCTCCCTGTTGCCTTCTGTGGTAAGGAAATAAATTAGACTAATACTTTTATTTTAGTTGGGAAAATATGAAGGGGATTGAAATTTGGTTCCTGTTGGGAGCCTCAGCATCATGGAACATTCTAAAATTATACTGTTGTAAACACAAACTACATAGTGTCCAAACTTTCCATTCCAATAAATCACAGAAGATTAGTAAAACATAATTGAAAGTCAAGAAAAACCTTTGTGATACTGATCAATATTCTTTATATGCCAAAGAAATAGAACAAGATTTGTCTTGTCTTGAACATGAGCAATTTTGAAGGGTGTTTCCTTTTTAAATACTTCTAAATATAGGGTGCAGAATTGATATGCAGAATGTTCAAATTACAGTTGCCTAAGATAGGATTCTCACTTTTTTTATCAAGGTAGCAATTGGATTGTGTGTGTGTGTGTGTGTGTGTGTGTGTGTACTGTATGTGTGTGTATATATATGTGTATGTATGTTTTCTGAGGTTTTCGCGGGTGTTTGTATGTAGGTCTTTGGTTATTCGGGTTTTCTCCCGCGTAAAATTGGAAGTGTCTTGGCGACGTTTCGACGAAGTCCCATTCGTCATCTTCAGGCTGGTGTCTTCAGCTTCGTGCTCCTAGAAGCACGAAGCTGAAGACACCAGCCTGAAGATGACGAATGGGACTTCGTCGAAACGTCGCAAAGACACTTCCAATTTTACGTGGGAGAAAACCCGAATAACCAAAGACCTACATGTGTATGTATGTATATATATTTTGTATGTATATATAGGTATACATGCAGCACACACAACCACACATAGCATGCATTCATTTTCCTGTTGTAAAAAAAATAGAGAACTAATGCAATTCCAGAAGTTAAGATTGAAAATTGCATGTCACCCTAATTGAATATTAGTTGCATATACAGGTAGTCCTCAACTTACAATAGTTGGTTTATTGACCGTTCAAAGTTACAACGGCACTGAAAAATGTGACTTATGATCATTTTTCACAGTTATGACCTTTGTAGCATCCCCATGATCACGAGATCAAAATTCAGAGGCTTGGCAGCTGGTTCATACTTATGACCATTGCTGTGTCTCAGGGTCATGTGATCACCTTTTGCAACCTTCTCACAAGCAAAGTCAATGGGGAAGCCAGATTCACTTAACGAACGGGCTATTAACTTATCAGTTGCAGTGATTCGCTTAACAACAGTGGCAAGAAAGGTCAAAAAATGGGGCAAAACTCACTTAACAAATGTTTCACTTAACAACAGAAATTTTGGGCTCAATTGTGGTCGTAAGTCGAAGACCACCTACCTGATATTCTTAATTGAAAGCATTGGGTTGAAGCTTTCTGGCTAACTAAGGAAATGTAAAGCTATGTAAATGCACAGATTAATGGCCTTTTGATTCTTTGATTTTGGTTTATAAATGTTTTGAAATTTAAATTGTTTGTTACGTGTTTTTTAGAAAAAGTGGCAGACTATAAGCAAAATAAAAACATTTTATTGCATTCCCTTTGGGTTTTGAAATAGATTTGCAGTTGATAATTAAAAATGTTTATAATTATTATTAGAATAATGTCTGGAATCCAGAAATAAGATTTGAAAATATTTAAAATAGAAAAAAATAATATAAAAAATATTTAGTAAATATAAAAAATATTTTTAGAAAAATAAAATCCCATTCATTTTCAGCATCGTGAAATTAACAGAAAGACTAAAAATAAGTGACATTTTTAAATAAAAAGATTCACACCACTAAATAAACAGATTGGCAAGTAAGTGTTTTATATGACATCGTGGATGATACAATTCTTTATTAACTATAGAGTAAGAGGTAAATTTATAATTGTACTTATAAATGCTGTAAGGAAAATCAGAATCTACTTCTTTGTGTTTTCTTTCTTTGCTTTTACACTTTTAGCTTATTTTATCTCTTTTTCCTTTTTTATCCTTAGATTGCTTTCTTTAGTGGATAAATGAATAACGTCAAATCTGCCAACCAAAGCAGATTTTTATTTTGGTTTTTCTTAGTGTTTTATTTTATTTTATTACTTCCTCTAAGTAGCAGCAACCACTTTTAAACAGGCAGTAAAAAGATTGATTGTATATTACAATAGTGAACCTAAAACTTAGAAGCTAAAAATGAACAGATCCAAAATAAAAATTATATTTCCCTTCTCTAAAAGGCTAGAACAAAACTACATTAAATTGTACTTTTGAGAATACTTGACTGGGTATAAATATGCCAAGTGCAAGGGATAATAATGGAAATTATTCCTGCCTCACTTTGTACAGAAAAGAATTCTATATGTTGAACAGAATTAGTAACCTTCGACTGATATCTGAAAAAATGCATCTAGGTGAGGGAGCTGACTAATTTAATTAAAATCATCTGCCTTTTTACACTTATTAATATTTCTGTGTCTACCATGAGAGCAGTTTGATGTAGTGGTTAAGGCTCCAGGCTAGAAACCAGTAGACCTTGAGTTCTAGTCCCGCATTAGGCACAAAGTCAGCTGGGTGACCTTGGGCCAATCACTCACTCTCTGCCTTTAAAACAGGCAACTTCCAAAATTTTGACAAAAAAACTGCAGGGACTTTTCCAGGCAGTATCCTGGAAATCAACAGACTTGAAGGCATCCCCCAAGGGCTTAGTAATATACTTTTCCTGTAGTGACATTCTTTTGGAATTTAAGTTATAGTTTGAAGGATTTATTTTTTTTTGTTGTCATCTTGTTTCTTTTCATAAAATAAAAAGTAAATAAAGAAATGAATTGTGAAGAGTTCAACTTTAGATTGCATAGTTTGATACCAAGACCCCAGTCATTGAATTTCAAAGTTTTTCTCTAAATCCTTCTTAGTCTTCTTTAACATAAAGGGGATTTTTTTTTTTTGCATAATAAGGCTTTGCTGCCATTTTGAATTAATTCAAATTAAATATAATTATATAATTAATATAAAAAGCAACAGATTTCTTAGGCTAATGTATAGTTTACAGAGTAATCTTCTAAGGAGGCATGTTATGAATTATAAATTTTATTAGTTAAATTCTGTTAAGCAGCTTTTTACTCTTAATAACGTCATTTTCCCCTATTAATTTAGCTTTACAATGAAGAAGTACTTGACCTGTTTGATTCAACACGTGATCTTGATTCAAAGAACAAAAAGTCAAATATCAAAATCCATGAAGATTCAGCAGGAGGAATATATACAGTGGGAGTCACAACACGGACTGTGAATGCAGAATCGGAGGTGCCTGTGTACAAAATAACATTATTTCTTGAAAACAACCATAATATTTAATCATTTATATTTCACTTTTCCTTCCAGGAAATTAAGTCAGCACACAAGATTGCTTTTATTTTTATCCATGTGTACTAACTTTAGAGCGAGAAGTTATAATTGGCTTAAGTCAAACAAGGGAGTTCCATTACTTTTAACCCTAGTCCAGAACTTAATTATATTGGCCTGCACCCAAAGCAGCCTTAGTAATATTGTGCTTCCAGGTATCTACTCTCTTCTGTTTGGGGTACTTTAATTAGCTTTTTCCTACTTTGCAGAAGTACCCAACTCAAGTTCTGTCATTTCTGCTGCTATGGAGAAATGCAGAACAAAGTAAGATACGGTAATACCGGTAGCTTGCTGTGACAATCTTCTGAGCATATGAGAACTATTTGCTTCAGCTCTTTTCAGGTTCCCTGTTTCCCAGGCTATTAGTGAAGTTACATTAAATATTCAAACCCAGTTACAGAGAACAGAGAGAGCGAGACAGAGAGAGGCACTACAAGGGGACATTGTTAGCATACTTGGAGTTACTATAACAACATAAGGTAGTCTTCTATTCACTGGAAACTGGTCTATTTTTGCACTCCAGAGATTTAGCTGAATGCAGTATGTTCTGTGATACCTCTGGGGGGGAAAACTCCTCTTTTATATATCCCTAATAGTTAATTATACGGTTCTGTAGATATCCACTGAGAACCTAGGAAAAGTTGCACTACTTTTCACTCTGCTGGCACATACCTTCTGTAAGTTTGGGCACGGGATGGAAGCAGAGGTGATTTGGTTACAACAGTTTCTATTGCATCATTTCAAGGGGTTTTCTAAGGTGTGCTCAGCAGATTATGGAGGATAGCAATGGTTTGGAAGAATGCGCAATTAAAATATTGTTCCTAAGGAATCGGAAAAAATCAATATAAAAATAATAAGTTTTTTTAATAATTCGACTTTGCTAAACATAATTGGTTCTGATGGGTGTGTATACCTTTAAAAATGTTAATCAGTCACTCTTTTCCTGCCCACTTGTACAGATGATGCAGTGCTTGAAGCTGGGTGCTTTATCTCGAACTACTGCCAGCACACAGATGAATGTCCAGAGCTCACGTTCACATGCCATCTTCACTATCCACCTATGCCAGACTAGAGTTTGTCCGCCACTTGATGCTGTAAGTGTCTAAGGAAATGGTGGAGTTTTTATTCTAGGAATATCTTTGTGTCCAGGTTTAATAAAAAGGAGAGTTATGTGGTGTTTGTAATGTCTTTGGCTCTCAGAGGTCAGTACATGAACTTAGTATACTGGGAATACCTTTCAGCTGTATAAATCCTATAGCACAGAGGTCCCCAACCCCTGGTCCATGGACCGGCACCGGGCCGCGGCATGTCAGCAACCGGTCCGTGCAAACAAGCAAAGCCCCATCCATGAGATGCAGGCAGTACATGAAACCATGCCCCCTCCGGTCCACAGAAAAACCTCTCTTCACAGAACTGGTCCCTGGTGCTCAAAAGGTTGGGGACCACTGTTCTAGCATATTCAACAAGGCCATGCTTGGAATTTATTTATTTATTAAGCTTCCCATGTCTAGGAAGCTTACAATAATTTAAAAAAAACCAAGATGAAACATTTTATTTCTTTTCTTCCAATCAAGAGCAGTTCACATGCAGCAAATCACTGCATCCAGTTCTGGTCACCACAATACAAAAAGGATGCTGAGACTCTAGAAAAGAGCAAAAAGGGAAGTCTCTGGGGGAGATGGGAAGTTTAGGACTAGGAAATATAAATAAATATAAATAAAATAAATAAAGTAAAACAAAGTTAACAAGGGGTCTAGAAGGGGACTTAGCTATGTGATGAATGTTTAAGGGAACTAGGTATGTCTAGCCTAGTTCACGATAGCTGTCTTCCAGTACTTGAGGGATAGTCATAGAGACGAGCTGGTTGACCTGTTCTCCAAAGCATCTGAGGGCAGGACGAGAAGTCATGGGTGGAAGCTTGTTAAAGAGAGATCCAACCTGGAATTAAGGAGAAATTTCCCAACAGAATAATTAATTAATGGAACAGCTTGCCTCCCAGAGTTGTGGCTGCTCTGTCATTGAGGTTTTAGACTGAACAACCATTGTCCAGAATGGTATAAGGTCTCCCTTGATCAGGGGGTTGGACTAGAAGACCTTCAAGGTCTCTTTCAGCCCTATGATTCTATGATCTTATCTCTGACAAAGCTCATGTATGGGTAATTTGAAGTATTCCAAAAGCAGTTTTTCAGCTGCTTTTTGTCTCTCATTTGTCTTGAAGATCATCACAAAGGAGGTTGAATGCAGAAATGTAATGATCTGTGATAAAAAAAAAATAATGCTTATTTATGTGGTCTCTGTTGGTATTTTGTGCAGTGTGGTTTTACTATAATTGGATATAATTCTTTCCACGGTATAAATGTTTTTGTTTCTGTTGCTTATTGTAGGACAACGACAACAGAATAATAATGGAATCCTCTGAGCTAAATGAGTTTGAAACTCTTACCGCCAAGTTTCATTTTGTGGATCTGGCAGGATCAGAACGATTAAAACGTACAGGGGCAACTGGAGAGCGAGCCAAAGAAGGCATATCTATCAATTGTGGACTTGTAAGTTTAGATTCCTATCCCACCTTGTCAGTAATCACACTTACTTAAAGGTGATACAGAAATCTGTAAAATAGAGGATGAGCAGGTCTAGAACTCACAATCTCCTGATTTCTGAGCCAGTAACTTGACCACTGCACACAACTGATTCTTATATCCCTATTACATCTTTTAGTTTTGAAGTAGACTGTAAAAAATCAGTGAAATTGCAAATCTGCTTAGCACTCTTCATATAATTGCTATATGTATTTCATAGCCACATTCTGTTTTTGATTTTATGAGTTGTCCCGCACGAGAGCAAAGATGCTGGCATAAATTTATTCTTAAGAAGTTTTTTTTTGGTTGCATGCTTGAAATTGGCCAGGGTTCAAAGAAACTTTTTTGTTCAAGAAAACAGTCTGCAATTGAAGTTTTATTTACATGACTTCTTGTGATTTAGGGGCACTTCTGCATAGCTCTTATTCCCTGACAAACCAGTTTGAAGCTAACTGTGATCATTATGTCTTCTGCAGACTTGAGTGGTCAGAAGTGGCAAGGAACGCCATGAGTTATTGCTCACTCTCTAAGTAGAACAAGGGAGGGAAATAATTATTATTCCTTAGTGCCCCATATCAAAAACGGCTCCAGAAATCTCCTTACACTTAACTCCATACTCAACAAACACAAGCTGGATTGCTAGCATCATATGTCTTTTCTAATCATTAAAAAAAAAATTCTGTGAAGGAGAAATTGTGAAGAAGACAAGCTATTATTCCTCTGGTGTAGTGAAAAAAAATTGTTGAAAAGTACACTCACAGTTTTTATAACCACGAACCTTTCTTAACAATTCTAATCATAGTTGCAGTGAAGGAGTGGAAGAGTCTGATTCTAAACAGTCTGCAGACAGCGATCTGGAATAGGATGCTGAACATTGCTTTAGAAGTGGGAAGATGCTATAGAAGAAGAAAAAAACTTTAGTGTCTTCCTCTTCCATACAAAAAGAGAAAAAAAGGAAAAATTAATTGCCACTTTCCCTTTTACAAGACAGTAGCTGGAAAAAACCCCAGCCTCTTCCAGAAATAAGGTGTAAACGAACAAAACTGTTATACAGGTAGTCCTTGGCTTATGAATAGTCTCTTAACAACTGTGTGCATTTACAACAAGCCTTGAATGAGCCTTTATGGTAGATAAAAGTACTTCTGGCCATTGTAAAATGTGAGACAGATAAACACACACCTACACACGAGATCATGTGACTCGTATTTCGTGCTCTTGGCAACCAGCTCATGTTTACAAGTCTGCAATTTGTGACTTTTTTATCGATTTTGGAACAATGTGTTTGCATTTACACTGGGTGGTGCTTGCTTAACGACTGTGGTGACTCACTTAAGATCTACTGAAAAAAGTTCATAAAATTGAGTCATGTGGGTGCCTTGACTTACAACCATAGTGACAACTAAAACTCCAGCCCCAGTTGTGGTCATAAGTCAAGGACTTTGCCTAGGTGGCTCTGCATGTAAATAATTGCAAACAGCCCAGATCCGCCTTAAAGTGGCTTTGGAGGATAATAGGCATTTATTTAAGAGCCATGGTTAAAATGCAGTACTGCAGGCTAACTCACTGCTCACTGCCAGCAGTTCGATTCTGACCGGCTCAAGATTGACTCAGCCTTTCATCCGAGGTCGGTAAAATGAGGACCCAGATTGTTGGGGGCATTATGCTGACTCTGTAAACCGCTTAGGGCTGTAAAGCACTGTGAAGTGGTATATAAGTCTAAGTGCTATTGGTATTTCCTACTCCCAAAAAACTGAAGCATTTAATTGAAGCATCTTGTCAATTTGTCATGCTGCCTTTCTCCTTTAAAGGTCTGTAAACAGAATGCAGTATCAGCTGAAACTAAGGTATTCAACTCACAGAAAGCTTCCTGCCCATGAAAAAATCAGACTGCCCTGGAATTTGCAGAGCTGTTGTGTATGGAAAGAGATATTTTTCTTGCAGCTTGTGCTACACAGCTCTTGAGCTACTTGATTTTTGGCAGTGATGTTTTGATTTAATTTATGCTTACCTATGTTTGTGAAGGGTTTTTTTTTTAACCCATGAGATTTTTATATTTTCAGCTGGCATTGGGCAATGTAATCAGTGCACTGGGAGACAAGAGTAAGAAGGTGACTCATGTACCATACAGAGATTCAAAATTAACACGACTCCTACAAGATTCTCTTGGAGGGAATAGGTATGAGCAAGTATTTAATCAAATAAATCTTGTTTGAAAGGAAGGATCAAAAACTTTGATTGACTTGCTGTTGTTGTGACTAATAAGCACGAATGGATAGATGTTGTATATCTGCATTTAAATATTTCTTCTACTTTACAGAAGTGCAGAGTGTTAAATGGCAGAATTCTTTTTTATGACTGTTTAAATATTTTTAGGAATAAGCAGAAATAAAACTGACTTTTATAGAATGCAAATAAATTACTTTCTTTAAAAAAAATTACATCTCCCAATGAACATAGAACATAGAATAATAGAGTTGGAAGGGACCTTGGATGTCTTTGAGTCGAACTCCCTGCTCAAGCAGGAGACCCTATAGCAGTGGTGGCGAACCTATGGCACGGGTGCCAGAGGCGGCACTCAGAGCCCTCTCTGTGGGCATGCGCACCGTCGCCCAGTCCTAGGCCTTCAGCTGGGTTTTATAAAACCTTTTCGCTTTAGGCCTCCATTCAATCAGTCAATTTCAACTTCTCGCGGGAAAAAAAAGATCTTGCAAAGTTGAAATTGATTGATTGAACTTTTTAGTCCCACCCAGTCTGCCGTTACCACCGAAGCCACACCCAGCCAATGGGCCACACCCAGCCAATGGGCCACACCCACCCGGTGTTTTGCGTTGCAGTTTGGGCACTCGGACTCTAAAAGGTTCGCCATCACTGCCCTATACCTATTCTAATTCAGACAAATGGTTGTCCAGTCTCTTTTTGAAAGCCTCCAGTGATGGAGCACAACTTCTAAAGGCAAGCTAATCCATTTATTTAAGATGGATAAAAGTAGATAATGCACAGATACCTAATGTTTAATTCCATTACATTTGTAAACTAAAGTAGAACCAGAAAGATACTTAGATTTGTCGGTCTCAGTCTCTTACAACAACTTGTTTTCTATTACTGTTTTCAGGGTTCAGCCATCCCACTTTTTTTTTTTACAGCCCATGGAGAAAAAAATCCTTCGGTCCATTCCTCAATTATATTTTTTAGTATTCTAATAGCTAGAGGAAATATAATAAAAATTAAAAATAAAAAGCTTGAGTAATATTGTGATTAAAGACATAAGATGTCAATTTTTACGTATAATTATCGATGTGAATTTTCAGTAATTAGTACTCTGCATTTAAGTTAACATAACTTAATAATTATGGGTTATTATGTGCAAAATCATCTCACATTTGGTTATTTGATTTTTAGGATGATAATCTTTCCTCTGCTGCTCAACAGCAATCAGTCCTCAGTGGAATTACATCTGCATAGAGGAAAATGTGCAGTGGGGTACTTGAAGGTTCTGCCTTGGGCCCAGTACTCTTCAACATCTTCATAAATGAGTTAGATGAGGGGATAGAAGGAGAACATATCAAATTTGCAGCTGGCACCAAGTTGCAAGGAACAGCCAATAGTTTAGAAGTTACACTTAAGATTCAGAAGGATCTTGACAGACCTGAACACTGGGCCACATCCAATAAAATGTGATTCAGTGGTGAGAAACATAAGGCCTTACACATAGACAGGAAAAACTAAATGTACAGGTATAGAATATGTGGTATCTGGTTCAACAGTACCAACAGTCAGAGATATCTAGGCTCCCTAGTGAATCACTAATTAGGTATGAACCAGCAGTGTGCTGCTGCTATGAAAAAAGCTAATGCAGTCCAAGGTTTCATCAATAGTTTCAAGATCATGTGAAGTGATAGTATCGCTTTATGCTGCACTGGTGAGACCACACTTGGAATGTTGCAGTTCTGATTACCATGATACCAAAAGGATGTTAAGACCCTACAAAGAGTGCAGAGAAGAGGAACAAGTGTGATAAGGGGTCTGGTCCAATTTGACATACTACTTGGTAACTCCCTTGATCATAGATCAGATCAGATGGTTTGTCTTTCTGACCCCCCTGTACTATTGACAGAAGGTCATGAACTCACCGACTGAGTCTCTTCTCCCCCAACTGGATAAGGTTACCACCGCTTGGATACCGTTCCCACGGTTTCCGCCGTGAGTCTCGGGAGAGACACCCGTGCCGCACCGTCGCCCCAGTCCTAGGCCTTTAGCTGGGTTTTATAAAACCTTTTCGCTTTAGGCCTCCGCTGCCGTGTACACACACAAAAAAGGTTCAATCAATCAATTTCAACTTCTCACGGGGAAAAAAGAGATGTTGCAAAGTTGGAATTGATTGATTGAACTTTTTAGTCCCACCCAGTCTGCTGTTACCACCGCAGCCACACCCACCCAATGGGCCATGCCCACCCGGCACTCGACGATGCATAAGTGGGTTTTGGGTTGCAGTTTGGGCACTCGGTCTCTAAAAGGTTCGCCATCACTGACCTATTCTCTAAAGAAGAGGTCTCCAACCCCTGGTCTGTGCACCAGTACCGGTCCATGGCCCATTGGGAACCAGGCCACGCAAGGAGTGGGAAGGCACGTGAAACTTTATTTGCATATGTGGGATTAGATTGCACACGTGAAACCATCCCCTCCCCTTATTGGTCCATGGATCGAAAAAGATTGGAGACTGCTGCTCTAAAGCACCAGAGGTAAGGACAAGGAAAAATGGATGGAAAAACATTGAAGAGAGATACAACTTAGATTAAGGAGAAATTTCCTGACAGTGAGAACAATTAGACAGGGGAAAGGCTTATCTCCTGGAGTTGTGGTGCACTATCAGTGGAAGTCTTAAAGAAGAGATAGACTGCTATTGTCTGGAATGGTACAGGGACTCCTGATTGAGCAGGGGGTTGGACTAAAATACCTCCAAGACCCCTTCCAATTCTATTATTCTATGTTCTGTGTTCTAAGGTTCTTGAAAAAAACACCTTTGAAATACTTGAGTGAATGTAGTATTGAAGGTTCTAGCTGTGAGGCTATCTAGTTGATAATTGTGTTTTATGAGTATCTCTGCACATGCATCTTTGTTGATTATTCTGTCATTTCAATATGCTATTTAAAATGCCAACAAATAAAAAAAATCTGGAGAGGGGAATTCTCCAAAAATTCTACACTTTTCGGCCAAAATGGCTTTTGGCACTCAAATATTTTTTACATTTGTTGAGCAAATTATTTTGTTTTTTTATGAAACCTAAATTTAATGGGCCAGTTGCAGAAAAATTGTGAATGTGTAATTCCTGATTTTCCATCACATCTGAGAATATGTAATTGTGATTATATCACTTTGTATGATAGCCTACTTACAAAATGACACAGATTTCTGTCAATATTTGGTCTCTTCTATCGAGGTGTTGTAATTAAGCTTTCATTTATTAATGCTTGGCCAGCAATATGTTTCTGATTATTTTAATAGTTGTTTCCAAATAATGAATAGCAGTTCTTTTTTACTTCTAGCCAAACAATCATGATAGCTTGTGTAAGCCCTTCAGACAGAGACTTTATGGAAACGCTGAACACCCTAAAGTACGCAAACCGAGCAAGAAATATCAAGAATAAGGTGATGGTTAATCAGGATAGGGCTAGTCAGCAGATCAATGCTCTGCGAAGTGAGATAACTCGATTGCAGTTGGAACTCATGGAATATAAAACGGTAAAATTTATTGGGATCTGTTCTTTTTTTCCAAAAGCAAGTTTATTATGATTGTCTTTGCTGTAATGTGATGTGAATAATTACACTTTGAAATGCTCGACTTGTCCCCCTCCCTCTGCCTTGAGTGGCAGATTGAGTTGCCTTAGGACTGGCAGACAGGTACTACATGTTTACCCAGTGCATTCCATTGCACCTTTTACCTTTGAATCCAAGGCCATCTTCTTCATAAAGTCTAATTCTTGCATGTTTCTACCTGTTGAAAAGCCCAAGTGCAATGAAGGAAAGAAAGCTTACAGTTCACAGCTAGTAGAAATAAAAGTACAGATAGTCCATGTTTAGCAGCTTCTTTGTTTAGAGCAGGGGCCTTCAAACTTGGCAACTTTAAGACTTGTGGACTTCAATTCCCAGAATTCCTCAGCCAGCCTCTGGCTGGCTGAGGAATTCTGGGAATTGAAGTCCACAAGTCTTAAAGTTGCCAAGTTTGAAGACCCCTGGTTTAGAGACCATTTGCTTGCAGCTCTATAAATTGAAGCCACACATCTTAAAGTTGCCAAGGCTGAAAAACACTAGGCTGTAGTGACAGCGCTTTCAAGATTAAGACACTCAGTTGTAATTTAATTTTGGAATATACCCAGTCAAATATAGTATCATCTGTTGGTTGGTTGATTGCAGACTTTGCAAACAAGCAACCAAGTTCAAAGAACACCAAGGACTCCACATTTTAATCCTGAACTATACATGTTCTTTTCTGTTTAGAACAGTAGCATCTATAAGATTACAAGAACCCTCAATAAATGCACTCATCGATTGAGATTTGATATTTTGGGGATATTGAATAACCTGGATTGGTCCATTACAGTCAAGTGCTTAATTGAGAAAGCTTTGAACTTGCATGATGATTCTCATAATACTATATTATAGGGTTAATGACCACTTTTTCTTCAGTTAATAGCCATTTTTTCAATGACGGTTTGTCATTGTGATGGCACTGGATAATTGGTAGTTACGACCGGTTCTGGCTGTTGCAGCATCCCCAAAGTCACTTGAATGCAATACAAGAGCTTGGAAGCCAGCCCACTCTTACAACGTCTGCAGTGACCAACAGTAATATGATCTCCATTTGCGACCTTCCCACAAGCAAAGTCAATAAGGAAGACAGCAGGGAAGGTTGAAACTTGCTACCACTTTTTCTCAAGCAGCCCTGCTACAGAGTACAAAATCTCAAATATTCATGCCACAACACCCTTTCCCCCACCCAGCTACCCTAGCACAGCAGTATCTTCTAAGCCTGCATCTCAGTGATGGGATTCAAATATGTGAACAACCAGTTCTCTGTGTGGATGCCGCTTCCGGAAGTCCATTCTGGGCCCAGGCAACAAAAAATTAACTACTGGTTCTGCCAAAGTGGTGCGAACTGGCTGAATCCCACCACTGCTGCCTGCATCCACTTGCCACAGCACCCTGCTGCCTCTCTTGCCTGCTGGCCTGTTTGTGAGCCACCTGGGACATGCAATTTCCTGCTGCCTTCTTCATTGACTTTGCTAGTCAGAGGTTGGCAGGAAATTTCAAGTGAGGTCCTCATTTTAACGGCCCACATTTCTCACTTAAGGATGGAAATGGGACTGCCAAAATTGCCATTGCTAAGCAGCGCAGTCATACGATGTTGTGCTTTAGGACTGCATAGCTTAGCGATGGAAATTCTGGTCCCAATTACCATTGTTAAGTGAGGTCTTTATCATGGAGGAGTACTTGAGCATATTTGAAGCATAAGTGAAACATTTTAATATAATTTCATTCCAAACGAACTACAATTCAGGGTTCAGAACTAGATGAGATGTTACATTGACAGTTTTCCTATTTTTCAGATCTTGTTAAGATTAGCCCTCGGCAAAGACACTGTTTTCTTTTCTTTTTTTAAAGGGTAAAAAGATTATTGATGAGGAAGGTGTGGAAAGTATTAATGACATGTTTCATGAAAACGCCATGCTGCAGACGGAGAACAACAATCTGCGAGTTAGGATAAAGGCGATGCAAGAGACGATAGATGCTTTGAGAGCTCGAATCACACAGCTCGCAAGTGATCAGGCCAACCAGGTCCTTGCTAGAGCAGGTAATGTGTACTTTTGTCACTTAAATTGCTGTGTGAATTAAGGTCTGTAAGGAGTACTAGTTGTTTGCTGGAAAAAGATAAAAATTAAAGGCAAGCCTCCCATGCAATTAGCAATTATGTGAATGTTGTTTTTAAAGCTAACATGGGAGGGAGTACTGAAGCTGGGATTGTTGGGATGACGGATGGTATCCCTTACTCCATATGGTCTGTTAACATTAGAAAGAAAGCTCCTATTTGGACCAGTGGAACTTTCTTTCCAGTGCAAATAGCAAGTGTGATAATCTAGATCACCTTGGCCACTTTAAGATAGGTAGACTTCAACTCCCAGAATTCCCCAGCGGCCAAGATTGAGAAATACGAGTTTGATTTGAGTGATGCCTTTCACTCGGACCCCAAAATTGTATTGTAGGGAAGAGAGCCTATTCATTTATTGTTAATTGCTTATGTGTGTCAATATATTGCTGTTCAAATTTCATAAAATTCAAAAATCTTTTATCGATGATGATCATTTTATGAATTTCTGTTCACGAACTAGTTCCTAGCTACGGGAACATTATTTCACAGTGTTACAAAAAGGTGCAGTTTCTGGTGCTCTTATGAAAATAGAACATAGAACATTTACACCTCTCTTTAACAAGCTTCCCCCCATTGCTCTTGTCCTGCCTCAGGTTTCATAATAATACCAGATGAAATAGCTGAGGTGTATATGAGGCTGCATTTTCTCTACAAGCCCATGCACACATGTATTGTAAAGCTACTGAACAGATTAACCATTTATTCTAAGAATTTCTGGATAATCATCAGTTATGGTTATCAGTTATCAGTTATGAGGCATGGTGGTGCAGTGATTAGAATGCAGTATTGCATGCTAACTCTGCTCACTGCCAGGAGTTTGATCCTCACCAGCTCAAGCTTGATTCAGCCTTCCATCCTTCTGAGGTTGGTAAAATGAAGACCCAGGTTGTTGGGGGTAAGATGCTGGACTCTGTAAACTGCTTAGAGAGGGTTGTGAAAGCACTATGAAGTGGTATATAAGTCTTAAGTGCTATTGCTATGAAAAAAGTAACTTTTAATTCTCTCAAATTAAGAAATGCGACTAAATATGAAATATGCTTAACCAAAGTTCATCACTGTTCAAAAGCCATTCTATATTGACTTTCACAGAATCTCTGTGAACACCCTTGGCCTTTTATTTGTCTTTCAGCCATTATTCTCTACTCAGTTTGGTGTATGATCCAAGCTTTTTGATTATGCTCATTTTGGGGCTCAAAATAGAAAAAAAATAGGTCATTTAGATCATAGGATACAGCTCTAATTCAAAAATCTTTTGCTGATAGGATTTACAACACATTCTGATGCACAGTGTTTAGTTAGCTGTTTAGGCTGCTGTAGCTTAGATATTGCTAGATCAAACTAAGCAGACAAGTTNGGCAGCCAGTGCAGCTCACGCAAAAGCGGTGTTATATGGGAGCGACGAGTCCCTCCCAACACCGCCCGCGCGGCCGCATTCTGGACTAGCTGGAGCCTCCGGATGCTCCTCAAGGGGAGCCCCATGTAGAGAGCATTGCAGTAGTCCAGGCGGGAGGTGACGAGAGCCTGAGTGACTGTGCGCAAGGCGTCCCGGTCCATGTTGCAAAGTTGGAATTGATTGATTGAACTTTTTAGTCCCACCCAGTCTGCTGTTACCACCGCAGCCACACCCACCCAATGGGCCATGCCCACCCGGCACTCGACGATGCATAAGTGGGTTTTGGGTTGCAGTTTGGGCACTCGGTCTCTAAAAGGTTCGCCATCACTGACCTATTCTCTAAAGAAGAGGTCTCCAACCCCTGGTCTGTGCACCAGTACCGGTCAATGGCCCATTGGGAACCAGGCCACGCAAGGAGTGGGAAGGCACGTGAAACTTTATTTGCATATGTGGGATTAGATTGCACACGTGAAACCATCCCCTCCCCTTGTCGGTCCATGGAGCAAAAAAGATTGGAGACTGCTGCTCTAAAGCACCAGAGGTAAGGACACGGAAAAATGGATGGAAAAACATTGAAGAGAGATGCAACTTAGATTAAGGAGAAATTTCCTGACAGTGAGAACAATTAGACAGGGGAAAGGCTTATCTCCTGGAGTTGTGGTGCACTATCAGTGGAAGTCTTAAAGAAGAGATGGACTGCTATTGTCCGGAATGGTACAGGGACTCCTGATTGAGCAGGGGGTTGGACTAAAAGACCTCCAAAACCCCTTCCAATTCTATTATTCTATGTTCTGTGTTCTAAGGTTCTTGAAAAAAAACCTTTGAAATACTTGAGTGAATGTAGTATTGAAGGTTCTAGCTGTGAGGCTATCTAGTTGATAATTGTGTTTTATGAGTATCTCTGCACATGCATCTTTGTTGATTATTCTGTCATTTCAATATGCTATTTAAAATGCCAACAAATAAAAAAAAATCTGGAGAGGGGAATTCTCCAGAAATTCTACACTTTTTGGCCAAAATGGCTTTTGGCACTCAAATATTTTTTACATTTGTTGAGCAAATTATTTTGTTTATATATGAAACCTAAATTTAATTGGCCAGTTGCAGAGAAATTGTGAATGTGTAATTCCTGATTTTCCATCACATCTGAGAATATGTAATTGTAATTATATCACTTTGTATGATAGCCTAGTTACAAAATGACACAGATTTCTGTCAATATTTGGTCTCTTCTATCGAGGTGTGTAATTAAGCTTTCATTTATTAATGCTTGGCCAGCAATATGTTTCTGATTATTTTAATAGTTGTTTCCAAATAATGAATAGCAGTTCTTTTTTACTTCTAGCCAAACAATCATGATAGCTTGTGTAAGCCCTTCAGACAGAGACTTTATGGAAACGCTGAACACCCTAAAGTATGCAAACCGAGCAAGAAATATCAAGAATAAGGTGATGGTTAATCAGGATAGGGCTAGTCAGCAGATCAATGCTCTGCGAAGTGAGATAACTCGATTGCAGTTGGAACTCATGGAATATAAAACGGTAAAATTTATTGGGATCTGTTCTTTTTTTCAAAAGCAAATTTATTATGATTGTCTTTGCTGTAATGTGATGTGAATAATTACACTTTGAAACTCCCGACTTGTCCCCCTCCCTCTGCCTTGAGTGGCAGATTGAGTTGCCTTAGGACTGGCAGACAGGTACTACATGTTTACCCAGTGCATTCCATTGCACCTTTTACCTTTGAATCCAAGGCCATCTTCTTCATAAAGTCTAATTCTTGCATGTTTCTACCTGTTGAAAGGCCCAAGTGCAATGAAGGAAAGAAAGCTTACAGTTCACAGCTAGCAGAAATAAAAGTACAGATAGTCCATGTTTAGCAGCTTCTTTGTTTAGAACAGGGGTCTTCAAACTTGGCAACTTTAAGACTTTAAGACTGGTTTAGAGACCATTTGCTTGCAGCTCTATAAATTGAAGCCACACATCTTAAAGTTGCCAAGGCTGAAAAACACTAGGCTGTAGTGACAGCGCTTTCAAGATTAAGACACTCAGTTGTAATTTAATTTTTGAATATACCCAGTCAAATATAGTATCATCTGTTGGTTGGTTGATTGCAGACTTTGCAAACAAGCAACCAAGTTCAAAGAACACCAAGGACTCCACATTTTAATCCTGAACTATACATGTTCTTTTCTGTTTAGAACAGTAGCATCTATAAGATTACAAGAACCCTCAATAAATGCACTCATCGATTGAGATTTGATATTTTGGGGATATTGAATAACCTTAATTGGTCCATTACAGTCAAGTGCTTAATTGAGAAAGCTTTGAACTTGCATGATGATTCTCATAATACTATATTATAGGGTTAATGACCACTTTTTCTTCAGTTAATAGCCATTTTTTCAATGACGGTTTGTCATTGTGATGGCACTGGATAATTGGTAGTTATGACCGGTTCTGACTGTTGCAACATCCCCAGAGTCACTTGAATGCAATACAAGAGCTTGGAAGCCAGCCCACTCTTACAACATCTGCAGTGACCAACAGTAATATGATCTCCATTTGCGACCTTCCCACAAGCAAAGTCAATAAGGAAGACAGCAGGGAAGGTTGAAACTTGCTACCACTTTTTCTCAAGCAGCCCTGCTACAGAGTACAAAATCTCAAATATTCATGCCACAACACCCTTTCCCCCACCCAGCTACCCTAGCACAGCAGTATCTTCTAAGCCTGCATCTCAGTGATGGGATTCAAATATGTGAACAACCAGTTCTCTGTGTGGATGCCGCTTCCGGAAGTCCATTCTGGGCCCGGGCAACAAAAAACTAACTACCGGTTGTGCTAAAGTGGTGCGAACTGGCTGAATCCCACCACTGCTGCCTGCATCCACTTGCCACAACACCCTGCTGCCTCTCTTGCCTGCTGGCCTGTTTGTGAGCCACCTGGGACATGCAATTTCCTGCTGGCTTCTTCATTGACTTTGCTAGTCAGAGGTTGGCAGGAAATTTCAAGTGAGGTCCTCATTTTAACGGCCCACATTTCTCACTTAAGGATGGAAATGGGACTGCCAAAATTGCCATTGCTAAGCAGCGCAGTCATACGATGTTGTGCTTTAGGACTGCATAGCTTAGCGATGGAAATTCTGGTCCCAATTACCATTGTTAAGTGAGGTCTTTATCATGGAGGAGTACTTGAGCATATTTGAAGCATAAGTGAAACATTTTAATATAATTTCATTCCAAACGAACTACAATTCAGGGTTCAGAACTAGATAAGATGTTACATTGACAGTTTTCCTATTTTTCAGAAGAGATCTTGTTAAGATTAGCCCTCGGCAAAGACACTGTTTTCTTTTTTTAAAGGGTAAAAAGATTATTGATGAGGAAGGTGTGGAAAGTATTAATGACATGTTTCATGAAAACGCCATGCTGCAGACGGAGAACAACAATCTGCGAGTTAGGATAAAGGCGATGCAAGAGACGATAGATGCTTTGAGAGCTCGAGTCACACAGCTCGCAAGTGATCAGGCCAACCAGGTCCTTGCTAGAGCAGGTAATGTGTACTTTTGTCACTTAAATTGCTGTGTGAATTAAGGTCTGTAAGGAGTACTAGTTGTTTGCTGGAAAAAGATAAAAATTAAAGGCAAGCCTCCCATGCAATTAGCAATTATGTGAATGTTGTTTTTAAAGCTAACATGGGAGGGAGTACTGAAGCTGGGATTGTTGGGACGACGGATGGTATCCCTTACTCCATATGGTCTGTTAACATTAGAAAGAAAGCTCCTATTTGGACCAGTGGAACTTTCTTTCCAGTGCAAATAGCAAGTGTGATAATTTAGATCACCTTGGCCACTTTAGGATAGGTAGACTTCAACTCCCAGAATTCCCCAGCGGCCAAGATTGAGAAATACGAGTTTGATTTGAGTGATGCCTTTCACTCGGACCCCAAAATTGTATTGTAGGGAAGAGAGCCTATTCATTTATTGTTAATTGCTTATGTGTGTCAATTTATTGCTGTTCAAATTTCATAAAATTCAAAAATCTTTTAGCGATGATGATCATTTTATGAATTTCTGTTCACGAACTAGTTCCTAGCTACGGGAACATTATTTCACAGTGTTACAAAAGGGTGCAGTTTCTGGTGCTCTTATGAAAATAGAACATAGAACAATTACACCTCTCTTTTAACAAGCTTCCTCCCATTCCTCTTGTCCTGCCTCAGGTTTCATAATAATACCAGATGAAATAGCTGAGGTGTATATGAGGCTGCATTTTCTCTACAAGCCCATGCACACATGTATTGTAAAGGCTACTGAACAGATTAACCATTTATTCTAAGAATTTCTGGATAATCATCAGTTATGGTTACCAGTTATCAGTTATGAGTCATGGTGATGCAGTGATTAGAATGCAGTATTGCATGCTAACTCTGCTCACTGCCAGGAGTTTGATCCTCACCAGCTCAAGCTTGATTCAGCCTTCCATCCTTCTGAGGTTGGTAAAATGAAGACCCAGGTTGTTGGGAGTAAGATGCTGACTCTGTAAACTGCTTAGAGAGGGTTGTGAAAGCACTATGAAGTGGTATATAAGTCTAAGTGCTATTGCTATGAAAAAAGTAACTTTTAAATCTCTCAAATTAAGAAATGCGACTAAATATGAAATATGCTTAACCAAAGTTCATCACTGTTCAAAAGCCATTCTATATTGACTTTCACAGAATCTCTGTGAACACCCTTGGCCTTTTATTTGTCTTTCAGCCATTATTCTCTACTCAGTTTGGTATATGATCCAAGCTTTTTGATTATGCTCATTTTGGGGCTCAAAATAGAAAAAAAATAGGTCATTTAGATCATAGGATACAGCTCTAATTCAAAAATCTTTTGCTGATAGGATTTACAACACATTCTGATGCACAGTGTTTAGTTAGCTGTTTAGGCTGCTGTAGCTTAGATATTGCTAGATCAAACTAAGCAGACAAGTTTTAAAGGTGGCCATGATGGTAGCTCTGCTTTAATACCTTACTCATTTTATATAGTTGTCTGATTAATAAACACTATTTATTGTCAGATTCTGCTATGAATAGTTGATGCATTACATAATTACATATTACATGTAATTAAATAATGCAGGTATGAGACTTAGCAGGACAAGCAATATGCACCAAAAAAAGATTTATTTCATGTTTAAGCTTTATATATTAATCTGTTTAAAATGTCAGAAGGCAAATTAAATGCTAAAAAAGGAGTTTGAATAATAAGAGTTACTGAATATGTATAAGAAAGAATGAATTTGTTGAATATTTGAGAAAAATACTAGCTTTATCCTAATGCTTTGAAAGGTCTAAGTAAATCTTGTAAATGCATGAATATCTGAAACAGGTGCGAGTGATTTAAAGACTACCTTATACAAATCATAATATGAACTCTATTAACACAATTAAGAAAGGAATCCACAATCTTCAACATTTTCATAAATTATTTACATGAGGGGATAGAAGGGGAACTCATCAAATTTGCAGATGACACCAAGTTTGGGGGGGGGGATTTCTAATGCTTTGGAAGATGGACTCAATATTCTGAAGGACCTTAACAGACTTGAACGCTGGGCCTTATCCAACAAGATGCAGTTCATTGGTGAGAAGAATAAGATTATAGACTTGGGCAGGAAAAAACAAATGCACAGGTACAGAATATGTGGTACCTGACTCAAGAGCTAGTAACTGTGAGAGGGATCTAGGTGTGCTAGTGGATCCCACTTAAGTATGAGTCAGCAGTGTGCTGCAGCTACCAAAAAAGCCTATGTAGTCCTGGGCTGCATCAACAGAGGTATAGTATCAAGATCATGTGAAGTGATAATACTGCTTTACACTGCACTACTGAGGCCATACTTGGAATACTGCATCTAATTCTGGTTATCGTGGTGCAAAAAAGATGTTGAGACCCTAGAAAGTGTACAGAGAAGAGCAACAAAGATGATAAGGAGCCTGGTGGCTAAATTGTATGATGGACAGTTGAGGGAATTACTTACATCTAGTCTATCAGGCAGAAGGAGTAAGGGGTACAAGTAAGTCCAATACTTAAGGAGCTGTCACAGAGAAGAGGAGACTGACTTATTTTTCAAAGCACCAGAAGACAGGACAAGAAATAATGGGTGGAAGCTTATTAAAGAGACATCCAACCTAGAAATAAGAAGAATTTCCTGACTGTGAGAATAATTAATCAATGTAATAATTTGCTTCCCAGAGTTGTGGGTGTTCAGTCACTGGAGGTTTTCAAAAATAGATTGGATAACCATTTAACTGGGATGGTATAAGGCTGCTGCCTTGAGCTGGGGTTGAACTGGAAGACCTCCAAGGTCCCTTCAAACCAAATGATTCTGTGAAACCTCAGACTGGTTTATTTAAATGTTTTGATATCTTTGTGCAAGTACAATACATTTAAAACCATGTATTTTGTGTCCATCTAATATTCAACTTAGAATCTTCTTCTTCTTCCTACAGGAGAGGGTAATGAAGAAATCAGTAATATGATTCATAACTATATCAAGGAAATTGAGGATCTCAGGTAGCATTCTGATATTGTCATAATTTTGGCTTGGTTGTGTATGATTAGATTATAAAAGATTGTAGCTATTTTTTTTTATTTTTGAGACAGTATCTTCAATGACTTCAGGTCCTGGATGACAAGTTCCAGAGTTCACAACCAGCATGGCTTCTTTTTTATTAGGAGGGCATAATATTTGAATGCAGACAAATTGTGGCAGTGTCAACTCTGGCTTATGAAGTAAACCAGATTTATTTGGTTTATTTATTTAATAAATTGATTTATTTCATAATCTGTGGTTAGTAAGATGTAAGACAGTGATGGCGAACCTTTTAGATTCCGAGTGCCCAAACTGCAACCCAAAACCCACTTATGTATCGTCGGGTGCCATGCGTGGCTGCGGTGGTAACTGCAGACTGGGTGGGACTAAAAAGTTTAATCAAATCAATTCCAACTTTGCGAGATCTTTTTTTCCCCGTGAGAAGTTGAAATTGATTGATTGATTAAACCTTTTTTTTGTACACAGTGGTGGAGGCCTAAAGTGAAAAGGTTTTATAAAACCCAGCTGAAGGCCTAGGACTGCGGTGACGGTGCGCGTGCTCACAGAGAGGGCTCTGTGTGCCACCTGTGGCACGCGTGCCATAGGTTTGCCACCACGGATGTAAGATGTTAATAAGATATATATTGTAGTATATATTGTAACACTAAATTGTAGCTAATTGAATTTTTCCATCTCTTCCATATAACTTCTATATATAAAAAATAAATTATTGGAATTCTCATATCTCACTAAGCCGTTGCCTGTTTGAACTATCTTTTATAAGTTCAGTACATTAATCATGTTGAATTATTTCTGATTTGTTTCTCTTTCTCGGAGTATAAAATCAAATTGGGAATAAACAGGGAAGTGCATCATGCAAAGCTTGCAGTCAGTAATCCAGGGAAAACTGTAGATTTGCATTGTGTTTTACTGATCTAAAAAACTTTATCTACTAACCTTATTTTCTCATCCTGATGAACAAAAAACTTACAAACACTGGCCATATACCTATGGGCTTGTCAATATTCTTTTAACAGCGTATAAGAATTTGGTATGAAAAAGAAAACTCTGTGCTTTGTTAAAAACGTCATATAATGATGAAAATATTATTGACTCTATTGTTTGTCTATCTTCATGCAGTTCCATGGGCCACCTTTTGCATTTATGTGAATGAATTGCTTTGAATTTTGAATAAGCTATTGTATTCTTATTAGCTAATTTTATATTTGATTTTTTCTTCTGCTTTCTTTTCAATATATTTTTTTCTTTTTCAAGAGCTAAGCTATTTGAAAGTGAAGCAGTGAATGAAAACCTTCGGCGCAACTTGTCGAGAGCTTCAACAAGGTCAACATACTTTGGTGGAACCTCAGCCTTTTCTGCTTCAATGCTTCCCTCTGATAAGGAGACGATTGAAGTCCTGGATCTAGCTAAAAAAGATTTAGAAAAACTGAAGAAAAAGGAAAAGAAGAAGAAAAAGAGGTAGAAGTTAAATTGAACATTTGCATAGAGTGCTTCTTAACTAGCTGAAATCTTTAATTGGATTATTGAGTATATGAATCCTGCCATCCATCTTGCAAACAAGCAATTATGATCAGTAATACATAATCACTTCTTATTTATAAGACAATAGTGACTAACATTCTTGAAGTTACCTTTAAATCAGGACAAATTCTTTGAATTTAAATTTAAATTTGAAGATAAAATATATAACACTGCACAGGCTAAATCTGCATAGGATGCAAACTATGATTGCCTTGTTTGTGATGAAGTGTATCATGGGAATTCATCCAGTATAGTTAGTTTATGGTTGAGTCTTGTGAACCCAGGCAGTTGGGCTAATTCAATTAATAGTAGTTAAGTACACCCTGGAATACTGTAATGTGTCATGGAATCGCAATCATAATTTACATGCTAGATCTACAAGCTGATTTTGGTAGCTATCAGGGTTTTCTTTAAGAGTGGCATATTTTGATTTTTCTTTTTCATATCCAGCTTATTGCTGTGTCACTTTATTTCATATTATTTTACGTTTATATTTTTTGTCATTCTATAACATCTTAAAAACAAATAATCTTATATCAATTTATTACATAATCAAGGACCCAAGAAGGATTATACATAAATACCTGTTCGTCAAGGGTATATCATTTTTCTTTATCAACTGAGAGCCACTCTTAGCTTTTGAATTATGCTTCAAAGGGCTTCTTTTCCAAAAGTGGGCCTAGGACAAACACTAAAACTCGATTACATTTTATTTACACTCATAGTTAATTAAAGGTGACTTAGGACTTTCTCTGGGCTCTCAGGATTTGGTAGAAGCTCAACACAGAACGCTATTTCAGATTCCCCCCCCCCCTTTTATTCAAGCAATGAGACAGTAAAAACAAATATTTGTTTAGCGTTTAGTTTTGATTTCCCAGCTATATTCTCCCCATTTTGAGTCAAACAGAACAAAGGAGTGGGGTTTTTTTTTTTTTGCTCATTAATATTTTATAGCCTGTTTTTTTTACCCAGATATTTATGCCCTCTATATGTTAACTTAATGCATCTGTCCATTGTTCTATATCTTGATCCTATCTATTTCCTAATTTAGAATTTTAAAAGTCCTTGCATATATTGATGGCAATTTTCCCTCTGTCAGTCAGGCTTATTTCTAAGTGGATAAAACCTTCAATCCTCTTCATTCCTTGGGGGATCATCTGAACAGCAAAGACTACATCCTATGATGCTCTTTGAATTTTCAGAACACTTCTCTGGACCATGCCCCAACACTCTTCAGCAATCTCCTCCGGATTTGCCTTCAAACTAATGAATATTCAGAAGATAAACAGTGCCCAATCCAACTCAACTCACACCATTATTTATTAATACCATAAATCTTCAGTAACTGGCGCTGTCTCGAGTAATATTTGTCCCAACCATTACACCTCTGTCCCATCTTTTCCCAGTTCTCATTCCCATAGTTGTTCTGATAATTTAAGACTATACCTCCACTGCCGTCTCAGCATCTGCAGTTATCTCTTCTCCCCTCCTATGGGAACACTTCCAGTGTGAAACTAAACTATGCTCTTCCACATTCTCCTTATCAACAAAATTAGGCCAAAGTGTTTGTTTGAGATTCTGCATGGTTATGCAAGTAGCCAGAAGGAAACCATAGATAAATCTAGCTGTAATAATAAATTAATAGGATTGTCATCCAACACTGTTGTCTAAAACCAACTGTTCCCAAAATGGAATATTCTGTTCCTCTGAAACTTCCTGTAATGTTTAGGGGTTTCTTTTGCATCCCTACTGTCCAATTTTATATTTAGTACTTCCAATTTTGATAGCAATTTTTGGAAAGCTCTTGGGGTACACCCAAGGTTTTCAAGGGCATATGGTGCCTTAGGATCTCAGTTACTTTTTCTCTGGTCTTATGTGTAGATGTTCATCCTTTCATTTATAGTAAATGTAATTGACTCTGATTCTCTTCCATTCAGTTGTGCCTGGTTTTGTTTGATTCTCAAGACCTTGCAGTTTTCTCAGCAAGGTTTTTCAGATGTGGTTTGCCATTGCCTCCTTCCTAGGGCTGTAAGAAAGTGATTAGACAAGGGTCACCCAGCTGGCTTTATGCCTAAGGTGGGATTAGAACTCATGGTCTCCCATTTCAGCCAAACTGAAGTAGGTAATGTTATTTACTAAAGGCCTTTAAGCAATATTTCGCTTCAAATAAAACAAGGGTTTTATGTTTCTTCAATAACATAATTATCTTATATATCAAAATGTGTAAGATTTATGGATTTGGTAAATTAGTTTAAAAATAGCTACATGTCTTTATTCAACTAAGTTAAATTGTAACACAATTTGGCAGTTGCCTTTATTTACTATGTATTTCATTAACATCTTCATCTCAGTTCATAGTTTCAGTGCCATATTTCAGCATAAACGATATTCTGCAATCATTTCTAAGCTTTCCTCATTAAATGTATACACTTTCTTCCTCTCTCTTTTATCTTTTTTTGCTTTTGAAGTTTTTCTTTCTAATAAGGAATAATTGACATACCAAATTCTGAAGCATTATTTTACTATTGCAAAATATAGACAGTTGAATTTCTCATTTTCAACATGGAATAGATATTTTAAATATGTTGTCTTTCATTTAGAGATTCAAACTTTTCTGAAGATTTTCTCATTGAGAAAATCTGTTTCTTTTATATTGATAAGATGAAATTATGTTAAGTAAGCATTTCTGCAAGGAGTAAAAGGAAACATTGCATTCAGAACACAATTTTCAAAAATTCTACAACTTTTTTCTTCAAACCTTTCTTTTATGCATACATAATAAGATGGTACTTGTACTGCTAAAATGGTAAATCATGGTTTTATTAGTATGTCCAAACAGCCTGATAATAAGATTTTAAAAAGGTCCCAACTCAAGAACATGTTAAAATTATTTGCTGACCTGTGGAAACCAAATGCTTAGAGTAGGAACAGGCAAGAAATGAATTCATCTGTTTTGCATTTCCAATCCAGTTCAGGAATTGTAATCTACTTGGATTTTTTTTAAAAAAGCTTGCAAAAATATAGAGAAAGTACATACCAGAATATTGAAGTTACATTCAAAAAGCATAATCAGGATAAAACTACTTGCAAAAATATGATCTTAGAACGTGAGTACATTTGGACTTTTTCTTTTGAAAAAAAAATCTGCAAAATCTGCAAATCTGCAGATTCTGAAATCTGCAAAATCTGAACAAAAAAATCTGCAAATATGGAAGTAAGCTGGAATTTTTTTAAGCTTGAATAAATTAAAAATGATTGAACTGAATATGACAAGTTAGGAAGCTTATCTGCTCCCTTACATTGTAGTGTTAAAGGTGTGGGCAATCTTCCCAGGATGAATGTTGAAGTACAAATGTGTTTGAAGTGCAATTCTCATTACTCCCAGCATGGCTATTGTTATTTTGTAATGAATGAATTGCCTTTTTAAAAAAACTATTTATGTTTCTTTATCATCTTTTTTTTTTAAAAAAACTACTTTGAAATCCATGAGCTCATATGTCATTTTTTTTGTTTGTTTGTTTACCTTCTTGTTGCTCTCGCTTTCACTGTCTGGTTTGTCCTTCATTGGCTTGGTCTTCCTGTACCTGGTGCTTTTGAAGGCTGCAGAAACTTGAGGAAAGCAGTCAAGGAGAACGAAGGTCGGAATGTTTCCCAGGTTTTTGATTGTCATTTGAAAACTAATATTCGGATCACATGTAAAATCATATTATTCTACATAGATCTAGCAAAGGAGTTTCATCATATGGTATTTTTTTCTGGACTAATCCTTTTCCTTGTTATTAAATTTAACCCCCCCCCCCAAAATAAATAAAGTGTAGATCTGGGATTGAAGTTAACCAGAGCAGTTTAAAGGAGGCTGGGTGTAAACTAAAACCCATTTTAATAGGTACAGCCAGTGCTCTTTTTTTTGTAAAAAAAAAAAAAAAGTGCCGGAACTCACACACGTCATACAACTTGCCTTGCCTACCCTACAAGGTTCCATCCAAAAATGGTGCCGGAACTCCGTTCTGGGCATTCTATGACAAAAAAAGCCCTGGGTACAGCAGATTACAAACAATACTATAACAGCAACGTGGCTGTCTTTAACAGATTCTTTTTCTTGAGCTCTTACCACAAATGAATCCTGAAGTTAAAATTTAAAAATGAAGTACTCATTCATAAATATTTAACTTCCTACTGCATCCAGTTTTGGTCACCATGAAGTAAAAAAGATCCTGAGACTCTAGAAAGAGAGAAGAGCAACAAAGATGATTAGGGGACTGGATGCTAAAACATATAAGGAACGGTTGCTGGAATTGGGTATGTGTAGTTTAACGAAGAGAAGGACGAGGGGGGACACGATAGCAGTCTTCCAATGTCTCAGGGGCTGCCACAAAGAAGAGGGAGTCAAGCTATTCTCCAAGGCGCCTGAAGGCAGGACGAGAAGCAATGGATGGAAACTAATCAAGGAGAGAAGCAACCTAGAACTAAGGAGAAACTTCCTGACAGTTAGAACAATTAACCAGTGGAACAATCTGCCTCCAGAAGTGGTGAATGCTCCAACACTGAAAGTTTTTAAGAAGAGACTGGACAGCCATTTGTCTGAAATGGTATAGGGTTTCCTGCCTGAGCAGGGGGTTGGACTCGATGACCTCCAAGGTCCCTTCCAACTTTATTATTATTACTACTACTACTACTACTATTATTATTATTAATAATAATAATAATAATAATAATAATAACCATTT
Source organism: Protobothrops mucrosquamatus (assembly GCF_001527695.2). Taxonomy (NCBI): domain Eukaryota; kingdom Metazoa; phylum Chordata; class Lepidosauria; order Squamata; family Viperidae; genus Protobothrops; species Protobothrops mucrosquamatus. The sequence goes on along the minus strand of NW_015386254.1, from coordinate 53,594 downwards.
TCAGTAAGCTGGAGTCGTATGTTTTTATCTACATGAGAACTTAACTTTCTATATTACAAATAGAATTGGCTTGGTTTCAGAATATAAGAAGTTGAACTGTAGTCACACAACTCATTGCAGCCCCGTTTCCTTATCAATCTGCTCTTGGGGGCAAGAGACTCCAAAAATGATCATGGGGTTTGAATTGTAGGGTGGAATCACCTTGAGATCACAAATCATAATTATTTTGCCCCCATCCATTGGTTTTGCTTATTTTCTGTTATTTCAGTAATCAACTGGTAATCCAGGATGAAATCTTACAAAGAGCAGTGTTATATCAACTTTCTTCTATTCTACCATTCTAAAACAGCAAGGATTAATTGATACTTCCTACTTTTTGAAGCATGAAACTTGTGACAAGTGGTAATGAATTTCTTTAAGTTACCTAGGTATAAAAACATAAAAACCTGGAAGACAATGGTGGTGGGAAGAGATAGCAAGAAGCATGGATTACGTATTTTCTTGGTTAAGAAGATTTTATCTTTCAAATTAGCATATTTGCATAGAGAGCTGGATAGAATTTAGGGTACCATGACCTGTGTTATCAATAGTAACAGTAGTATTAACAAATACTGTATTATTTAGGTTACAAAAATTTATTTATTATTCATCACGGCTTACAATAAAATCAAGGTTTATACAGAGAAATAGGGAGGAAGGTTATCGGTCCAAGGATATCTATTAACTAAAATGATGAGTGGATTTTATACATCCATATTTTATGCTTTTTACACGTTTATGCATCTGTAAAATGATGAATGGATTTTATGCAGAAGTATGAAATATTGCATTTAAAATCTGCAAAAATTCAAATTCAAATTTGAACTCCTTTAAATTGAGTTCTTCAATTCTTGATATAAATTTTAAAAGCTAAAAATCAAATTGTAGTCATTTTGATTTTGAGCCTATAAGTACTGGTACAAAGCATCTAATTTTTTTAATGATGTACTTTTGAATATAAACAATTGCTTGAAACTTATAATTCATAATTACAGATTTTTAAAAAAATCTTCAAAAAGTTTACAAATTGAAAAATATTTTGCATAGCATTTTCTTTGATATTCCTAAATTCTCAAAAGTAATTCTTTTTCAGAAACAAACTTGCTAATTTTCATTATAGAAAAGCAGGTAAGGAGTAAGAAATACTTTAAAAAATTAAGACGTGTGATGAGGAAAAGGAAATACAGCTAGATATAGTTTACACCAACACCATTTGTTATAGCTTTCTGACATTTTTTAAATTGTAAACCATCTTTCCCCCATACTATATTCATACATTACTTCATATTTTGCCTATTCTTTAAATTTTTCACTTCTATTTTTTGGACTTCATTGATTCTTGTATTTGGTCTTATTTTTTAAATTTTGATTTGACCTCTATACATGCATAATTTCTCCTTCTTCTTGATCCATTCAATGTTTCTTCACCTATTTTGCAATTGTGTCCTCATTTATTCTCTGTATCCAGTAGAAGAAAATTCTGATTAAAGCACTTCAGCATAGCTCTTTCATACGGCTCATGCACATTCCTATTGTACATTTTTCTTATTTTGACAAACATTCCTTGCAACAGTCCACATACTACTCATTGTTGTTCTAGCAATATTTGCATATCTTCAATTTTGCTTATCCCTTTTCCCATCTTTAGTAAATATTCTACGAAGTTTTACAACTCATCCATTTGGTCTAGTTCTTCATTTATGTAAAGCATCATAAACATTCTTACTTGTAAAAGCAAAACCATCTTGGTTTTTGGTATATGAATGGTCAGATCAAACTCATTCATCATATTATCTTTCTCTTGTTGGCTGCAGTAATTCAGGTTTTCAACCAACAAGATAACATCACATCCCCAACCAACACTGATTTAATAATACAAGATTCATACTAACTTCCTGCAATCATTCTAGGTTTGCTGTAGTTTCTTTCACAAATATTCTTTTCTCTCATGTCCATTTTTCTCAGGATTACTGCTGACATTATCAAATAATGGTTTGTCCCTATTCAAAGTCTCTTAATCCCTCTTGTAGCTATTACCAATTCTCTTAATCTTTCATCATAAGCAATTAAATCAAATTGTGCTCTTTCATTCAGGAGCTATGGCAGTGGTTAAAATGCAGTAGTAAGACCACACTTGGAATACTGCATCCAGTTCTGGTTGCTACAATGGTAAAAAATATATTGAGACTTTGGAAAGAGTGCAGAGAAGAGCAACAAAAGTGATTAGGGGGCTGGAGGCTAGGGGTGACATGATAGCAGTGTTCCAGTATTTGAGGGGCTATCACGAAGATGAGGGGGCAAACTATTTTCCAAAGCATCAAAAGGCAAGACAAGAAACAATGGATGGAAACTAACCAAGGAGAGAAGCAACCTAGAAATAAGGAGAAATTTCCTAATGGTGAGAGTAATCAACCAATGGATTAGTTTGCCTTCAGAAGTTGTGGCTGTTCCACCACTGGAGGCTTTCAAAAAGAGACTGGACAACCATTTGTCTGAAATGCTCTAGCAGGGGGTCCAACTAGAAGACCTCCAAGGTTCCTTCCAACTCTATTATTCTATGTTCTATGTTTTTTCTACATATCCATTCATGACATCCAACAGAATAGGTTTTTCTCTGGATTCCGTTTGTTCAAAATAGCACAATTTTCCCCACAAACCCTATTTCTTTCATTGTCACCATTCATTGTGTTGTAACATGCAGCTTTCATGAGCAAGTGGATTCCTATTTCATACAGACAACAACCAGCATGTCACAAATTATATGTTTTTGCATCCCTTTTTACAGGTAAGGAGAGACCATGGCAACATTAAAGGGCTTCTGTGGAAATTATTCTAAATATCTGCTGAAGAAAGTTGCTTGGAATTGGTTTCAATTTGTATAGATCCTATGGAGTTGCCTGAGGGATTGGCTTGCCTGGTTATCTGGAAAGAAATTGAATTTGTTGGTCCAGATCAGGGGTAGTCAACCTTGGCTCTTTTATGACTCGTGAACTTCAACTCCCAGAATTCCTGAGCCAGCTGAGCTGGCTCAGGAATTCTGGGAATTGAAATGCACGAGTCATAAAAGAGCCAAGGTTGACTACCCCTGGTCCAGATGATCAAGGGTGTTTGAAGCTATGCCCTTTATGATTGGTTAAAGCCTCCTAGGAGGTGACATATGGTTGGTCCGTGCAGTGGTTAATGCATCTTGTGGGAGGTGGTGGTGTTGCTACTTTGAATAATATGTTCATCAACGTGTTCTTTAAAAAGCCATCACTTAACACAAGGGAGTTGGACAACTTTCATCCAGTCTCTAATCTTTTCTTTGGGAAACAGCCTTTTGGTTGTTGAAAAGGTAATTGGCCTACAACTCTAGAAGTGGGTTTTCTGGCTTTTTTCAGCTGAGACTGAGACCTGCTTGTAGTACTGAAACAGCTTGTGCTTGTTGATCATATTTAACAGCTTCAGTTTGGGGGTGGTGCATCCATCATGACTCTCCTTGATGTCTTAGCAGTTTTTAATGTCATTGATCATGTATCTTGCTGGACCATGCTAGTTAGTTTTGTTATCTTGTCCAGTATCACAAGTGCTGCTAAAGCTTAGATTTACCCCAATCCACAATTGGAATTTCCAATATAGACAATATTTAGCAAACCAACTTACTGTTGTGCATTTCGTATTAACAATGTGTTTCAAAATCAGTTTGATTGAATCGCCAATCAGACTTTCCATATGAAATCCAACTTGATTTGATCATAAGATATATTTGGGATATTCTACCCTTCAGAAAAGATTAGGTGAGAAAGCTTGGAGTAGTAGTAATTTAAATTTGAATTGACTGTGGTCAAGCAATAGTACACATTCACTTTAATTTTCCTTCTCTGCTGATTTAAATTTTATAGTAATACTTACCTTTTCAATGTTTCTATAAGGATTTAACAAAGTATGCTTTGGTGGCCAGAAAAAAAGAAAGAGTAGGGAAGGATAAAAATTATGCATCTCAAAATCTTGAATGCAGATGAATTATGTTCATTTGAAATGTTTGATAAAAATAATACATTTCAGAATAACTGCCGGAGGTATTAATTAAAAATAGGACAAAGGTTGAAATAAAAGAGATTTAATCATACTTTTAGATTAATAACCTATTTTGCAATAAACATAGGATAAGCATTTCATATCCAGATGTATACTATGTTAGGCAGCTGAAATTGTGCAGAATTGATTTGGTCTATCTGTTCAGTTCAATTTGGACCAATCTAAAATTTGGATTGATTGATTTTTGAGACTGATTTTAAAAGGGATTTTGCACAGCACAATTTTTTTTTACTGAATGATCAAATCAAATTGGAGGCATATGATTTCATATGGAAAGTCTTATTTGACTTTCAACCAAATATATTTTGAAACAAATTGATAAAGTGAAATTATGCACACCCATATCAAGTATATAATAAAATTTAAATACATGGCTAATCTTTTATTATACTCATTCAAATTTCAAGGAGCACTACGTCAGGTTCAAAGAAGTAGAAGGAAAATCTTAACAGCAAATGTATTTCAGACAGCTTATCTAAAATATAGTTGTGGTTTTTTTTAAAAAAAATAGATCTATTATTGAGGGAGATTAAAGGTGCAATTCTAAATTCCATTTCTAGGAGTTGAACTCCATTTAACACAGTGGAATTTATTGAGATGTTATTTCATGCATTATACTAATTACAATGCCTATATCCTTATACTATTTTTTTATTTTCACTTATTTCACCATTGCAATTTCTTTCAAGATTAGGGTTGGTCTTGGAAGCGGTTTCAGATTTTTGTGCATTTTTTTTCTTCTGCTTTTTAAAGTGTTAACTTTATGACTGTACATAATTATTATATGTACATAAATATGCCTTTCGGTTTTTTTCTGTGGTTCTAGCTTTACATCCAGCTTAACCGTACACTGCTCTGGCATGAAATAGGCAGACTCTCACTCTGCAGACTTTCTAATGGATCTTACCTATATTTCTATAAGGCTTTGGCTATGAAGTGCCATCTTTTGCTAACTTTCTTTCTGAATCCTCAAAATGCTGTGTTGCGCATGGAATGCAGAGTTGAGTCTAGGGTTGAATTTTTATGATTTTTGAACTTGCAAAAAGTTTGTGTAACATTTAAATTGTTATTCTTTAGAAAGTTGTTTGACTTAAGGGGGGAACATTTGCTTCCAATTGTTAAAGTGTCCCCCTCCCCTTTGAATTTTTTTCTCATAGTTCTATTAAAGAAGAAAACACAGATAATGAGCAGGAGAAAAAAGATGAAAAAGGCATTTCTGAAAGAGAGAATAATGAGCTAGAAACAGTAAGTATTGTGATAATACATCTTGTCATGTATAAATAATGAGACTTGTTTTCTTTGAAAATCTGTACTAAAGCAGACAGAAAATATAATTTCTGTCTTGTAATCATGTTTTTAACAGAAATGAGTAAAAGAAAGGACATAATACATACAAATAAAGGAGTGCAAAATATTATTTTCTTCATAATTTAGTTTAATATTGAGAGGCTGCATATAACTTGTTTTGGGATCAAATTAAAATGATACTTAAAAATAAGGAAATGGTGAGGGAGTTCCTGTTTTTGGTTCTTTTTTATTTTTGTAGGAAGATGGGCATGAGCATAGCGATAATGAGGATGACGAGGAAGAAGAGGATGATGATGAAGATTTGGAGGTGGTTGAAAGTTCAGATGAAACCGATTCTGATTCTGATGAAAAAGGTAAGCAAGACAGAGAGACAGATGTACTTAATGTGTCATCATTTTCTCCTTTGACCTAAATAGATATTTTAAAATTAAGACAAGCAGTCTGGAGACTACATTTAATATGTATTTCGGGAAACATTCATGATTGGATGACATATTATGATCAGTAAATCTCTATGGTTATAAAGATTTCAGTGAGACATTAGAGGGTTTTTTTAGTAGGTTTTCTGCTTTTACGTTAACCATCAGTTTACTTTTGGCTTTCAGATTTATAAAATAAATATAAAAATTAAATGTGCTTTGGAAAGAATGAACATTCAACTTTGAAATGATATTTTAAATGCTTATTTTTAGGCAGTCGGTCATTCATAAATCATGCATCCCGGCTGAAGATTTCTTAGTTGTAAGCCTGAACTTTAATTGCAACTTTATCATTAAAAATGTATACAAAAAGATGTACTGATGAATAAGTAACAAGGACTATTAAGAGAAATCAAGCTTTAATGCTGGAGCCATCAGTTCTTCCTATTAAAGGACTATAATATAGATAATCTTATTTAGAAAAAAGATGGTAATGTAAATATACTGGAAATGTTTAATGTAGATATACAAACAGTTTGGGGCACCAAACAAATCTGAATTTCTAATCGAGGTTCTATCATATAGCCAGTTTTTGAGTGCCGCAATGCATTACATTCTTTTTCATGCTTTTAATTTCCTTAATTATAGTGAATTATCAGGCAGATTTAGCAAACATTACATGTGAAATTGCCATAAAACAGAAGCTCATTGATGAACTAGAGAATAGCCAGCGAAGGCTTCAGACTTTGAAAAGACAATATGAAGAAAAGCTAATGATGTTGCAGCATAAAATTCGAGATACACAGCTTGAAAGAGATCAGGTGCTTCAGAATCTGGGTAAGACAATTTTCACTCACCAAATAATTGGATTAAATAGAGTATTGATTTTTTAAAAAAAAATCTATTGTTGATGAAAATAGCAATAGGTCTACGTAAAAATATCCAATGTGGTCATCAGATATTTGTGGAGACCAGCTCATGTAATACACATTCTAAGAACTACTATAACTGACTTTGTTGTTAATAACAATGTCTTGGAAACCTCATAAATTCTGTCTCTGCCCACTCTATAATACCAGATAGAATTGAGGTGGTGTAATCTTGGGTTTCTTTCTCACTCTCTCTTCCTTTCTGATGATTAGTTGGTGCTTATGCAGTAGATAAATCAAGGCCATTTCTGCACTTCTCTACAGGAGTGGGATAAGTATCCATGATGAGCTGCAATCATTGGGAGGGATTACCACACTTTTTGCAGATCTGAGTAACAAGAGACATTCTACGTTAGGGAGGAAAAACTAACAAACGCTGGAAGTTTGCTTATTACTTCAACAATTGATATGGCCACTCATCTTGTTATTGTAGGTGGGCAGCATTAAATTAAATAAAAAAACCCAGGACCTAAATAATTAGGAATAATTACAGTCATAATCATTATATAGTATGCCAGAGATCCAGTAACCACTTTTGGTCTTACAAGTCTGTAACAGACAAACAACAAACAACATTTGGGTTTTTGCCCCCAAATGATCCATCATTTCCTCCCCAAGTCCTCATGGGCAGATAGAAATTTAGAATAGTTTAAAAAGGCACCCAGTATTGAAAACCAACTCCTTCCTCCTAACTTGCATGATTTCCCCTAACCCAGTGTTTCTCAACCTTGACAATTTTAAGGCATGTGGACTTCAACTCCCAGAATTCCACAGCCAGCTTTGCTGGCTGTGGAATTCTGGGAGTTGAAGTCCACATGCCTTAAAATTGTCAAGGTTGAGAAACACTGCCCTAACCAGTTGTTTGCACAATCACTATTGCTGTGCATCTCAAATATTTTACCAAGATTTTGCCAAAAGACATTCATTCTTTTTTTAGTGGCAACATCAACTCTTAAATCACATTTACCTTTGTCAATAGCAACAATGTTTGTGGCATAAGTGGTATGTGATATTCCTTCAAATTTGTTAAATGTGTATTATATATTAGTCTGTCCTGGATCAAGACTTGCTTTTTAGAATTGATGAAGGATGTGCTTTCTCTTATGTTGCCTTGGGCTCATATTAGTTGGCTAGCTGAATAATTATGAATAATGTGAAGATTCTTCACATGAGGTCCAGCTGAAAGTTAATTCAGATCAGCCAAAGCCTTGTTGCAATGATAAATATAATACTAGGGACACAAGAGGAGAAAATTCTCATGGTGTTCTCCTGCTATGTCTATGACAGCCATCTAGCATATCAAAATGGAGGCCCATGACATAAGAGGTACAAAGATCTTTTGTTTTGCTTTTCCTCCCCTTGTTTAAAAAAATCTAGTAAAAAGGAAAACTAGCAAAAATTGAAAACTGATCCAACTTAGCATTGTGCCTTATTTTAAGGCTAGAATGTGTGTGATCATAACTCGTGTGCTGAGAAATCCATTAACATTGTTAGGTTCAGTGGAGTCCTGCTCAGAAGAAAAAGCAAAAAAGATTAAAAGTGAATATGAAAAGAAGCTCCAGTCCATGAATAAAGAAGTGCAGAGGCTTCAGGCAGCCCAGAAAGAACATGCACGATTACTTAAAAATCAGTCGCAGTATGAAAAGCAACTGAAAAAATTGCAACAGGATGTTGCAGAAATGAAGAAAACAAAGGTATCCCACCTCACCTTACAAATTCTAATATTGTGTGCATCCACCTGAATGATCAGCTGTATTACCAGATACCCTTTCTTTCATTTTGCTGCTTGAAACCATCTGAATGACTTGATCAAGGCTGCAATGTTACCCATTGCTCATAAATGAAAATGGTCACTTACCAGTATAATGTTTGAACCTGCATTTCTATTCACATGTGATGGGAGTTTTCACAACTGTCCCCTTCTTGTATATTTCTTCTTGTATGCAAATGTTATGATGCTGATGCTGTAGAGATCTTTGCCTTTGACACAGTGATTCGCCCACTTCAGTAAGTTACAATGTGATAAGCAGTGATTGAGTTGATTTCTGCTCAGTAATTGTTTGTCTACTGCAGTAATCAAAAACTGCCAGGAGGTTATTATAAGCAATCTAGCACCGTGAATGATAGTTGTTCAAAAAGTTTTAATGCAAAGGAGTTTCGCTGGGTTCTGTGAAGAGAAAAAGCTATATTTTAAAGATTGTGAAATAACAACTTTTATACAGGTACGTTTGATGAAACAAATGAAAGAAGAACAAGAGAAAGCCAGGATGAATGAATCTAGAAGAAACAAAGAGATTGCACAGCTTAAAAAAGAACAGAGAAAACGAGAGGTAATTGATAAATTGGCAAAATGTATTGCATTCTCGTGAGATAAAAGTAAATATATTTAAAGCTTGAACTGAAATGGAGCCATATCATTTGGATTTAGTATCACAGCTGTGGGGAATTTGATTAACAGTGAAGCACATCTTGAGAATAATGAAAAAACTGCTTTGATTCTCTAAATGGGAATTTTGTGGAGTTGAGCAAAGAACATGCCATGGCTTGGTTTCCCAAGATTTCTTTCTTGGGATTTTTATTTTAAAAAATAGTTTGTAAGTGATCTGGAATTGAAGGTGAGGGGGATCAAACTTATGTTTAGTGCAGGTAAAAGAGAAAAGAGAAAAGGGAGAAAATGAAAAAAGTTGAGAAGTACAAAAGGAAAAAGCAGAAAAAATTGAAAAGAAAGAAAAAAGATATAAAATGGCTTCCAATCTTTACAGCAGGTACAATTATAGCACAATTATAAATTGTACTAAAGTTACATTGTGACTCTCTTCTTTCTATAGTCTAGCCCAGTGATGGCGAACCTTTTAGAGACCGAGTGCCCAAACTGCAACCCAAAACCCACTTGTGTATCATCGGGTGCCGGGTGGGCGTGGCCCATTGGGTGGGCATGGCTGTGGTAGTAACAGCAGACTTGGTGGGACTAAGAAGTTCAATCAATCAATTCCAACTTTGCGAGATCTTTTTTTTCCCCCGCAAGAAGTTGAAATTGATTGATTGAACCTTTTTTTTTTTTTTTTTTTTGCCCATGGCGGCGGAGGCCTAAAGCGAAAAAGCTGAAGTCCTAGGACTGGGGCGATGGCACGCGTGCCCACAGAGAGCGCTCTGCGTGCCACAGGTTTGCCACCACTGGTCTAGCCTATCTAACCATTGAAACCATAAATCATAGTTCATTTTTTTCTTTTTTATGCAAAAGGTCAGTACCAGTAAATGTAGATACAGGTAGTCTTTGACTTATGGCCACAATTGAGTCCAAAATTAATGTTGCTAAATGAAACATTTGTTAAGTGAATTTTGCCCCATTTTATGACTTTTCTTGCCATAGTTAAGTGAATCACTGCAATTGTTAACTTAGTAACATGGTTGTTAAGTGAATCTGGCTTCCCCATTGGCTTTGTCAGAGGGTCACAAAAGGTGATCACCTGACCACTGCAACTATCATAAATATGAGTCAGTTGCCAAGTGTGTGAATTTTGATCACAGGAGTATGGGGATGCTGCAGTGGTCTTAAGTGTAAAAAGTGGTCATAAGTCGCTTTTTTCAGTGCCATTGTAACTTTGAACGGTCACTAAATAAACTGTTGTAAGTCAAGGGCATAAGTTGTAGGTATTGCCAGATCTTTTCATCTTTGCGCATATACCGTATTTATTGGCGTATAACACACACTTTTTTCCCCTGAAAATAGGGGGCAAATGATGTGTGCGTGTTATACGCCGATATAAGGTCTCCGCCGCGCGGCCCCACCTCGGCCCGGGCAGCCGCGCCCCTTCCCCGTCCTCCTGCTGCCGCTGCCGCCGCCGCCAACCTCTCTGCCGCCTGGCCCCACCTCGGCCCGGGCAGCCGCGGCTCTTCGCCGCCCGGCCC
>NW_015386254.1:0-42338 GCF_001527695.2 Protobothrops mucrosquamatus | reverse complement strand
GGTGCGTGTTATACGCCAATAAATACGGTAATAATCTTGCTACACTTATTATATATAAAAGCAATGTTCCATGACTTGGAACAACAGAAGCTTGGTCCTGTTCCAGAGCGCATCAACCAGTGGTGGGATTCAAATATGTGAACAACCGGTTCTCTGTGTGGATGCCGCTTCTGGAAGTCCATTCTGGGCCTGGGCAACAAAAAACTAGTTACTGGTTCTGCCGAAGTGGTGTGAACTGGCTGAATCCCACCACTGGCATCAACCTGAGGCCATTATGTAGCCTCATGCACCTCATTTATGGTCCTCCAGGATGGGAAGATTATGCCATTGAAATTTGATGTCAAAATTTGGGGGGCATTTTATTTAATTAGGGGAAGTTTTAAAAATGGATGTAGTAACAGTTTCCCTTCTAGAGGCCTCATGCCACTGTTTCCATCAGCTGCGAATCTTGGAAATAGGCTACTCACCATCCACAAATAGCACAGAATTTTTGGATTCTTTCCTTCTAATGATGCCATAGTATTTCTCTGATCCCAAAAGGCAGTCAGCTCAGTTATGAACCTTAGCTCCTCAGAAATTGCCTATCATATCCCATATTGAAATGTTTTCCATTGTGGTTTTCACATTGAAAGAATCGCATTTTTGGCTTACTATGATTGTTCTTCTTTACAGCACCAGCTAAGACTTCTGGAAGCTCAAAAGAAGAACCAGGAAGTTATTCTACGCCGCAGAACTGAAGAGGTACCAGATTATTTCAGTTCTGCCATCTATATGTAAATTATGATATATAACGTAATTTTTAAGTTTTTTAGTTATTTTAAAATATTTGTCTATTTTAGGTTACAGCTCTTCGGAGGCAAGCCAGACCTGATAAAGTGTCTGGGAGAGTGAATCGGAAGCTGAGTCTACCTGAGCACTCAAATCAAGAAGCTGCATCCTCAGTAGACAGTGATGGATCAAAAGTGATGTCCCAACAGAAGATGAGAATACCCATAGCGAGAGTCCAAGCATTACCAGCAGCAAATGGAACCAAGTAATGCTATGCAAATACCATTTTGTGTATATTAAAATGAATAATACTTTAGTCCTTTTGCCTATCAGATGATCACAGTTTCCTAAGAACATTTCCTTACTCTATGATGGGTGGGACAATGTTTTAGGGACTATAAGATTATTCAGACCCTTTTCTGAAGTTAAATCCTCCAGATTTAGAAGTCTATTGATCCCAACATCAGAAACTGATTACTCAGACCCTCTTTCTCAAATTAAATCCTCCAGATTTTTCTCTCTCTCCAGTGCTAGGGCCTCAGAAGCTTATTGATCTCAACATCAGAATTTGATACTGAGAAATCGTGAAGGGAATTTTTTTGAAGGACAATCTGGAAGGACCTGAAAATCCAAAGGACTCTCATTCCTTACCTTTCTCAGATACTCAAACCATGGGGATAAATTATAACAGAGTAGATCTGTTATATGATTTCATTTTCTTCCTAGTATAGGCAATTCAAGGGATTATAGTGGAGGAGGCAGGAAATTGCAAACATAAATTGTTGTTTCTCCAGCTTCATATTATATGGCCATCAGTTCATCAGGATAACAGACAAGAGTTATGTTTCTGCTGGGAAAAACCTAAATTGGACCTTGAATCTTCTACCTGGAAGGCATGTGTCCTTTATATTATAACAGCCTTCCATTTGTTAGAAAACATCCTCTGCAGACTCTCTATTTTTTGCCCTTGCTAGATGATGCTGTTTGTAAATAGCAGATGAATTAATAATAGAAGAGCTACTGAAAACTAGCAATGATTGTTTGAGGAGACTTTTTATTCCAAGCTTGGGCATTAGAAGTCCCAACATTTATTGAGGTTTCATAATTTATTTTTACATAGCAGTATAATTTACTGTACATGTAGATATAGACACATATATATATTATTTTGCACATATATTATCGCATATCTGTTCTGAATATCTTTTAGACACACTAAACTTGGCATGTTTATTGCTTGTATATAAATGCAAATAGGAAAAATCTAATATCTATTTTTTTAATTATTGAACATCTCCAGGTTTCATATCTGATGATAACACATTTCTAAAAGGGATATGATATCAGAGATAGGATATGATTCTGGAATGTTGGGAACTATTTGATTTTAAACGTTTGTAAAACAAAATAGCTATTGCAATAGTACTGAGCACATATCTGGAACCAATGCTTATATTTATATTTCTGAAAATTAGTACTACTTCTCTCCGTGCCAAAGGTTTTAAATATTAAAGCTGGTGTTTTCTCGTACTGCTGCTGGCACAAAACATAACTCAAATGTTATGTTGCTATACATTTCTGAATTGTTAAATGTTATACATTTCTGAATTGTTTACAGGAGTAAATATCAAAGGAAAGCAATGACTTCAAGAGTTTATATTTCCAAGAGTGCAAGAATGAAATGGCAGTTACTTGAACGGCGATTAACAGAGATTATTATGCAGAAGATGACCATATCTAATATGGAAAGCGATATGAATAGATTATTGAAGGTACAACATTTTTCAGATACTCTGTTATACATTTTGGCTTTTAAAATTATAATAATAATAATAATGATAAAGTTGGAAGGGACCTTGGAGGTCATCTAGTCCAACCCCCTGCTCAGGCAGGAAACCCCCTCTAGTAATATACATGTAAATGTGATACAACCTCTAAAGATTTTAAAGACAAACTGCTTTTGCATTGTAGATGCTGAACATTTGTTTCTTTCCCACAAAAATACAGTGAACGTAATAGATTTAATGTTTTTTCTTTTCCACCATAAAATATTGAAATGGCTACATTTCCCAGCTGACATGTTCTGTACACTTTTGAATTTTAGCAACGTGAAGAACTTACCAAAAGAAAAGAAAAGCTTGCCAGAAGAAGAGAGAGAATAATCAAAGAGGGTATCCCAGATATAGATAAAAACATCCATAATATCAACGAAGAGATGGAGTCACTAATGGCCAATATAGATTACATCAATGATAGTATTTCTGACTGCCAAGCAAATATCATGCAAATGGAAGAAGCAAAGGTAGGCCAGCCCCACATATTTTTTAAAAAGTATTAAGTTTCAATAGACAATGTATTATCTTTTTGAGGCTTTTAATTCCTATGAAATTAACTTTACGTGGGGATGACTTTGAAAATATTGTATCTGAGCTGCTAAGGCATGTAAGATATAGGGATTGTGTGATAACTGAACAGAACAATCTGGATTGGTGAAAACCATTTAAGGTGTTGGTGTTGATCTTAAAGCTTAATAGAAATTCTGATCCAAGTTTTGGGTTGTAAATTGAGGACTACCTGCATTTTATTAAAACAGGCATAATTTTTCCTGATTGTAGATTTATGTTGGTCTACGACTGAAATAAAAAATGGATTTTATTTATATTTTGCATACAGATAGAACTCTCAGTTTAGTTGTGTTGGTAACATTTTTTTATATCTTTCCTTGCGAACATTTCTTACTTGAAAGAGCAATGAGGCGGGTAGTTGGAATTTTGCTTCATTTGATATTAAACTTCAATATACATATTTGTACTATATTCACTTCTAAATATTCTGATCCCTTGTGCAAAAGTATACATACCGTAATTGCTTGCATTGGAATTACAACTAACTCATTTGATTAATACATGTTCAATTTTATATAAAGTCTTTGACAATTTTTATTAATAAAATTTCCAATTTCAAAAGTTCTTAATTTAGGTCTAATATAGCATCCTCTATATTACATGCAGATCAATTTCTGACTGTTTTCTGTTGTTGGTACAGGAGGAAGGAGACACTTTAGATGTTACAGCTGTTATTAACGCCTGTACTCTCACTGAAGCTCGTTATTTGCTTGATCATTTCCTTACCATGGGCATTAATAAGGTAATCAACAGAGTGAAGGGGTTTTTCTGGAATTAATAATATTGAAACCATTGTTTGACTAGGAGGCAGAGGATATATTTCTTTCAAGTTCAATATTCAGTGATTATTCCATTGACTTTTAGGTGGGCTCCCATATCTAACAAAATGTATTCATTTGTGTATATAAAGTAGCTAGCCACATTTTCAAAAGAAGTACAATAAGGCAGTTTTTAAATCTTCAACAGGGTCTCCATGCAGCTCAAAAAGAGGCTCAAATCAAAGTTCTTGAAGGACGCCTTAAGCAAACTGAAATCACCACTGCTACCCAAAACCAACTCTTATTTCACATGTTGAAAGAGAAAGCAGAATTAAATCCTGAACTAGATGCTTTACTGGGCCATGCATTACAAGGTAACCTGAATGTTCTAACAAAATGGAATTATATTGCCTGCTGGATTTGCTTACGAAGCATGGTGTATGGAATGTCTTTCCATTAGTGTTTTACGAATAGATGCTGTACTTAAATTATATGATAAAATATGACTCAAAGTTAGTGCATGTAAAGGTGTTTCATTCTTGTTGCAAATGGATCTGTTCTTTACCAATGAAATGCAAGGGGAAAAAATGTAGTTAATTGGTTTTAGAGCATGATTCAATTACTAAGTAATTTTATCTACAGAATTAAATGGTCTACAAATTGAAGTACTTAAAATAAAATTCTCAGTATTTAAATTTAGTTTCTCCGTACAGTTCTAAAAAGGCTAGTTTTGTGTCATCTATGGCATCTATTCTAATAGTTCTGATAGTTCTTAATCTGAAGGGCTCTTTGATTTGCCATTCTGCTAATTTATTGGTTTTGATTGGCGTGTTGATTTTTGTTTCCTCCTTACTGTTGTTTTACACAGACCTAGATAGCATACCATTGGGTAAGTATGTATAGCTTTTTGTGTCCTGCATAGCTGCATGAGATACTAATAATTATATGCGTACACTAACTGGCACATCATTGAGTGTGAATGTCCATAAAGTTTGCATGTACATCGGTGCCATGATGTCATCACACAGCAAATGACAATTTATTTGTTCTCCCTTGCTTCCCTCTTGCAGATGCCCATGCAGATATGCTTATTGTTATACGCTTACAGAGTTGTTTTATTTAGAAGTTTCTTTTGTTACCAAAAATTACTAGTTGGATGATAACTGAAGCAGGCATGAATGCAACCATTGTGAATGTACTTAAAAGCTTATCCTTTTGTTCATTTGGATGCTGTAGCTACTAGGCTGTTCCTGATACAGTTGTGTTCTTATTATAATACGTGTAACCATTTCTTTTTGTTAAAAACATAATTTTAACGCATTTTAGCAGCTCCCTTTTCTACTTTATGGGGAATTGAATGTTTAACTTGAAAAGTTTCGTTATAAATATGATGGACATTTAAGTGTGCATTGCAGAGATGGGCATATTCAGTGGTAGTACATGCCATTTTGTTAAAGGGCCAAGAATGAAGTTGAGTTGAAATGAGAGACTTTATTATATGTGTAGTGTCAGTCCATATAACTATGTCCCTTTTTTCAATCTGCATTAAGCAAGAATAATAGAAAGCTATTGCCCAATTGCTAGTTGCTATAACTGAATTGTACTTGCTATTGTATTAAATATGCAGGTAGTCCTTGATTTACAACAGTTCATTTAGTGACTGTTCAAAGTTACAACGGCACTGAAAAAGGTGGCTTATGACCATTTTTCACAGTTCTGACTTTTGCAGCATCCCCATGGGCACGTGATTAAAATTCAGATATTTGGCAACTGGTTTATATTTATAACACATGGAAGCAGTGTCCTAGAGTCATGTGCTCACCTTTGTCAAATAGCCCATGGGAAAAGGTTCAAAATGTATGAAAGCCGCCAATTTGCCTACCTTGACTTAAAGTTTCAAATATGAAATCTTCCATATAAATGCCATTTTTGTGGACTTTCAAGCTATTTTCATAATCACTGATATTTAGCGCTGTTTCATGTGAATAAATGGACACAACAGTGGCATCTCCTTCCAGGTTCATCATTTTCATTTAAAAGGGTATTGTTTAGCAGACTTCAGATGCATAGACCAGATTTGTTTATACTCTATGCTTCCATGTGTTCCGTAAAATTCCATTTGCCATTTTATACAGTACATGCATAAAATATGAAAAATATATAGTTAGATTCCATTCCCATTTTATACATGTGTACAATGTACATATGTAAAACTTTATACAGATTTAACATTCTGTTTTAGGGAACAGCCCTTCCTCTCATTAGTCTGTTAAAGATTTAATTTTGATCCCTAAAATTATGCACAGGATCAAATTGGATTTCAAAGTCCTCTCCCTAGCCTTCATTTGTTTCCCTTACTTCAAAGAGAATGGAACTAAAGCAGACAATTTACATGCGACTAGCATTCCTTTTAGATATATACTGTAGAAGCCATCTTACAGCTCTTTTGCTGATTTTCTTATCCTTCATTACAAAATTATACTCTTATTTTTCTTACACAACACACTGCAACATCTTTAATCTAGTCTGTGTGGTCTTACTTGAGAGTGAGGCATTCTAGCAAATTATATTTCACCGCAAATTATGTATTTGTTCTTTCAGTTAAATTAGAGTCTGTTTGCTAATTCTCAAGGAGAATTGAAGTTGGCACAATTTCACTTGGTCCATTGGCATAATTTTGGAACTTTTGATTTTGGAATAGGCTATTTCTAAATTACAGAAAGTGGTCCTCCTTCAGCTATTTCAGCTGTGAAACAGGATCTCTTTCAGCATCTGAATGCTTATAATGGGCATTTTGGGGTTCTTGACCTCCATTTTGGCATTTTGACAAATGTTTTTTAACCTCTATTGGAATCTACTTAGAAATTTGAACAACTACTACTATTAATGTTTTTTAAATTTTTCTTTTGGTCCTTGATTCATATAGTGATCTTGAGAAGGTTTTATCCAGCTTCAGCTGGCACCAGTTCAAAATAAATATTGGATGACAGAAATGAGTATTTCAGTATCTTGAAATGGTTTTCTTCTAGCAGCTAGTATTCTTGTGAATATTAAGGTTGAATTTATATCCAGCAATAAATCTGGAGCCCTATTTGGTATTAGTTATATGGAACTCTCTCAAGCAAGTGTTTCTCTTAAGCAAATTATAGTAACAATTTCATGAATTTATATTTTATTAATGCAAATCAGAATAATTATTCTAAGCAACAAATACTTGGAGTAAGTGCTGGGATGCTACGCATTTCTTGATGTCTTTACAATTTTCTTCTCTATATGGATGGTAGACAATGAGAAAATATAAGGTATTTCTATTGATTCAGAAAACTTTAAAAAGTGAGTTCAATAAAGGGATTCCATTTATGGATACTATGGGAAACTAGGTCAGTTCAATTGAATGTTATTTTAAGTAAAAGGTGTTATTAGAATAGTATACAATACTAATTAATCTCCCTCTGATCTTTAGATAGTTTGAAAAGTCTTTACAATAGATATATATTTTGTTGATTTGAAATTGGCTAACAAACAAAATGATTTTGAAAATTTTCTAGAAAATGTGGAAGACAGCACTGATGAAGATGCTCCTTTGAATAGTCCAGGGGCTGAAGGAAGGTGAGATCAGTGCAAACTGTAGTCATTAAACTTTCAATATAACCTTTCTCAGTATTTTCTTGAACAGATTCTGTAGAAAGTAAAGGTAAGCAAAGGGGATAAGCTGTTGTTGTAGATAGTTAACCTATATATTTCCATGAATTTTTTCTTTAACTGTAAGAAAATAGCTTAGTTTGAGTTCTTGAGGATCTACTTTTGTATACACACTGTCACACACACACATATACACACACATGCATGCATGTATATTGATAAATATGAGGTCTGGATTCATCTCAGATATCTGGATAAAAACAATTATAAACCCACAGGCTCTTAGGGCCAATTCTCTCCTTGTTAGTCCTTTGGGGGGAAATGTAGATAAATACAACATCTGGAATCATAACACATATTCAGTCATTACTTTGGGGGAGCCTTTCATGTGTTCAACATCTGTATATCCTGTCTAAACAAGTGATGGAAAGAAAACTATATTAGAGTAAGAATATAATAATTAAAGGATGAACATATATGTCAGGTCTGAAATCCGGCCTTCCAGAAGATTTTAAAAGTGGGCTTTCCCACAAAACATTGGGATAGAATGAGGCTGGAGCCTGGTGATTATTATTGTTTATGTATTGGAGAGTGTTGTTTTAGGGCAGGGGTAGGCAACCTTGGCTCTTTTATGACTCGTGGACTTCAACTCCCAGAATTCCTGAGCCAGCATAGCTCAGGAACTCTGGGAGTTGAAGTCCATGAGTCATACAAGAGCCAAGGTTGCCTACCCCTGTTTTAGGGCAATGTGAATTGTTTTTGGATGCTATTTTTTATTGTTCTTTCTATGTTGTTATTGCTATTATTGTGAACCATACCAAGATGGCACATAAGATGAATGGCCATATAAGTCTTTTTAATTTTTTTATATATATTCTCTCTCTCTCTCACTCACGGTGGAGGAGGGGTACCTTGTTTCCATGAGGTCTTACCACTAAATGTATGGTTTTGTTTGCAGTTCTTTATCTTCAGATCTTATGAAACTTTGTAGTGAAGTCAAGCCTAAAAATAAGGTAAGTTATGAGTAAAACATGATAAAGGTAAAGGAGTCATATTGAATTAAACTTGTAATATGAAGACATCCTTGTTGGGTTTTGGCAACCACAGAGAAATGGTTTGATGCTATATTTATATTTTCCAATCTAGGCTATGCTTAGGGATTTCCTGATTTTCTCACCTCCAGGATCAACTTTGCTTAGGTTTTGAAAAGGTCCATCAAGATCAGTTAGCTGCTGGCCTCTGCAACGGATAATAATATGGTAGAATTTTAGATAGCAGTATCATCATTGTCCAAACAGGGTGCCTCCTGTTCATTTCCAGCCTTTGAAACTGCCCAAATTCAGAAGGGGAGTGATCATCTCTTTTTGACACCAAGTTTTTCTAGTTTTTTCTTACAAGTTTTCTTACAAGTTTTTCTAGTCCTTTCATGATCTGATTGATTGACTAAAATCTGGAAGAAAAGAAGAGAGCTGTCTCGTTCAAAGTGCTTTTGTCTTTGTGCTTTCTATTTTGACAAGGGGAATCAGAAGAATGCAAGAGTAAGCTTATCTTTGCAGTGTTATATAGCCCATTTACTACTAGCGATGAACAAACCGTTAATGAAACTAGTTACCTTCAGACAATAGCTGCCTTTTTCAGCATGGATAATGAGGAATAATTTAAATTTTAGTATCAAGTAAATAGTACTGGTCTATCTTCATTTCAGGCTATTCTGCAAGTCCTGAAAAGGAATAGATTGTTACTGTATTGCACTTCCTTTTCCAATCTATTTCAGGCACGCCGTAGGACAACAACCCAGATGGAATTGCTTTATGCTGATAGTAGTGATTTAACATCAGATGTCAGTGCAGGAGAGTCAGTTGTGTCTAGTCCTCTTGCCTCGGTTGCAGAAGCTCAAGAAAGTGGAATGGATTCTGACATGAAAGAACCGTCTGCCAGGGACAGAGAAGCCCTTCTGTTGCAGTCACCCTTGCCTTCTAAGGCTGCCAGCATGTAAGATATGTAACGTCCATTGACTTCCTCTTGACTCCTTAATACAGATATGTGAAACACAAGGCCCGGGAGCCGGATGCAGCCCGTGAAGTGGTTTCATATGCCCCGCAAAGCCATCCTGGAAACAGTGAGGGAACGGCCCCCTTTGCCCTGGCCCAGGCCAGCCGGGAGCCAATGTACAATTTTGTGGTGGCCCTCTATGCTGAAACACATTCAGTCTTAGCTCCATAAGCCCCCCCCCCCCCTGCATGGCCTGAGAGGAACAGTGAGGCTCCTCCAGTGGACCATGCCTTGGCATTTGCCCCGGTCCCACCCCCTTCTGCCAGAGACCCTCAGATCTGTCTCACTCCTGCCCAGGCACCCATAGGCACCCTTGACGCAAACGATGTAGAGCTGGCCACACCCACTTCATCCATGCCCACCCAGTAGGCTGCACCCACCCGGCCCCCTGAGGGCAACCGCAATGCTGATGCGGCCCTCAATGAAATTGAGTTTGACACCCCTGCCTTAATACATGTTTGGCCACATTTCATTTGGCTTCAGGATACCCGGAGATCAACTTTCTGTTCAAAGGAACTCCAGTGTCTCCAGTGCAATTACCATAGAATTTTAACATTAAATAGTTCTGCATACATAACTTTAGGCAGTTTCTTGTACTGTAACCCTAAACTCAGTCTAAACATTGTGCAAGAATAGAAATGAATAGTTTTATTTCTTGTATTTAGATGTATAAAGTTCAACAGTGGTTAACAATATTGGTGAAGGATACCTGTTTTGTTCGCATAGAGAGCACCCTCTCTATAAAAGGGTTCCTCTTGAAAATATCTTTAAAGGAGCCACCCTAACTTGAAGCCCTGATTAATACGTTGGAACTACAACTCCTATAAATCACAGCCAGTGTTGTGATGGCCCATGTTGACTACGAATTCCAAATCCATCTACAGCAGGGGTTCCTAGACTTTTTGCCATCTTATCCCCCTTTAGTGTAATCTTAGTGTACACACCTCCCTTAAAAATCCAGACACTAAAATGAACACAAATGAACAATGAAAACAATACAATAAAACTTGGGGGGAAAGTTGGATTTATTATAACAAGATACAATTAAAAGTTTCTTCATATCTCCCCCTGGGCTCTGTACCTCTTCAAATTTTGGAAATCCTGATCCAGATGATAACAAAGAATTAATCACAAAAGGCACAGAAGGTTATGCTTTTAATGTGTGTTATTTTCTTCACCACTACCACCACCACCACCACCCCTTACTAACAGCTCTTCTTCCAGTAATATCCTTGATATGATACCTTTAAGAATAATGTATGCCAGGGGTAGGCAACCTTGGCTCTTTTATGACTCGTGGACTTCAATTCCCAGAATTCCTGAGCCAGCATGGCTCAGTTTGGAAACCTCTCCCTTTCCCCTCAGCATGGCTGGCTCAGGAATTCTGGGAGTTGAAGTCCACGAGTCCTAAAAGAGCCAAAGTTGCCTACCCCTGATGTATGCGTTTCCATTCAAGTGCATCCGCCCCTGGAAACTGCTTATCCTTACATACATACATACATACATACATACATACATACATACATACATACATACATACATACATACATACAGTTAGTTGAGTTATGCTGCCTATCCATTCTGAGTGGATTATAATAGTATATGAAAAAATCTACAGTTACAATATTTTTTAAAAACCTGGTGATGCTCTGTAAACTAACTTCAGCAAAACTCTACTGATAATCGCAGTCATCAAATTATGATTGTCTACCCAAGTATTCTTTTTTTTTTTGTTACGACAGGTCCAAACAGTTATCATCTCCAACAGAAAAAAAAATGCCAGAAGCTTCACCTGTATCAAAGAGAAAAAGCTATGATAAATCTGCAGATAAGCCAAAGTCAAAAGAACAAAAACAGTAAGATTGCTGTACTTCAAATGTTGATTTTATTGATTGTGTTGTACAAAATTGAAAGTGATTTTGCTTTGTCGAAGAAGCTGCCTTTGTAACTCTACTTCTGCCTCTCACTTAATGGCACACTGAAAAGCAGTGTGTAAACTTCATTAATATTGACTATTTATTATTGAGGGTTCTCAATCTTGAAACAACGTTTTCCATTGTAGAGCTCTCATATTTACATTTTTCTTTCTTTCCATAGCCTTTAATTTGTTTTAAGGTGTTATACTGCCCTCTCGTGGTGGTATGTTTTATAATCTTTATGTTCTACCAGAGGAGCTTGCGGTAAACATTACTAAATTAAGCAAGCAGAACATCAGTGACCTATTCCCTAGCCTACTTTCTTAATTTTAACCTCTTTATTTCATTTGCTTTTTGTTTGTTTTGTTTTTTGTTTTTATTTACAATTGGTTTTTAATGTTTAATTTTTTTCTTGTAGCTCAGATTCTGGAACCTCAGAGGCTAGTCTGTCACCTCCTCCTTCCCCACCAAGCCGGCCCCGTAATGAACTGAATGTTTTTAGCCGTCTTACTGTTGCTCAGGGAAGCCCATCAGTTCAGAAGGATAAGTAAGTCACAAAGACCCAACTCCCCACAGCAGCCATGGTACCCAAAGCGCATGTGAGCCTGCTACAGAGCTTCCGAATGCTTTGGCTATGGCCATCTCATGCTAGAGCTAAAAAAATATAGTCCATTTGTTGCTTCCACACTCTTAAAATATGACATTCCTACTTACATAAACATTTCCTGCTGAAATGTACATAAATTTATACTTATGCCTGCGTAAAATCATTTTTCTCGTGCCCTCCGAATAGCCAGTTTTTCATTTAATGTTTTTCAAGCATGGGAATACCCTGTGAGTTTCTCTGCTGTTGAATGGTGCAGTGTCAGCATTCATATAATTATTGCATTGCAATATAAGTGGATTAACAGGCAATCTGCACTCTCATTTGCCTGAAACCACACTTTGAGGGTAAAGGAAGAACTGGAAATATCAACTAGAGGAAATGTCAGTACTTCCTTTGTGTAGTATTTATTTTTTCAGTGGTAGCAGTTTGAATTCATCCAGATTCTTTATTGCAAATGTGCTGCACTTTCAGAGTTAATATATTATGCTTAACTTTATGTTTTTGGCAGTAGTGTTGTAGGCCTTTTTTTCTTTATTTCTTATCTGGTCTTTCTATACCTTTGTTTTTAATATCTTCCTCCCCTCCCAAATCTCTGATTGCTATACATGTTTCTAACAGTTCTTACAATCCACTGAGATCTTTTAGCCTATGTTTGGAGCTATTTTATACTAGCGAAAAGAATGAGCAATTCTCTATAGTGTTAATTATTGAAATTGGACATAGAGGTATATAAGAACTATTGGTCTGCTTTGAGCTTTCATAATTCAGAGTTCAACTGATAGATTGTATTGAGGAATGCAGTATCTTCAATTGTTAAAAGTGCACTGATGTAGTATTCTTTAACGCTGGGCTATTTTTAAAAGATTACAAGCATATGACTCCGCTGACATGGTTCCGAAAGAAATAACTTTTCAAAGAACTTTGAGGCTTAATTACCTTAAAGAATCCTTTAATGGGTTACATAATCCGGCACGAACAAAGGAAAGCCAAAGACTGAAACACCCCCCCATCCTAGCTCTCACGACAAGCACAACTCCCTCCCTCCTTTCACAGTCATCAATCATATGCTCCAATTAAACAGAGGTGTGAATCTTCCTCTCGTCTCATCTCTGTTATTACAGACTGCTGCTGCTTTGACCTTGGCTGTGTTATGCTAAGATAATGTTGTTATTCACAGGCATTCCTCCCCCCTCATCTGGCCCGCAATGCCTGCTTTTGCTCTTGAAGCAATGTGTAGGCTAAATAAGATATGTTTGCTTCTTCACATATGTCAAGCAATAACATCCAATGTTAGCAGACTTGACATCCGGCCCCCCTTAGATGAAGGACAGATCCTGTATAGTGAACAAAAGCATAGGTTAAGAGTCATCCTTCGGTTTGGTGGGATTTTTTTATATGTTGATCAATCGGTCAGCTTTCACTTCACTGGATTTCACCCAGGTGGCTTCAGATAACGGGTACCCCTTCCATTGCACTAGGTACTGCAATTTCCCCCTGAAAATTCTAGAATCGAGAATGCGCTTTACTTCGTAGTGGGTTTGTCCCCAGGCATTCTTCCCCCCTGTTGATTTAGAAGAAGAAAACACAAAGGGTTAATCTCTTATCGTCAATTTCAATTTTGACTGTGATTGCAAAACTGATCCCTCCCCCCCTCCCGATGCATATATAATGAACAAAAAGGCAGAAAGCTACATGGCTAAATTCAGTCATTTGATCAAAGCTCTCTCCCACAGCTTTTTAAAAGAATTAAAGAAGCTGGAAATGTCTTGTAGAGAGTCAGTTTGATAGAAGCTCCATTTTTTCCTAGTGAAAAGGGTTTCCTGCATATTCTTTCAGCATTACCAAACCTGGTTAGGCCTGTTTGGGTATAGTTTACACGCTGTTTTTTCTACCTTTTAGTAACAATGCTGTTTCTCCCCCCCCCCCTCTTCTTTCTTTACTTTGATGATATCTACAATCTTTCTTCATAATCTTACTACTGTTTATTGTAGGTCTGATGAAAGTGATTCTTCTCTGTCGGAGGTACACAGGTACAATGTATTCCTCCTTTCCATCTTCTGGACTCTTAGTGTTATGCTTAATATTTTTACTTGCAGTTCCTAAATTAACTAACTAAACATTTTTGCATGATGTTTTTTATAAAAAATCCCATGCTCCTCAAAATGTTCATATGTCTCTTGGATCATTTTATTTTCTGAAGCATTCTTCTGCTTGATTTAAAATATATATATATATCTCCAGCATGTGCACTAATTTTCTCTTTGGAAATCATGTCCGGGTGTTGTGCCTGTTTTTACTTACGTCTTTTTCTCTCTTAATCTTTTAATAAACTCATGGCAAACATTCTCAATTTGCTTTGTTGAAAGTGACAAGCTCCAATGAACTACGTAGGAAAGACATGTTTTCATTTTACATTCACTACAGTTCTTGAATCTTAAAGATGCTAAAAGCAGCCGATCTGTAAGGGAAATCTGTGTCATCAGAGTAAAGGAAATAGAAATTATCATTAATCAAACAGAGCATTTGTCCTTCTTAAACCTTAAGCACAGGACAAAAATAACCCCTGCCACCAATTCTCAATACATACAGGAGACTAGGATATAACTAAAAGTCGAAGGAATTGTGAATCAGCATGTTGCAAATTAGAAATTTTTATAAGAATTTTCTTCAACTGCCTGTATTTAAGTTGTGCTTTCATTTATATATGAACAGAATGAAGTAACAAGTAATATTTTTCAGATAACAGAACATTTCGAATACTTAGAATTCTTCTGATTCTAATCGTTTCTTCATTGTTACTGAGAGTGTCCATGTCTTGGCACGTAGACCTCTATTTCTGCTATGTATTTATAGCCCATATGGACAGATTCCTGGCACATTTAATTCCTTTTTTTTAATGGAATGAATATCAGCTTAACTTGTTTTTATTTTATTGGAAATTTCTTATACAACATAACAATATTTTTTTCTTGAACAGTTTCTATCATCCTTGCTTATATGATATTCCTGCAAGTTTTTATTTACACACAAAGCACCTATATTTGAAAAGTACAAAGAGTCTAAATCATTTATTATTTAAACATCCCAATTTGTTAGAAATAGAATAGTTTGAAGGCTCTATCAGTTTATTAACACTAAGTTTTTCCTGTGGTATTTATTGTCTTTTTCTTGGTACAACAATTATGGTTATAAGCAGATATAAAACTATACATGCTTCAATTATATTCCACTTTTCTAATCTATAACTTATACAGTAGAAAGATTTTTGATATTTTCTAAGTCTTCATTTAATCGATATAATCTTTCTTTTATTATATATATTATACATTAGCATCTTAATATATAAGATCTTTCAGATCTGTTATAGATCTATTCAGTTTGATTCTACAGAGTATAGGAATATTGACTTCTGTACTTCTTCGCTTTATAATTTAGTTTTCAGGTTTCACATCTTGAAAAAGTACTATTCAATTGGCTCTGCTTCAGTATAATCTCAAGGATGGTGATTTGCTGATGGATGTGAGATTCGAAATATGTATCTGATACATCATTAAACTTACTCATTTTCCTGAATCCAACAATAAATGTTGTCTGCTTGTTTACAGAAGTTTATAAATCTCCCATCCCCTTGAGGCAAATTTGATTACCTGGAAAAGTCCATGGTATTTTCTTAAGTGTCTTTGGAGAAGTGGTTTGCCATTGCCTTCTGAAATGCTTTTTCAGCTTGCCACACTAAATTAGAGTCTTGGGATTGCTTCAAAATGTTTAATCCAAGTACTAACCAAACCTAATGCTGCCTAATTTGTTATGGGGCCATGCAAGTGTAGATGTGCTTCACATTTGCTGAAAAAGGTTCTTTGATCCAGGAGAGTAATTTCCTTCGAAACTCCCCTGCTGCACCTCAACTGCTATTTTCTGGATTTCTGGATCAGAGTTTAATGCTTATAAGGCTATAGAAAGTTGAAGAATCTTTCAAGTCATCTCTCTTTCTGAGAGGGGCTTGTTCCAAGAACCTTCTGTCTATAGGCACAACACAATGGAGGAAATTGAAATCTTTCATAAATTGTTTGGGAAATCATCCAAAGATCATTCAGTGGAAATCATCCAAAGATCATTCATTTAGTAGTGTATGTGTGTACAATCATGAACAAAACTGGCAAAGTATATATGTATGAACATGGGTCTACTCACACATAATATAGGCTATAATTAGGTAAAGGGCACTATGAGGAAATATATTTGCCATCTCCCCTTCATTTTTTAACTAATTAAAAAATGCTAGCAAATATTTTTTGGAATAATTTGATCTTCCTTAGCATAGAATGTGGATTTGGATAAGTAAATAGACTGGATATAGGAAACATACTGCCCTGTTTTGGTATAATCCAAACTCTGATTTGGCCATAAAGTTTTTTTTTAATCTCTTTCTCTCTCTTAGCAATTAGCTAAGTACAGTACTTAAACCCGCCCATTGTGCTGGAAGATAATATCTGTAAATATGTGTGCAGCTCAGAACTCTTTGGTCCAAGCTAACCCTTTCCACTGCTGTTCTTTTGGCCAATAAATACAGGTTGGGGAAAATTCACTTGATCAGAGAGCAAGTGTATGTCCTGTTACATAGCCACAGCAGAGTATAAATTCATAGATGCTCTATTAACAGATTCTTAATCTATATCTTCATGAAAGATTTTCACTAATGCAGCGCTAGGTGGCTGGAATAGTAAAATCTGATTAAAATGACTACAATGACTAATGTATGCTTCTTTTTCCCATTTAGAGGCATAATCAACCCTTTTTCTTCAAAATGTGTCCGACCTTCCCTAGTTCAATGTATCTATATTGCTGAAGGTCATACGAAGGCTGTGCTTTGTGTTGATTCTACTGATGATCTTCTCTTCACTGGATCAAAAGGTTTGATGGGTTTCCATTGTGTTTATGTAGCTTTCTGAAGTTTGCTTTCAGTATTGATGGTGTTACCAATGGATAATGAACTGTCCTAAGAACAACATGTTACATTTTAAGTCTGTGTGAATCCATTTATTTCATTTTAATTGAAGATTTGAGAGTCAAATCAAGGAAGCATATTAGTTTGCAATTCAAGATTCAAGGGCAAACTGATTCAGTTTGGAGCAATGTCAAATTTGGATGAAAAAAATAGCTGCAGGGTATAATGGGAAAGCATCAAAATATCAGCCTGATTTTTTTGGACAGGACAAGATAACAATAATGGGGATAATAAAACTTTTAGAGAACTGTATCTATAAACTGTGTATCTTCAAGAGAGTCACAACAATAATGGCAACAGGGATGAGGAATTAACAACACTGAAAGCTCCAAATTGCTTGCAAAAAGACTAGTTCAAATGATTAATACAAAAAGTGTCCTACTCTAATTGAATTTCTTTTTTTACAAAGCTTGTGTAAAAAGCTATTTTTCATTTATTTTTTTTCTAAGGTGCCAGGCTGAGCATAGCACTTAATTATGGCCATTATCTTTTTATGATAGGTGGGTTTTGCTGCCACTGATCATCAGCTTTTTTAGAACATCAAGATACAGATAGTCCTAACTTAACAACAGTTCATTTAGTGACCGTTCAAAGTTACAACATCACTGAAAAAAGTGACTTATGACCATTTTTCACACTTATGACCGTTGCAGCATCCCCATGGTCATGTGATCAAAATTCAGACACTTGGCAACTGACTCATATTTATGACAGTTGCAGTGTCCTGGGATCATGTGATCGCCTTTCACGACCTTATGACAAGGAAAGTCAATGGGGAAGCCAGATTGACTTGACAACCATGTTACTAACTTAACTGCAGTGATTCACTTAACAAATGGGGCAAGAAAAATCATAAAATGGGGCAAAACTCACTTAACAAATGTCTCACTTACCAACAAACTTTGGCCTCAATTGTGGTCATAAGTCGAGGACTACCTGTAGTTAATACAGCTGTTTTGCAAATTTGGCTGGCTGTTCTTAGAGAAGGCTCACTATACCAGGCCAAGGAAGGAACCTTGGAGAAACGTGGCTGTTTTGAAGGAAATACCATTGCGTTAGTCTTGTAGAGTAGTAGGGCTTTGCTGCTTCTTATCCTGGTTTTGGAGGGGAGCAGGAACATTGCAAGAGTATGTTGATAAGCTTGTCTTATCTTGGGAAGTACCCTTTCATCAGTAGCAGAACCTAGTTATGTCTTTGGATAATTGACAGAATTAGCAGAGGCAACAGAAACAAGCTGGTACAATGGGAAACATTGCCAGAGAGAGAGAGAGAGATAACCTACAGAGAAAAAAGCTGGCACTGAATAAATGCAGTTTGTAGCCTAGTTAATTACTATTCTTAAACACAGTAAATGTTGGGCCATTGCCTGGACATATTAGTGTAGCATTTGGTTGCTCAATGTTGAGAGACTTCAGTTGGCTACTGTGGTGCAGAAATTAAAAGTATGACCCAAGAGTAAATATTGGAGTCTCTTAAGTTCATATTCAAAATGCAGAGGACAGAGTTGAATTCCCAGATTTGTTGGATAAAGGAGCACAAAAGCATAACGTTCTATTAACATAAGAGAAATCAAGGTTTGTAGTTGGTTGTATTAAAGACTTTGAAATAGTCATCGCATCCCAAATCAATGTTAGTCTCGACTCTCCAAAATAACTCAAGAGCAGAATTTGATGAGATGATTAAATTAATTGGCTGGCATCTTATGCGTTAGAAAGCCCATAGTTCCAATTATATCTTCTTCTGCCTGTCCCATTCTTCATATTCTCTGGCGTACACATGTATGCTGTTAAAAAATCCTTGCATGTCATTTTTTTCCATACATCAGATTTTTGTCACACACATGTCACAATGGTGGTTACACATTTTGCACCCGTTGACTTGCCTGACCTAGAAATCTCCTGCATGCGGAAATAAAGCTGCCACAACATATATTACCAATAACAACTCCAGAACTATGGTTACAACAATGTCACTATGTAGTAAGTGTTGCATAACTAGAACAAAGCCATCAAATTAGCAAACCACTTTGGAAAAACTGCAAAGCACTTCATAGTTACTTGGTTGAATTTGTTGCTCTGAATCATGGATTGTTATGATGGAGCAAATTAATAGAAGCTTCATTGAATAGAAGCTTTGTTTCACTGTTACATTTATCATATAGGAAGCAGCTCTACCACAAAATCAGTGTCTGTCTTTCCTTGTTTCTTTGCTATTTAACTTGCTACTTCATTCCTAATTTCCTTGCTATCCACATCCCCACCCTATACACCTACTCAGCTTCACAATTCATTTAAAAAAGATAACTACTAAAAAGAAGACAGACAATAGATGGGAAAATGCAATTAACAAAAAGCCTATCCCAAAATAATGAGCAAGCTTTCCGTGTTGTGTCTCTTATTTGTTTGGATGTTATGTTAAGCGAAGTGAAAAAAGAAAAGGTCCTTTTTCAATCTCAGAATGACGAGTGTGATGTTCTAGCAGACTTAATTAAATTTATTTCATCAGAGAATATTTGTAACATCTATAAGGCTGCCCAACTCAAACAATGTGACTCAAGGCGTCAGACAGTATAAAAACAAATAACAAATAAAATGTACCACCACTATATATTAATGTGAAAGATGGTGGCGGGATGATGAGTGTTGTAAACCACAAAATACACAATACAGAATATGGAATGACAGAGTTGGAAGGGAGTTTGGAGATCTGCTAATCCAAATCCCTGCTTAAGCAGTGGCCCTATTCAATTCCAGACAAATAATTCCTTCTATCTGGGCTAAAGCCCCAGTTCTAGCTGAAGAAAAGTAGGCCCAAAGCATAATGCTGCCACCATTATGCTTCACTGTGAGTATGGTGTACTGTTGGTGATACACAGTGCTGGTTTTGTGCCAAAACCATCAGTCCATAGCACATTTTCCCACGTGTTTTTGTCAGAGTTGGTATAGGTTTTGTAACAGGCCTGGATGTTTCACTTTGTAAGAAAAGGCTTCTGTCTTTCCACCCTACCCCATAAACCAAACATGTTAAGAGTATGGGATATCTTTTGTCATATGTAGTGAACAACCAGTACTTGCCAGAAATTCCTGCAGCTCCTTTATGCTGTAGGCCTCTTGGCAGCCTCTTGGACCAGTTTTCTTTTTGTATTTCATCAGTTTTGGAGGGACATCCAGTATTTGGTAATATGACTGTTGTGCCATATTTTGCCACTTGTTGATGACTGTCCTCACAGTGTTCCATGATAGATCCAATGCCTTGGAAATTTTTTGTAACCGTCTCCTGACTGATACTTTCCAGCAATCAGATCCCTTTGATACTTTGTCAACTCTTTGCAGTCCATGGCTTTTGCTACAAGAGGCAATTGAGCAAATGTCTGAAAAATCCTTTAGAACAGTTATTTATCATCAGTTTGAATGTGATTGGTTAATTCTGAACACAGCCACATCTCTGCTTATAGGAGTGCGTGAACATTTATGCAGCCGCATTATTCTACCTTTTTATTGTTACTTTCCCCCTAAAAGATTGAATTGAATTGAATTGTACAGCTTATATGTTATATGAAAGGTGAAAAGAATTCTGAAGTGATTAACTTGGTCTTATTTTTTTAGATCTCAAAAATCTGACATTTTAACGGGCCTGTATAGATTTTTTTATATCCACTTTAAAACCACTTCTGACAACAGGTAGATCATTCAGCTGGGCACTTTTCTAGTTAACTATATACTTTCTGGAGAGCTTGAAAAGAATCGCCTGCATTTCAGATCCCCAGGCTTCTGATGTGCAGAACTAATTTGCCAATTTTAAGACGTCAACTCACTCTCCTTTTTAGTTCTATTAATATTAGAAGTATTTTGCCAGTGAATTGGCCTTTTCATTTGACTGTATTTTGTTAGCAAAGCAGTACAACTGCTAAAGTTCTCCAGAGCTTCTTGAAAGCTAACTGTCAATGCTGCTAACATCGGATGTTCTTGCTTTGACAACATATGGAGATGTAGCCATTTTCCCTTACTTTATGTTTTACTCTTAGGGTTAGAATTAGATGATACTGGGGGGGAGGAGGAATGTGCATGGGAGATTAGTTAGACATAACAATACTGTATAAGGGTGAGAACCAAGGCTGTTAGTAATAAGAGATGATAAGAAATGGCTGTTGAAGAACTGGTGGGAAAGCCAGCATTTCAAACTAATTGGAGAATGTAATTTATGACTCTTAATTAGAGGAGGGAATTGTGCTTTGATACTATGTGCTCAGGGGAAGGGAATTCAGATTTTGGCTTGGCCTATGTACGTGCTGATGTTATGCTACTCAAATAAAGATTCTTTAAGGTAAACAATGCCTCAAAGTTCTTTGAAGAGTTTCATCTGTCGGAACCATGACACTAACCACAATAAATAGTTGCCTCTGGTAGAATAGTTTGGATGTGATCCCCAGGACACATGTTTTGCTGGAAATGTTGCATTTCCTTATCAGTTATTTACAGGCATTTGTGGATTGATTTTTATTTTTTGATACAATCCTCTTCTGTAGGGGTACTCCTTTTAAGCATACAAAGCGAGTCTGTATTCCATGTCTGATAACTTATTGTTAGGTTATTGTAGTGTGATGCACGTGAAATTTCTTTTGAAATAACTTGAAAATTCAGTTGCTATAAAATATCATTATAGGATGTTGCAGTTAAAATATCCTTTTGACATCTAGCCAAAGAATCCTACTTTCCATTTTTTTTAATTGAAAATATTATTGTCTGCTCTCAATTTTAATATTTCTTCACAAAGAATTTTTGCTGCCTATGTGTTTGTTCCTTTGCTAGTGCTAGTTGATTTTTTTGAGCAACTTTTAAAGACAATTATTAGATATTGATTTGTATCTTTTACCTATATTTAGGTAATTTGTGAAAATAGCAATTCATTAGGAAGCAACAAATAAACTGAAGGTGTGAATGCCTGTATTGTGCAAAATAATCTAGCATGTTTTATTTGTTGTATTTTTTTTTCTTTTTAGATCGCACTTGTAAAGTATGGAATTTGGTTACTGGACAAGAAATCATGTCTCTGAGTGGTCATCCTAACAACGTTGTATCTGTAAAATACTGTAATTATACTAGTTTGGTGTTCACAGTCTCAACATCTTATATTAAGGTGTGGGACATCCGCGATTCTGCTAAATGTATCCGAACATTAACGTAAGTTGGGACTCTAAAAAGCAAAGATGTAAATTTACAACATTAATAGATTTTGCAGTAAGTGCCAAGACAACTGTAATTATGCAGAATATACAGGCTCAAAAGAGCTATTTTATTTTCTTTCACTTTTGGGTAAATTTCACTGAGCTGGCAAATTGAAAAATTACTTTTTTTATTTATAAATTTTATTGGTTTTTAAAACATAAATCACATAACAGTCGATTAACAGTGTGTTTGCTTAGTTTACATTTGTAAGGAAAGATCGTTAACAACTGATTTTTATAATTCGTAATCCATATTTTCCAACAAATGTTTCTTTTTCTCTTAAATATTCTCTCTGGTGGGCCGCGTCATCTATATTCTAAATTTTCATTTAATATTTTCAATATGAATCAGAGTTTTTCCGTCTATTTTTCCCCAACCAATTGTACAATTTATTCCAGATTTCATAATAATCTGTTTCACTCTTATCCTTAAGTTCTAATGTCAACCTATCCATTTCCGCACAGGATAAAATCTTATTTATTACTTCTTCTTCTGAGGGTGTCTCATTATCCTTCCATCTCTGTGCAAAGGCTAATCTTGCTGCTGTTAGCATGTGTAATAATAGGTATAGGGATTCTTTATTGTATCTATCCTTAGTGATACCCAGCAGAAAGAGTTCTGGTTTTAGCCCAGTGTTCTGCATTAGTATGTCTTCTAACCACTGTTTTATCAAATGCCAAAATTTTTGTATTTTTGAACATTCCCACTACATATGATAGTAGGTCCCTAGTGATTCTTTACATTTCCAAGTCATGTCTCTGAGTGGTCATCCTAACAACGTTGTATCTGTAAAATACTGTAATTATACTAGTTTGATGTTCACAGTCTCAACATCTTATATTAAGGTGTGGGACATCCGCGATTCTGCTAAATGTATCCGAACATTAACGTAAGTTGGGACTCTAAAAAGCAAAGATGTAAATTTACAACATTAATAGATTTTGCAGTAAGTGCCAAGACAATTGTAATTATGCAGAATATACAGGCTCAAAAGAGCTATTTTATTTTCTTTCACTTTTGGGTAAATCTCACTGAGCTGGCAAATCGAAAAATTACTTGTAAGGTATGCTGTCTAAGGAAAAAATAAGGCCCTGATGCGGTATGAGAAAAGAGAAAAAAGAAATTCAAACTTCTGCTGGTGGGGAGCTCTACATTAAACACTGTAAACAACAGCGAAAAAATGATTAAAGTTGTAAAAAGAGAAGTATGTAATTTCTCTTCTGATTTTTCTTATACTGCATCAGCCTCTGAATCCAAGTACATTTTGAAAGTCTTATCAAAGTCAGGGCAGTTGGTCTTTATTTCGGCCAGATTTACAGTGTTTCTCAACCTTGACAATTTTAAGGCATGTGGACTTCAACTCCCAGAATTCCACAGCCAGCATTGCTGGCTGTGGAATTCTGGGAGTTGAAGTCCACATGCCTTAAAATTGTCAAGGTTGAGAAACACTGGGCCAGAAGCATTTCTCATCTTTTCAACTAGAGAGTTCAGGGCATCACAAATCATAGAAGAAGCCACCAAATTAGGCCTCTTCTATCTCAAAGGGAAGAGAGAATCAATTCACATTTAGATTGAGCCTCAATGTCTACCTGATTAGAACACTGAATGTTAGCAAGATGTGTGATAAATATACATTATTTTTCATATTTTTTTTTCAATTGTATATAGCTGCCCTCTCATTGGTGGACTAGGTGGCATACAATAAACAAAACAAATCTTAAATAACCCTTAAAACAATTAATATAAAATATAAATCAGATCATGGGAGAATGCACTCAAATCTCACATAGAATGCAACCATCTTGTGGGCTAGTTGCATTATTGTTTTCGTTATTGCTTGTATGCTTCCCAGAGTCACTTTTAGTGAGAAGGGCAGTTTTATAAATGTGTTAATTGAATAAATAAATTGGAAGCTTTCCATTTAAACCAGTGTCTATCAACCCATCATCTTATTATGTTCAGCAATGGACAGATAAAACTGCGTAATGATGCAGTGGTTAAAATGCAGTACTGCAGGCTACTTCTGCTGACTGCCAGCTGCCAGCAGTTCGGCAGTTCAATTCTCACCAGCTCAAGGTTGACTTAGCCTTCCATTCTTCCGAAGTCAGTAAATGAGGACCCAGATTGTTCGGGACAATATGCTGACTCTGTAAACCGCTTAGAGAGGAATATAAAGCATTGTGAAGCAGTATATAAGTCTAAATGCTATTGCTATTAGCACACATTCTTTTTAAAATCTAATCCAATCTTGTCTTGTTTTGTTCTTTTCCCTTATAAAATGTAGATCTTCAGGCCAGGCAATGCCAGGGGACGTTTGCTCTGGAAATACCAATAGAACGGTTACAATTCCAGCTGGTGAGAACCAGATAAATCAGATTGCCTTAAATCCAACAGGCACTTTTCTATATGCAGCTGCAGGAAATGTGGTCAGAATGTGGGACCTGAAGAGGTAATATTTCCAAATTATGTACTGACCACGCTAGAACATTGTGATATCTGGTGCCAAAATGAATTGGCAGCTGCATTAGATTTCTTCAGTTTGGAAACTAGCAAGGATTAGTCACTAACAGTTGAGTCCCTTATCATTAAATATTTTTGTAGTGAGTACCCTGATGTATCATCATTTCTTCCCATGGCTCAAGTATTGAATTGCAAATGCAATTGCAATGACCTTGGTCACCATGGTGACAATATACGAGCGTGGTAACTATATGTAAGAGTATGGTGACTATTTTCTTGGAAAAATAAAGGACAAACCTGAAAAAAGGTTTGTCCTTTATTTTTCTTTGCAAAGAGAAAAGTTTATCCTTTTTGCTTTACAAAGGGAAAAGTCAAAGAACAAAGCCAAGAAAGATGCAAATTCTAATAAAATTATGTAAAACATAGAATATTTCAATTTATTTTAGAAAGACAATTCAGTTTCCATATTTTTCACATGAATAAAGGACAGAAGTGAGTTTTCGAAATATAAACTAAGGGACAACCTTCTGATGTAAAGGACTGTCCTTTAAAATAAAGTTTGTGTAGTCACTATATATGAGTAGAACTCTTGATTTTATTCCCAAAGCCACCATTCCTTCATAGTGATACCCAAAAAACATCTGCTGAGGTGCAGGCTGACTCTATCAGTCTGTACCTTTACCTCCAAGTAAACACATTAAATGCTTTATCAACTATTCTTGTGGAAATATCTTGGTGCCTGCAGATACTCAAGAGGCCAGGAATTCCTCAAAGCAGGCAGACAGAAGTGTACAGCTGTGCGTGACTCATATCTTCAACAAATACTGTAGATCCAGACAGATGTTACACTTGTTCGATGATTTGCATTGGCCTAACATTAATATAGTTCTGAAAAAAATTTAGTTGAGACGGTTTGTTTGGTTTTGAAATAATGAAGTTCTTTTATGTCTCAAAAGTTCCATCTTTTGCTATTCTTCTAGATTTCAGTCTACAGGAAAACTAACTGGTCACTTGGGCCCAGTTATGTGCCTCACAGTAGATCGTATTTCTAATGGACAAGATCTCATAATTACTGGCTCCAAGGACCATTATATAAAGGTAACCTCTCATGCATTTGTTAAACAATCATATGAAAGTAAACTTCTAGAATGAATTTTCTCTGTTTCTCTCCTTACAAGATTTGGAGAGATACTTGTATGAAACTATTTAAACGATCAGTTTGTGGAATTCAGCGGAGTGGAGTGCATTATCAACCTGTCTTTTACAGTTGAAAGGCTTGTCAGGCTGACATTTTCCAAGCACATTTATGTATGAAAAATCTTCATTTTTTCTTTACATTTATATAGCAACCCATTTCATATATATATGGCTCTGTTGTATAAAAAGAACTATACAACAATTAAAAACCAAAAAATATATAAAATGATAATTAAAAAACATAGTAAAATACCTAAAACCCACAGGATAAAGTCATCCGAATAATCAGTACTGCAACTGCACTGACTCCATTGTGGATCTACGTGCCCATTGACAAATCTGTCTTCAGAGCCTTGCGAAAAGCCAACGAGATCAGGTCCAATCTGATCTCAGGTGGAGGGGGTGATGTTCCAAAAGTGGGGGCAGCCATGGCAAAAATAACTTTCTTCCTGGGTCTCTCCAGAGAACATTCCCTGGTTGACAGGAATCTAAAAGGGTTCAACTTTTCATGGATTTTGTTTGGATGTTTGAGAGTAAAATATGTAGTTCGGTGTTACATTTTTAATGAAAACAATATTTTCTGTCCACATTTTCATATATAAAGACCCTTAACTTCATAGTCTCATGCCTGGATAAATATGTATAAGATCACAATCCTAATCAATCCCCAATAATTGCTGCTACTTAAAAATATTTTAAAATGTTGCCACTGACATATTGCATAATTAGTATGTGGACAAGTAATAGTTAAACCATGGTTTAATTTTTGAATAGAATACTGCTATTCAGCAGGTTAATTATTGTTACTCTGTTGCTCATTTGATTATTGATAGAAGCAGAAATGCTTGAAGTCCATTCCTTGAGATACAATGGTAGTGAAATAATTTTAGTAATGGGACTTATCAAAAATATAAATAAAATTAATCAGGCTTTGTGATTGCTGACTGCCCATGTTATTTGAACTCACAAAAAAATTCAAAACAGATAATAATTACTACTAATACATCATCCCAAATTTTCAAGAGATTGTTAAAAGACTAATGTATATTCATTAAGAATAACGGATGCATTTCCTCATACATGTTTGCTTAATTGCTAGCCAAAACAATTCTGCAGATATAAAAGTGTATTCTCCCATTCCAGATGTTCGATATAACTGAAGGAGCTCTTGGAACTGTAAGCCCTACACACAACTTTGAACCTCCTCATTATGATGGCATTGAAGCACTTACTATTATGGGTGATAATCTTTTTAGTGGATCCAGAGATAATGGAATTAAAAAATGGGACTTGGCTCAAAAAGACCTAATTCAGGTAATATTAAAGCACAAAACGCATTAGGATATAAGAGCTGTTGTCAAAATTATTATTAGAAAAATTATAACTAAAAGCCAACATGGGTTTGTCAAAAACAGATCATGTCAGGCAAACCTCTTTGACAAAGTAACCTCATTAATGGTTCAGGTATGGACATAGTTTACTTAGATGTCAGTAAGGCATTTGACAAAATAGACCACAACCTATTTCTTGGTGAGATAAAACAATGTGGGATAGACAGTACTATCCACCAGACCATTATTGGCTGAACAACCACATTCAACATGTAGCCCTCATTGAAACCACCTCTACACGGAGGAAGCGTGCAGTTGGGAAGCCCAAGGTTCATAAATGATCTAGATAAGGGGATAGAAAGGGAATTTCATCAGATTTGTAGACAACAATAACCTGGGGGGAATAGCCAACACTTTAAAAGATAGGCCCTAAATTCAGAAGGATCATAACAGACTTGAACACTGGGCCCTATCCAACAAAATGAGAAAATGAGGTCCTACACTTAGGCAAGAAAAACCAAATCCACAGGTATAGAATAGGTGGTACCTGGCTCAACAGCAGTAATGGAAGAGGGATCTAGGTGCCCTAGTAGTGGACAGCCAGTTAAGTATGAGCCAGCAGTGTGCTGAAGTTGCGAAAACTATGCAGTTGTAGGCTGCATCAGCAGAAGGATAATAACAAGATCATATGAAGTGTTAGTACCACTTGCCAATTAGCACTGGTAAGACCACATTTGGAATTTTGGGGGAATTGCTGTTCGAAAAAGTGAAAGCTGTTGAAGCAACTACAGATAGTCCTCGACTTGCAGCCATTCATTTAGCGACTATTCAGAGTTACAACAGCACTGAAAAAAGTGACTTTACAACCTGCCCTTGGCACTTAACGACAGCCATAGCATCCCCCTAGTCGGATGATCAGAATCTGGGCACTTGGCAACCAACATTATTTACGACAGTTGAAGCATCTGAGATCACCTGATCACCATTTGTGACCTTCCCAGTCATATTCCGACAAGCAAAGTCAAGGAAGGGAAACCAGATTCACTTAATGACTGCATGATTCACTTAACTGTGGTGATTAGCATAACGATCATGGCAAAAAGGGTCTTAAAATTGTGCACAACTTACTTAACAACTGCCTTGCTTAACAACAAAAGTTGTGGTCTCAGTTGTGGTCATACATTGAGGACTATCTGTAATAGAATGCACATTATTTTGGTTTGTGCATCCAATTATCTTCCAGGTTGTATTTTCTAAAACAGTTTTGTCCCTAGTTATAGGTACTGCCATTTTTCTGCTTGAACTTGTGTTTTCTTTTCAGCAAGTTCCTAATGCTCATAAGGATTGGGTTTGCGCTCTTGGTGTCGTCCCTGATTCCTCTGTGCTGTTGAGCGGCTGCCGAGGAGGCATTCTGAAGCTATGGAGTGGAGACACATTTGCCCCAATCAGTGAACTAAAAGGACACGATAGTCCTATTAATGCCATCTGCTCCAATTCCAGCCAGATTTTTACTGCATCTGAGTGAGTTATTTTTATGTTCTGTAGTTATACAGGTAGACCATAGCCTATTTCTTGGTAAGATAGAAAACTGTGGGACAGACAGAACCACCAACAGATGGATTCATAACTGGCCAACCAACCACATTGAACATGGAGTCTTCAGTGGAACTAAATCTATGTAGAGGAAAATACGCATTGGGGTACCTCAAGGTTTTGTCTTGGGCCCAGTACTCTTCAACATCTTCATAAACAATTTAGATGAGACGATAGAAGGGAAACTCATCAAATTTGCAGACATCACCAAGCCAACACTTTAGAACAGACCTGGGCTTTTTACAGCCCACGGGCTCTATCCTGCTGTTTGGCTGGGTGGGCAGCAGCGGCAGCCCTACACAACAGACTTAGTTTCTCATGTGGTCTCTTGGGGAAGTAAATTGGCCATCCCTGCTTTAGAAGATAGACTCAAGATCCAGCAGTATCTTGACAGACTTAAGCAGACTAGGCCCTATATCTAACAATATGCAATTCAGTGGTGAGAAAAGTCTTCAAGAAAAACCAAATGCACAGGTAGTAGTACATGGCTCAACAGCAGTAACTAGCAGGGTCCTAGTAGACAACCACTTAAGTATGAATTAGCAGTGTGCTGCAGCTACCCAAAAACCAATGCAGTCCTAGGATGTATGAACAGAAGGATAGTATCAAGGTCACGTGAAATATTAGTACTGCTTCATACTGCACTAGTAAGATCACATTTCGAACACTGCATCCAGTTTTCATCACCATGATACAAAAAAGATGTTGAGACTCTAGAGCGCAGAGGAGAGCAACAAAGATAATTAGGGGGCTGGAGGCTAAAACATACAATGAATGGTTATGGGAATTGAGTATCTCTAGCCTAGTATAATAATATTAATAACAACAACAACAACTGTCTTCCAATATTTGAGAGGCTGTCACAACGAAGAGGGAATCTACCTATTCATCAAAGCACCAGAGGGCAGGACAAGAAATAATGAATGGGAGCTTATCAAAGAGACATCCAACCTAGAAATAAGTAGAATTTTCCTGACAGAAAAAATAACCAATAGAACAACTTGCCTTCAGAAGTTGGGGGTGCTCCATCAATATCGTTTTTAAGACGATATTGGACAGTCATTTGTCTAGAATCTAGACAAATATAGGAAACTAGGAATCCAGAGCAGGAGTTGGACTAGACCACCTCCAAGGTCCCTTCCAGTTCTGTTATTTTGTATTTTTGTAAGGTATTTTATTATACTTATTCTGTTTGTTTAGGTAGGCTGTGCTGCGAAATTTGATAGGAATGGAGATTGACTTGAATTGAAAACTCCTTTGGGGTCAGCAGCCTTTTAGAATACTGCTCTCCCCTAAATATATTCCCTAAAATTTCACATAGCAGAGCTGATATGCCACTAAAATTTTCTAAAATGTGTCAGCCTCAAAATTTTCTAACATTTTAATTTATTGGGGATACTGAGTTGGAAGGGTCTGTGGAAGTCTTCTAGCTGAAGCAGGAAACCCTATACCATTTCAGAAAAGTGGGCTGTCCTGTCTCTTCTTAAAAGCCACTAGTGATGAAGCACCCACAACTTCTAAAAACCAGCCGTTCCACTGATTAATTGTTCTCACTGTTAAGAAATTTCTCCTTAATAATAGGTTGCTTCTCTCCTTGATTAATCTCCATTCATTGTTTCTTGTTTTGCCTTCTGGTGCTTTGGAAAATAGGTTGACCTCTCTCTTCTTTGTGGCAGCACCTCAAATATTGGCGTTTGGGGGGCTGGTGAATTGCCAACTTCGGGGTTATTTTTTTAGGTTAAAAATATAACGGCCACACTGTCTGGAAATCCTTCCACGAGTTCCATTACACCTAAGAGGTTTCCCTTTGGGGAGTGCTGGATAAACTGGTAGTTTTAGAATTAGATTCTAAAGATTCACTTCCTTCATAACACTACTTGGTGTGCTTCAAATTTTGCATATTTGTGGTGAAATTACCAATGAATAACATATATGGTTCCTTCTCTTTTAAAAAAACATCACCATAAAGGAAAATATTCCAGTGGAGAAGACTTATTGCTGTACTGTATAAATATTTACTTTATAAAGAACAGTAATCTCTTTCAATTAGAGGCTAGCTTAATTTAATTGAACATTTAATTAATGTTTCTTTTTCATCCTCTTTAAATGTTAAAAATGTTTTGCAGTGATCGAACTGTGAAAATCTGGAAAGTTCCCAGCAGTCTAGATGGACAGATCTCTGATCCAGGTGATACAAGTGAAGATATTGCCAGTAATTGAACTGAACTGAGTTGCACTGCTAGACATCTCAAGCTATGGTGATAAGCTTTGCTCTCACTGAAGTTGCCCTGCATTTATAGGCAAATGGTAGTACCTGAAAGAATTCTTAATTGTTCTACTGTTAGGCATTTGTATTCTGCTAAAAACTGCTGCCCTTAAGAGCTGCCTTATGTACTGCGTTCATAATGTTGGTTTTATATATATCTTTGTCTGGGTTTGTGTGAATGCTTGTTCTAACATATAATGGCATAATTTGAGTGTATAAATAAGACTTTGCAAAATTAAACTGGATATCTGTGATCTTGAATGGTGGTCTGAAAACTGTAGTCTGGAATGTGAAGTTGCCCCTATGTACCTCACATTGACCCTTCTGTGGAATGAAACTTCACAATTATCCAAAATATACCTGTATATTTTATCTCATTTCCAAAGCTTTTAACAGAAGACAAAGGAGGGGTCCTAATAAGCTTACTTGAATTTTGCTGCTGTATGAAATATTAAAACTGGAGTGTCAGTAAACTGAGAGAGATTACTGCCCTTGACGGTTGCTGTTTCCAGACTGAGGGCTCCTGACATTATAAATCAAAAGAAATCATGCAACTAATAAATCTTAATGTTTATTCCCATTAAAAGAAAAAGATGGCAGTCATCATGGGAAAATATGGGATGACTGGAAATTCAAAATCTAGGAGTCCAGTGTCTGGATTTCATCTTGGTAAATTGTTGAGGCAGGATAGTTGCATAATAAAAACCTGGAAGCATCCTATAATCTGCTAGCAATGAATGTTACATAACCCTGTACTTTTATTGACCAAAGTAGTGCACCTAGGTCTACTCCATGCTCAGGACTAAAAACTAAAATGCTAGGGCTTTGGCCTACCGCAGTATTCATAGACAAATACCTTGGTGTTTTTTTTCCATATGGAGTGCTTTTAATCTCATGTTTTAAAGGTTTGTTTTCTTTTAAGCTAATTTGATATGCTGCTAAATACATTTAAGTCTGTGAACCTTGAAAGATACTTAACAGAATTGTACCAACGGTATCAAGAAAGACTGTAAATATGTGAGTTAGAGAGAGAGAGAGAGAGAGAGAGAGAGAGAGAGAGAGAGAGAGAGAGAGAGAGAGACACTGGGGTTCCTGAGTGAATTTTAAAAATGTTGTAGTGTGTGCAGACTGGGAGACATGTATAATTTATCCAGATGTTCAGGATCTTAATTTGTAAATTCAGCTATTTTTAAAAGTTTAGAATAATTTTCAAGAACAATGTTTTATGGTTTTATTGGGTATAATGATGGAGAAGATGAGCTTATATATGTATAGCTTAAAGTAGTCCATTGCTTAAATTAAAGAACACCACATAACTGAATGCACACTATTTGTCATTGATTTTTGTTTACTCCACTTCCCCCGCCCCATACCCGCCAGGGAAGCATTTTTTAATAGCGTTCATAGTAACAACTGCACTGTGCATTAGGTTCTCGTAATATTGTTGGTTGAATCTAAAAAATTTCCTAAGAAAGGATCAAAGGTTACACTCGCTAACTAGCTCATAATCCAGTAGTTGGATGCTATTACTCACCGTTCTCTTGCTTTGTTATTCTGAATGGATTTTTAAAGCATGAGCTGTTACACTGAAAACGTGTGAAGAGATGCTTCATGAAATGTCCCTCGTTGAAGCAGCCATATCTTGACAAGGCTTCTTTGGGGCCTTGTCAATCCACATGCATAGATAGACTATACTTCTACGGGGGTCAAGAATACTTAAACAGCTGTGCGGGCACACAGGACCTGCAGAGCACTTTCAAGAAGAGTTGTTTTTCTCATGTCGTTAAACTTTACAAAGTGCCTTTTGGAATTTTTTTTGTGTAGACAAAACTTTCGCATTGCAGAAAAAAATACAGGCAGCAATAAGGCAGAGCCCAGGCCATCTATTTTTAATCACTAATTTTAAGAGGAAAGGACAGATTTGCTCTCTTCCAATGATGCACTTAACTGGCACAGTTGGAAGTTGGATTATTATGTCATTCACCATATTTCATAGAGCTGATCAGT
The DNA here is from genome assembly GCF_001527695.2 of Protobothrops mucrosquamatus. NCBI lineage: Eukaryota > Metazoa > Chordata > Lepidosauria > Squamata > Viperidae > Protobothrops > Protobothrops mucrosquamatus. The sequence goes on along the minus strand of NW_015386254.1, from coordinate 9,106 downwards.
TTATCGCCTGGACATGTTCCTAAACAAACCCAGTAATGCTTAGAATTATGTGAACACTCTTACATCAGCCACAATTGTAGCCTTAACAGACTCTTGGCTGTTTTGGTTTTCACTTTTTTGTAGCACCCAGAGTAGAGGAAAGACAAGAAGTCAGTACAGCCTCCTTTATAGTAATGGGGAGTACTTTAAAAATGGCTGCCTCAACACAGGGAGTCCTTGACTTACAACCGTTCATTTAGTGACCATTTGAAGTTACAACAGCACTGAAAAAAGTGACTTAGGATTGTTTTTCACACAACCGTTGTAGCATTCCCACGGTCACATGATCAAAAGTCAGACACTTGACAACTGACTTACAGTTATGACAGTTGCAGCGTCTCGGGGTCACACGATCCCCTTTTGCAACCTTATAAGCAAAGTCAATGGAGAAGCCAGAGTCACGTAACAAACGTATTACTAACTTAACAATTACAGTGATTCACTTAACAACTATGGCAAAAAAGATCGTAAAATGGAGCAAAACTCACTTAGCAATAGAAATGTTGGGCTCAATTGCGGTTGTAAGTCGAGGACTACCTGTATCATGAAAGCCATCCCTGACTGCATGCCGCCCTGACACAACGGTGAATTAAGAGAGATTGAATTATAGGGCCAGGGCCAATTATTACAATCTTCAGTAAATGAGGAATGCAAGATTTAAAAGCCAAAAAGATTATATATGCAAATCATTGGACCCCAAATGGAACTGTTATCATTATTCTTTTCTTAAAGGCTTGGAAACTGCAGTACAGTACAGGCAATCCTCAGTTACAACCACAACTGAGCCCCAAATTTTTGTTGCTAAGGGAGACAGACATTTGTTAACTGAATTTTGCTTCATTTTACGACCTTTCTTGCCACATTTGTTAAGTGAATCATTGCAGTTGTTAAGTTAGTAACATGATTGTTAACTGAATCTGGCTTCCCCATTGACTTTGCTTGTCAGAAGGGTGCAAAAAGGGATCCCATGACTCTGGGATACCGCAATTGTCATAAATACGAGTCAGTTACCAATCATTTGAATTTTGATCACGTGATCACGGAGATGTTGCAACGGTCATAAGTGAAAAATGGTCATAAGTCACTTTTTGCAGTGCTGTTGTAACTTTGAACAGTCACTAAATGAACTGTTGTAAGTCAAGGAGTACCTGTATTGCATTCAGAAGCTGGCTGTTTCTGCTTCGTTCCCTTTGCTTTCTTTTCTACCTATGTAATCCCAGCTTTTGACTGGACTACACCAGGGCTAGGCAACCTTGGCTCTTTTATGACTCGTGGACTTCAACTCCCAGAATTCCTGAGCCAGCATGGCTCAGCTTGGAAACCTCTCCTTTTCCCCTCAGCATGGCTGGCTCAGGAATTCTGGGTGTTGAAGTCCACGAGTCATAAAAGAGCCAAGGTTGCCTACCCCTGGACTACACCGAAGAATGGTAAGCAGTATTCCCAGGGCAAACAGATACCCTGTTGTAGATGGTTATTTTAAAAGATTCTTTTAATAAAAAAATAAATTGCTGGCATGCTGCAGATTGCCAACCTCTAGCACCATATCTTCTTTTTTTAAAAAAAAATACTATTTTCCGAATCCCTATGGGCTGCACCATGTTCAAGTACGCAGACAGGAACATTACAGGACTATAAAAACAGGGCTGGCCATAGGCAGAAAGAAATATTGGTAGGAATTATTGAACATAATGCATGAAGCTCTGTTGTCTCAGGGCCAAAATATGATAACACTGATTAAAACGCTGGACTTGGTACTGAGGAGATACAGATTTCAGTCTGCTTTCGAGAATGGAAAATTGCTGGGTGACCCAGGGTCAGACTGTCACTCTTTCAGTCCAGTTTACATCACAGGGTTATTGTGGTGGAGAAAAATGGCTAGAGAAAACACTTTAGATGGCAGTCTCAAAAACGCTTTTTCACGAGGCAACTAGAATTTCTTTTTCCTCTTTGAAGACGTTTCGCTTCTCCTGCAAAAAGCTTCTTCAGCTCTTCTGAAGAGCTGGATAAGTGAGAATCTCCATAGATCTTAAATGGCACTTTGAGCTGTTGAACAATTGGTAGGATATAAATATACAAAGTACCTAGTTTCGTGTTGAGTATTATATAACTAGACATAGGAATTTGTCCCATCTACAGATGTAAGAAATAACTACACCTCTATATAAATAGAAAAAACAAGGATGAAAACCTTGAGTGCATTTGGGTTATTACAAAAGAAAAGGAAATGGCATTGCCATAGGTGTATACATAGGAGTCAAATAGGTGAAACAGCTGAACTTTTTGCTAATAAGTTAGCTAAGGTGTGCATGAAACACACTACAATAGCAATGGGAAACTTTAACTACCTTGAAATCACTTGGGAAACAAACTCTGCTCCAAATGGGAGATCAAAGAGATTCCCTACGAACCTAGCAGACAACTCTATCATCCAAAAAGTAGAAGAGGGAACTAGAGGGTCAGTTCTACTGGACTTAATTCTTACTAACAGAGATGAAATAATATACTTGAAGTTGCTGGAACATTGGGGGAGAGTGACATGTTATGTTGGAATTCAACATAATGTAGGCACAAGTAATAGAATAAAATCAAACTAGTATCTTAAACTTTAAGAGAGCTGATTTCAACAAACTTAGGTAGAACTTTGGAAGAATTCCATGGATGGAAATCTTAAAGGGGAAAATGACTAAGAAGCTTGAGAAACTGAAAAATGAGAATATAAAAGCCCAGCCTAGCATAATACCACTGAGAAAAAAATAATAATGAGACCCCAGATGAAAGCACCATGGTGGCATAATGAACTCTGATAAACAAAGACAAAAAGGACAAGTATAACAAATGGAAAGAGGGATACATATCTAAAACAGAATACTATCATATAGCCCAGCAGCTCCCAATCTTTTTTATATCCCGCACCCCTAGGATGCTTCTGATATATTCTCGCATCCCTTACAAAAGTTCAAAATAACGGCAACAAATTATGCATATACATTATAATTTTGAAAACCCAAGTTTTTGCCCCCCCCCCGGAATATCATCTTGCACCCCTGGTTGGGAACCCCTAATATAGCCCAAACTTGCAAAGATGAAGTCAGGAAAGCCAAGGCTCAGAATGAAGTTAGGCAACAAATATCAAAAATAATAAAAGTTTGAACATGTAAAAAACAAGAAAAGAGTGAAGAAAATGTCTGGGTCACTAATGGGAGCAGATGGTAAAGAAGTGACGGGTAGCAAGGAGAAATGGAACTACTTGATTCATCCTTTGCATCTACAGTGTCTTTACTCGAAAGGAAAAAAACAATAGTGCAACTTATCAACTATCTGAGGGCTGGAGAAGAGCTGATGCGATTCCAATCTTCAAAGGGGGGGGGAGAAATGGATCCAGGAAACTACAGACCAATCATTTTCACTTCAAAACCTAGGAAGGTCCTGGAAAAGATAATCAAGCAACAGATCTGCAGCCACCTAAAAATAAGTAAAGCTTATACTAGAAGCCAATATGGGTTTGTCAAAAACAGATCTTGCTAGATAAACCTTATTGCATTGTTTGAAAAAGTGACTAATGGATCAGGGAAATAACTGTGGACATAGTTTACTTAGATTTCAGTAAGGCATTTGACAACGTAAACCACAATCTACTTCTGATCGGGTAGAAAAATGTGGAATACATAGTATCACAACTGGATGGATTCGTAACTGGCTGACCAATCACACTCAATGTGTAATCCTCAATGGAACTACATCTACATGGAGGGAAGCATGCATGGGGTACCTCAAGGTTCTGTCTTAGGCCTGGTACTTTTTAACAACTTCATGAATGATTTAGATGAGGGAATAGAAGGGGAATTCATTCAAATTACAGATGACTCCAAACGGGAGGGAATAGCCAACACTTAAAAAAATAGGCTCAACGTCCAGAACCTTGACAGACTTGAACACTGGGTCCTATCCAACAAAATGCAAAATGCATAGTAAGGAAAATAAAAGTTTTACACTTTAGTAAGAAAGAAAAATGCACAAGTATAGAATAGGTGGCACCTGGCTCAACATCAGCAACTGTGAGAGGGATCTTGGAGTCTGCTTAAATATGAGCCTGCTACTCACAACGACTTAAGAATGAGCCAGCCATATGTTGCAGCTGCCCAAAAAGCCAATGCAATCCTAGGCTGCATCAATCGAGGGGTAGTATCAAGTTCATGTAAAATGTTAGTACCGCTTCATAGTGTTCTGGTAAGACCACATTTGGAATACTGTGTCCAGTTCTGATCACCATGATACAAAAAAGATGTTGAAACTCTAGAAAGAGTGCAGAGGAGATCAACAAAGGTAATTGGGGGACTGGAGGCTAAAGCATATGATGAACGGTTATGAGAACTGTGTAGGTCTAGTCTAATGAAGAGAAGGAGTAATAGTAATCCTATAGCAGTCTTCCAATATTTGAGGGGTGTCACAAAGAACAAGGGGTTGGTCTGTTCTCCAAAGCTCCTGAGCGCAAGGGAAGTAGTAAAGGATGGAAGCTTATTAAAGAGTTGTCCAACCTAGAACTAAAGAGAAAATGATTGCCAATGAGAAAATTAATCTGTGGAATGGCTTGCCTCCAGAAGTTGTGGGTGCAGGTTTTAAAGAAAAGATTGGACAGCTAATTTGTCCATGATGATATAGGGTCTCCTGCTTAAGCACAGGTTTGGACTAGACCAGGGGGTCCCCAACCCCCAGTCTGTGGACCAGTACCAGGCCGTGGCATGCCAACAACCGGTCTGCACAAACAAGCAAAGCCCCATCCGCGTGATGCAGGCAGCACACAAAATCATGCACCCTCTGGTCCACGGAAAAACCTCTCTCCACGAAACTGGTCCCTGGTGCCCAAAAGGTTGGGGACCTCTGGACTAGAAGACTTCCAAAGTCCCTTCCAACTCTGTTATTCCGTATTCTACCTTAGATAGCAAAGTATCACACCCTGGATCTGAAAAGACTGAACTATTAGTGTGCTGAATTAAGATGAAAAATCTAATGATCATAAAATTGGTGAACAATAGAAAATAAATATCCCAAATATAAAGATGGCAACTGATGCTAAACATTTGAGCAATACTTCTGGAAAAATGTAATGGCACTCAAAAAGAAGTTTTAATTAGCAAAAGCTTTTTTTGCAGGTTATTGCAGTATGATATGAGTCATAGTACCGAGAATGTAATTCAGAAAAATTGCAGAACTCAAGCAGAGAAAAACAGAAATAATATCTGGAATTAAGAGAAGGCGAAGTGTGAAAGGATCACCCACAAAGAATGTCTATGTTTTGAGTCAGGCAAACATAAAAGGACACTGAGTTAGTTTTATCATAGAAATTAACAATATTCAGTCTGCTATCTGAGGGAGGGAGGGAGGAAGGTCTTGGTCTCATAATTCCATATGCATGTTTGCAGTAACTTTAAACTATGATCATGCACCAAATGCAGGATTCTGCTTGACTGCAGAGAAGGTATTTGGCGAATAGTAAACCTAACCTGCCATTCTGACTGAGAATTCAGTTGTAGTGAGAACAAATTATACAGATAAGTTGGTAAATTGCATATACTGTATTAGTTGTAACATATTAGAATCATATATTTTGTAAAACATACCTAGTTGTGTAAGTAACAAAGGAAAAGCATCCAGGCTTCTGGTCTGTGATTTGTATCATAACATAAATGTAACTTTGTCACAAGATACAAGAAAGTAATAAGAGAAGGAAAAAGCAGATAACCATCATTATGTTTGTGTCTGGCCTTGCCCATCTTCAGGTGCAACTTTTATGAGAGCATGAGAATTAGGCCTAGGCCCATCTAACCAGTATCCTGTTTTAGACACTGTCCTTCGGTCCACAAATAAGAGATCAAGGTGGCCATTGTTGCACCCGTACACCTGTTATGTAGAGGTGAACTGTTCCCATAGCTGGAGACTGCACCCAATCATCAAAGTCAATAGCAGAACCGGTAGCTAATTTTTTGTTGCCCAGGCTCAGAATGGACTTCCGGAAGCGGCATCCACACAGAGAAACGTTTGTTCACATATTTGAATCCCACCACTGACATGAATATATATTCCAATAATTTTTTATTCTAAGGCTGATGCCATTGGTCCTTTCTGCTGTATTTAATGCATTTTATACTCTTCAGCTTTTGTTACCAGAGATTTCGTATCATTTGTATTTTTGGTTAGAGGAGCAGAGTAATTTCATTAGCATAGAGCAGGTTACTAATGTTTCTCATTTTCAAAAACGCTTGTCCTCTTCCAATCTAACTTCCCTTAATATAGATATATATTCAAGATATAAATAATTATTGTATAAATAAGTTTACAACATTGTGACCAAAGGAGTGCCAGTGCTGCAGAGCACCAGCTGAAATTCTTTGGCCGATCAGATCTACAATAGGTCCCTTCTTCCAATAAAAGTGGGGCAGGCAAATCCCATTGGGAAGATATGGTACCATAGATATCCTGGACCCATACTATAAATGGCTTTTAAGGTAATAACTAACACCTTGAATTGCACCTGGAAGCAGATCGACAGCCAGCGCAGCTCACGCAGTAGTTACTTAAGCATCTCCAAAACTCTCCACACTGCTGCATTCTGGATCAATTGTAGCTACCGAACATTCTTTAAGGGTTGCCCCATGTAGAGCATGTTGCAATAATCCAAGCAAGAGAGGACCAAGTGTGACTAACAGCATAGGGCCTTGTGATCCAGGAAAATGACAAAATTGGTGCACTACATGAAGTTGTGCAAATATTTCTATTATTCATAATCATTGGAGGGCAATTAGTTCCATGACTTGTGAATAATTTGCATATTTTGACTTGTGAATAATTTGCATAGTGACATGCCTGGACTACACCATCTTTTTATACTTTTCCTGGAAAAGCAAAAGGGATAGTAAAAAGCTGGAGGTTAAGAGAACTCGTAATTCTCTTATACTTTTTGAATGCCTCTGGTGGATGGGTTTTGTGGATAATTGTTTGTGGTATTGTGTGAAAGGACACGTGCTGTTTGTTCATTTTTGAAGCACTCAGTCGAGCTTGCTATTTCAACCATTTGCCGATGTATAATCATATGACCAATGATAATAGTGAAACTATTTCTTCTTTAATTTAAATATTACATGTTCTATATTTCTGAAATTGCACCATAGTCCACTTATGGGCTGTTCTGTAAAACCTTAAAACCTGTTCATCAATTTACATACTGTCGGTTGCTTAATATAGTATTTAGCATATTGCTTGCTAACTATTTTCTAATTTTGTAAGTTTGAATTGGTCCTAATAAAATATTTTAGTTCTAGTGGGACAGTGTAAATAGAAACATTTTATAATTGCTTGATTCTTTAAGATTATTAATTTTTCTGACCGCTTGTATGATCTTCTGAAAGGCATTTTTTCTGGCACAGTCCACATCCATGGGAAACATTTCTCATGCACGTTAAGATGCAGTATATTGCAACTACAGGTAGTCCTCATTTAACAACCGCCTCATACAGTGACCAGTTATGATGGTGATGAAAAAGTAACCAATCCTCACATGTATGACCTCCACAGGTCTGTAAAGTAAAGCTGAAGTAAAATTATAAGTACAGTCATAGATTTGTTTAGTGACTGCTTACCTACCAAGTTGCCGGTCCCCATTGTGGTCATTAAACAAGCTTTACTTATAGATGTACTGAGTTTGGAAATCCTTTAATTGGCTCAGCTCTTACTGTCCCTCAGGCCAGTCTTTCTGATTTTTTTATGATACTTTGTCCCACTTTGCAAGATTCTGCAACCAATAATTCCTGACAGCAGATAGATTATAGGGAAAGACAAATTTTCCTATTAATTAATTAGTAATAAAATTAACTCATGATAATTAAAAACAAGATTCTGGTCCCATTTTTGAGAGTTCTTGATTGAAATCTCAAAACCATTTATGAATTCACTGGCTTGGCTCTCCATGTATCGATTCTAAATTAACCAAGCACTTTGCTGAAGGGTTACAAAATTCTGGGAGACACTTATTCTGATTGCAGAATGCAAGGTGAGATTTACATATTGGCAATAAAATTAAGAAAATGAATTATTCCCCCCCCCCACCCGCTCTGTCAACAATACAGAATGAAGATAAATGACTGTGCATTTCCCAGGGGGGGGCTCTGTCAAGACATGGAGCAACTTTACATTAGGGAAACAACATTTTATAAATTGGTTGGATATGGAGTATCGGGCAAGGAGAGTGCTGGTTTTAAAGTGAGAAGGAAGTTGCTACCAACCTCTTTTATCAGCGTATTTTTTATTGCTCTTATTTAGAAAAGGTCTATGATCCTAGTGATCCACAATTTTAACTTCCCTTCAGAATAAAGCTCTTCCATTTGCTATCCCTGCCGTAATACCATCTGTGACCCCGAATTTGCTATGGATTCGTTCTCTTGATTTAAAATAAGGAAAACAACAGGAAGGGTGGTAGTAGTACAAGAAAGTTTAGCTCTGGGGCGTTTGGGAGAGAGAGAAGTGATAGAACTGAACTGAACATCATTTCGTATGCACTCTTGCTTGGTTCAGCACAAGAAGAAAAATGGCTCCTTCTCTCTTGAGCCAAAATTCTATTTATCACAGAAACTATATGGAATAAATGATTCCTTGTTTTCCCTGAAATTAGAGTTAACGTGCCAGATGTGTATGCAAATTACTGCAGAGGTCACCCAGGTTCTTTTATTTCATTTTCATTTCATTTATTTTGATTTATATCCCGCCCTTCTCCCGACGGGACTCAGGGCGGCTCACAACATATTTAAAAACAGAAACATATTTACAATCCCCACCAAATAAAACCAATTAAAACCAAATATTTTAAAGTTGTGCTGATTAAAATTTTCTTAAAAATAAACCCGATTTAAAATCCTCCCTAGGCCAGGCCCGCTTGCTGGAAAAGCCATGTCTTGAGGGCGCGGCGGAAAGTAAGGAGATCCGGAATCATCCGGATCTCGGGGGGTAGTTCGTTCCAGAGGGCGGGGGCACCCACAGAGAAGGCCCTCCCCCTGGGGGTCGCCAGCCGACACTGCTT